>NC_081431.1:60386750-60686750 GCF_949786415.1 Peromyscus eremicus
GCCAGCTTTTTTTTTTTTTTTATCATTTGTTTTCTTAGTGATTGTCATTCGGACTGATCTTGAGAATCTCAGCGCAGTTTTCATTTGCATTGAACACTTACGTAGATATTTATTGGCTATGCCCATCTCCACCTTTGAGAGCTGTCTATTCAATTCATTGGCCCATTTTTCGATTGTGTGGTTTAGGGGTTTAATTTGTGGAGTTCTTTATACATTCTAGATAGTAGTCCTGCTAGGTGTGTAATGGGCAAGGAGCTCTAGGGATGCAGCTCTCCAGAGCCATTGCTCATGCTAGGGTGGGCTGTCCAGTGATACAGCTGCTTTAGTTATCTGTGTTCCAGTGAACTTGCTGGTTCACTAAGCCAGACTTGTCATGGGTGCCCACCTGGAGCATGTAGACAGTTGTTCATGATGTGACTGATGTGTGGATCCCCCTCCTCCCGTTGATGTTTGAACGTCGAGTTGCCTTGACCTTGTCGTTCATTACCTCACACTCTCCCTTCCTCCTGGTTATATCTGTTCATGATGCTTTCCCCCATTTTTATAACTTAATTCTTTATTGATTCTTTGGGAACTTCACATCATGTACCCTCATCCCACTCACATCCCAGTCCCTCCTTATCTGCCCCTTATTCCTGCAGCATCTCCCCCAAGAGAAACCCACACACACAAAATCAATTCAAAACCAAACCAAACAAAAACCACCTTGCTCCTCCATCTTTCCACATCTCCAACACTTCTTCATTCATCTTAGTGGCTTGGCCTTTCCCATTTTTAATTTGAGTCATTGAGTGTTTCTATTTTTTTTCTAGAATTTTAATTTCCCTGTTTATCTTCTCATACATTTTACTGGTTTTTTCCATCCATTTTGCTACCTTGCCTTTCCAGTTCCTGGATTGATTTTCTTACTTTATTCATCTGCTCATTTGTATCCTCTTTGAGGTCACTGATTAATCTAACAAGTGAATTTATTTTTAAAGACAGAATCTTACTATGTAACTCTGGCTGGCCTCAAACTCACCACCTTCTCTACCTTTTAAGTATTGGGATTAAAGGTGTGTTCCACTGTACCAGAAAAACTTCTGAATTCTTGTTGTTGTTGTTGTTTGTTTGCTTGTTTTTCAAACAAACTCTGTATAACCTGGCAGTCCTGGAACTTCTTCTGGTGTACAGGCATAGTAATAAACATATTTATTACTTACAGAATAAGTAAATAAATAAATCCTTAAAAAGAAAAAAAGAAAGCTGATGCAAATGTAATTGAATAGGAGGCCAAGTTCCAGCCCCATCAGACACCAGAACCTGGCAACTTCAGACTGCCACATGGTTCTGGCTTTAGAGTCAGAGATGTAAGAAAGGACTGTGGAATCTCCCTCCACAGGGAGGAAAGCTGCTGGAGCCAGGTGTGTGTCAGGGGTGTCCCTGCATGGAGGCCCAGAGAGGCCACTGTGTGATGCTGTGAAGGTAAAACCTGGGTTGTGTTGGAGACCCCAAGACATTGGAGATGCCAGAGTCATGGGATATATGCCAAGGAAAGCTGCAGACTGGGAGTGGAGCCAGCTCAAGAGAGAGAAGTGTGTTTCAGTCAACAAAGCTGAAGAGTTGGGAGTATTTCAGCAATCTCCCAAAAACGGAAGGACAACAGGTCATGGAGGGAAGCAGTGCCGGGGAGCATCCTGTGAACATGTGAAGGGAAGTGAGGAAAAGCTGAAGCCAAACAGGTAACCCTGAAACATAAATATGGTCTTTATTATGCAGCACACCTGGTATCCACATCTTAACAACCACAGAACCCAGTGCAGCCATTCAAATTACACTAAATGAAGACAAAACCTAGGGCTGTGTCTCTAAAAAAAAAAAATACACACAAGTAAAATGGTTCCACTGTCACAGTGCCACGAAAAGAGCCACACCGCACAAAAAGGAGTACAGAGGCTGAAAGTGTGTCAAAAGTAATTTTTTGTTATTGCACTTTATTCTACACACTTAGTATGTTACACTTTTATATAATACTGTAATAAACATTAGTTCTTTAAAACAAATAAAAACATTACCTAAAAGACAAAAAAAAAAAAAAAGAAAACCAGCAAGCCATCCAGACTGTTTCTTGTCCACCCTCTGGGCTAGTTGGCCTCCCCGACGTTAGATGTTCATAGTCTCCACCACTACGTCAATCACACTAAGTGCTAAAAAAGCAGACAAAGTTAAAATAAAACTCTTTTAAGACCAACAGTACCACTTGAAACTTCTAGGGGAGTTTGTAGTATAGATGTCTTAAGGCCATTCTAATATCACACTAGCTCTACCCCACATACCCAACACTTAGACGACTAAATCCTCATTTTCTTTTAAGAAAAATGTGGAATGTTTGACCCAGCAAGTGCAAAATGCAAGTTCTGAACACTTAAAGCAGCTCCTCCTTTGGAATGCACTTTCCAAGGCTGTTAATCCGTCCTGACACAAGGTGGGCTTGGGAGGTCTCCCAGTAAGCTAGACCAAACAAGCAGGGCATCTCTCTAGAGCGAGATCAGAGGGTGCCTCAGTTTCCCAAAGTGTGACTGCACCAACCCATCCCCGGCTGCTCAGTGCTGAATAAGAAACAACAAAAACAAAGTGTCATTAGTGCAGCTGTCACTCACAGCCCCACTGCCCCAGGCCGCTGTCGGGAAGAACATTGTCCAAGCCCTCTTGACCTCTGTGTTTGCTTTGTTTTGGTACTAGACACTGACCCAAGCCCACGCGCATGCTAAGCACATTCTACCCCTGAACTGCACGCCCCTGAGTGCTCTAACCGCTCTGACAGCACTCGGGGAGCTGACGAATGTTCAGACTTTGCCATGACCTAGCTCTAGCTGTGGAGTAATGCAGCCTTTCCTCAGCTTCTCTGAGCTTTAGTGTTAACGTTTTGACCCAGTGGCTGCCTAGCCCT
Organism: Peromyscus eremicus; assembly: GCF_949786415.1. Lineage (NCBI taxonomy): Eukaryota > Metazoa > Chordata > Mammalia > Rodentia > Cricetidae > Peromyscus > Peromyscus eremicus. Next base: position 60,389,680 of record NC_081431.1, read on the forward strand.
GTCCCTTAAAGTGGACGGAGTTGGAAGTGACTCTCTTTGGTCTGGGAACCACCAGGGCAGTCCTCTTTCGGAGGGCAGTGGAAGGCTGCTCAGTCAGGAAGCTCCTCGGCTGTGCTGTTGCTAGCTCAGGGGCACAGGCGAGCCGTGCAGGGCCAGACTGCCAGCATGTCTTCTGACTGCTCTGCAGGAAGGCCTGCCCCCATTCCAAAGCAAAACGAGAGACCAGATTTGCAGCTCCTAGTTTACTCTCGGCTAGAGTAAACTGCCCTCATGGAAATTTTTGTTGAAGGATGGCCACAGTAAAGGTAACTCTCTATGCCACCCTTCTTTCTGCCTCAGCCTGGAGGTAAATCTTCAAAACTTTGGCCCTATTAAGCCCTGTACTACCCTAAGTGCCACCTCATTTCTCTGAGGACCTAGTGTCTTCCCAAGTGACATACAATACAGTACATTTCATGGCATTTTATCACTGAAATAATAATAGATGCTAAAAAACAAAGAATCCAAAATTAGCTTACAATGTTATAAAGTAAAATACACACAAATTAGACATACGTGTACACATGCTCAGCCTGCTGAGCATTGAAATACCACCACCAAATACCCCCATGTGGCCTTTGGCTTGTCCGGACACTTTCAGGAATACCTTGGACTTTTCCGGACACTTTTTTATGAATGAACTATAAAACTACTCTTTATCTCCTTACCTGGCATTAGCCTCTCCCTTTCACTGTGTAGAAAAATGCAGGGAATCTTCTTTTTAAAAGTTAAAGATTGAAAAAAAAAGAACCTGCAATCTGACAAGAGACTGAAAATGGACCCTGGATGGGGAAAAAAAAATCTAACCTCTCACTTACGCGTCTGAGCCTGAGCTAAGATGTGCAAAGAATGCCAGGAATAGGGCTTCCATACTGGAACTATTGCCTTTGTATTACAGTTAGAGTTCAAGAACAAGGTCAGCAGTCTCCTGCTACCCAAAGCCTCTTTAAGTGTCACACACAACAGACCCAACTAATAGAGATGACTCATTTCTTCTTTCTTGACGCCTGACTTCCTGTACATCCTACTGTGTCCAGAGGACAACAAATTAATGCTCAGAACAGAGTAACTAGGTATAGTTGAGTAGATGTTAAAATTCTAAGAGCTAAACTAAGCATTTTACAAAAAATGAGGCCAGAGTCAATGAACCCAAAGACACTGGGCCCATCACTTGTCCGTTACAATTGCATGTAGAAAGCATTGCATGGCATTTCTGAGGAGCTGTGAGTATTTAGGAGACCATCATGCTCAACCGCATCATTATCAAAGCTCACGGTGCCTAGTGTTAAAAGTCAGCTTTGAAAGCTCTAGAAAGCTGGAGTGTAGCTCGTGAGAGAGCACTTCACAGCACATCTGCGGCTGTGGGGCTGCCCCCAGCCCTGAAGAAGGAAACACAAGAGTGTTATAGAGCTAAAAGCCAGGCATGGTAGCAGATGCCTGTAATCTCAGCACTTTGGAGGATGAGGCAGAAGGATGAGACTTTTAAGGCCAGCCTGGGCTACATCCCATTAAACACAACAAAATTATAATCTATTTCTGATCAGATGCCCAAGTCCAAGTACCATGATGTCTGGAGTATTCCCATGCTGTCTGGAGTACTCCCTCCTTTTTAGGGAAAGAAGGCAGAGGGTGAGGGAAACCCACGAATCCAACAGACTCTCTTCTGGGTTAGCCCTGCCCTGCAGAAACCAGGGCTCCCTTACCCTGGAAATGTAAACACTGGGTTGTGAGGGTAGACAGCTTCACACCCAGCTGCCTCCTGGGGCTTCTGACTTACAACCTGAGATCCTGGCAACCACAACATATATCTGGCTGAGTTGGTTTTTTGTTTTGTTTTGTTTTGGTTTTGCCCTTACAATCATACACTCCTGAACTAAGGTCATGTTTCTAAGTGGTCTCTACCACTGCACAGAACCGAACTGTTCCCAGCTAGAGCTGAAGTCGTGACATGATAGTTTGGATGCCCTGCACTGCAGGGCCCCACGTGTTTTAGAAACATATACAGTGACTAGACAGTGGTAACAGTTGCCTCCTTTTCCGTTCTGAGGCCAGAACATCACATTCTTCAGCTTTTACACATCTGAGACAATCTTTTGCTAAAGAGATAGTGTGAGGCAGCATGAATACTGAAACAGCCACTGAATTCTTCACTGTCCAGGAGCCATCTCTGCCCAGGAAGGTCTTGAGTTGCCAACAAGCACCAATTCCCTTAGGAGCTCCCTTAATGAACAAATGACAAATTCTCCCCATGGCCAGAAGGTGAGAGGGAAGGAAGGAAGCGTGGAAGAGAAAGGTTTGGTCTTCAAGTAGAATCATCTAGTCCTCTGTTGGGTTGCTCAGAGTCGCACTTGCAAAGCCGGCCCATAATGCCTCGGAGCATAGGCTGGACGATGCCCAGGAGAGGCCTCTTGGAGGGGTCACCATCCCAACATGCTTCCATCAGCTGCCAGCACTCCTCATCAAACACAGGAAGACGCTCTGGCCGGGTCCCTAGAGGAGAGCAAGGAAACCAGCCCATCAGGCAGAGCTGGGAGAGCAAAGAGTGCGGGTTTCCACTGCAGATACCTAGACTATAACCTAACAGGAATGGTGAAAACCAACACACTGGCTTAGAAAAGCCAACTCTAAAAACTGTGGCGAACACCGTATTTGAGTGCTATCCAGTAGCAAAGGTTTGGTTTACAGTAACCTTTTTGCATTCTATGATGGTCCGCCTGATGTGGTCATGCTGTGCAGTGGCCAGAACATAAAGGTGACCTGCTATGGTGTCTGGCTTTCTGTTCTCAGTGAGGGAGTCAAAGCAAAGCAGCTTGGTGGCTCTTACCTCTGCGCACGTTGTTCCAGAGATGATCTTTGCTAGCACACCTCTCGAATGCCTCGGGGAGCTTGATAGAGCCTGAGCAGATATACCAGAAGAGGATCCCGAAAGCATAGACATCCACGGAATTGTCATACTTTCCTACAGTAAAGACAGGTGAGCAACAGTGAGCTGCCACTGTGCTTCTACAGGTCCTTACACAATTTGTAAAGCTTTTAACATCTATTGTTCTTCACAACTTGCTTGGTAGGCAAGGCACATTTGTAATGCCCACTTTACAATATAGAGATCCTATATTGTAGGCAGCTGAGAGATAAGAATTTGTCAAAAGAGAAGGAAACTCATTTTAATGATTTTAATGACTTTATCATTTTAATGAGACAGTCTGTAAGATCAATTCTAAAAGGCCATATTAGAGAAATATGGATGGGAACAGAAAATAAAGATTATAAAGACAAAGATTAACTGGTGTGGTGCACACCTGCAATTCCAGAACTCAAAGAGACAGGAAGAAGGGTCATTTGAAGCCAGTCTAGGATACATAGGAAGATCCTGTCTCTCATAGGAAGCTTTTAAAGGCAGAGAGGAGTCTAGAGTTGGTGAGCAGCAGGTCTTTTTTTTCTTCAGAGCAGGGATACAAAAGAATAACATATTTTATAATAGTATTCTGACAGCAACAGGGTGGACAACATTGAAGGGAATTTCAATAAGCAGCAGACAAGGCGGAGTAATAGCAGCAGGGACAGAATAAAGTAAACCTAGGAAAAGAAAAAGTCTATCATTTGGCTCCAGTGAGGGTCAGACTACAGCTGTTTGCTAATTCCTAGTTCTTCTGTGTGTCAGCCAGTGAAGAGGCAGGTGACAGCCTCTGTGAAATGAATGGAATTCAGGGCTGGAGAGAGAGCTCAGTGCGATAGAGCACAGGTGCTCTTACAGGGGCCAGGGTTTGGTTCCTAGCATCCACATGGCTCACGACACATGTAACTCCAGTTCCAGGAAGCTAGCTCAACCTCGTTTGACCTCCCTGAGCACCAGGCACACTTTGGTGCGCATACACACATGTGGGCAAAATATTCATATACATAAATAAAATAAATAAAAGAAATTGAAATGCATTGCTAATTTTTCCTCATATCAATACTAGCAACTGACCTGTGATTTCTTTCCCATCTTCCTTGGCACAGTACCATCATTCTCCATCTACTATGGCTCAGAGTTTCAATCTTCCATGCCAGCCATTCTTTTCTATTCAACTCTCACACTGAGGCAGTAAACAAAAGCTTCCCCATTGTCCTCTGAATTTATCTCAAATCTGTAACCCTGTTTATTTCAGCATCAGTACCAACCTAGCCATGGACACAATCTTTGCCTGACTGGGCACCTCACACGGATTCTTCTCCTTCACATCTCTTCCACCAATGGCTGTGAAGCTGGTCCAGGCATATGTCCTTTGCCACCCTCCCCTGCTCAAAATCTCAGCACCTCCTTACTTGCACAAGACCCTAACCCTCCACAAGGTTTTCAGTCTATGGACTTCTCGGGCCTTGTCTGTCACTATTTGCCAAGGGGATTTCTTTCCTGTCATAAATATTTCTGTTTTGCAGTTTCCTTTGGTATTTCCCCTTCTCCAGCCTCCAGATGTTTCTGCCTTCATGACTGGACTGTAGAGACAGAAAGGTCTAGATTCAAATCACAGGGTCAGGCCTTCTACCTCACTGTTTTAGGAGTCAGTTACTGCATCAGTTCAGTCCCGATTTAATCTATGAATCTGACATAAAAATATACCAACATCACCACAGGCTTGCTGAAAGGATTAAGTAAAACAAGATCTCCAGAAACATACCTGCCCTGCCTTCTGAAAAGTGGACACTCAATCCTGAGTTCCCTTTCCACTACCTATTTTTCCAGCTAGGACTCAACTGTCAGCCCAAATCTCACTTCTACCACAACACCATCCAGCACTCCAACCTTAGTTTGTTCTTTCACGCGACATCACAGTACATCAGAGCACCTATAATTTAGCATTTAATGCTGCCTTACACTGCTTCCAAATGATTCTACCTCTTTCATATATCTCCATGTTGATAATAAGTTCTTTAATGACAGGTTCCATCACCTACAAGTTATTCAACCAAACTTTATGACTAAGTAGGTGCTAAGTGTGGCAATTACAGCACTAATAGCCCAGAGACACGTCCGAAAGAGTACTTGGTAACTCCATTACATCTCACCGTCTCTCTCACTCCTTTACCTCCTCCTCTCCCTGTCCTGCTGGCAGGGCTTGTACACACTACTTACCCCAAGGTGAAGCACCCCAAGGCAGAGTACTGGGGTCTGCCTAAACCCACTCTTTGCCCTCTAGTCTTACCTGTGAAAAGTTCAGGGGCCATATGGATGGGTGTCCCAACAATGCTGCCTGACATCATCGCTTCTGGCTTGCAGAATCCTAAGTCAGTGATCTTGGCACGGTTTTGTTTGTCCAGCTGCCCAAAAGAGCAAGTCAGAGTCACCTTGGGTTGGCACACCCAGCCTCAGAGCAGTACTTAGTGAGTCCTGCCTCCAGCCTCACTGTCTCAGACTCCCTCCTGTCACTGTCCTCCTCCCCACAGTGAGCAACCTGCTGGCAGGGAGTGTTTCCTTCATCTTTACATCCCTGGAACATGCTAGGATCCCTAGACTCTTGGAAGAGTGAGGAATGGAGGTCTGTAAAATGAGGAAAACATGTTGGCACCTGATTTCCCTCTTAGTCAGCTGAAGTGATTCTTTAATTCTTAAGGCTCTAATACAGGGCTAGGGCGTACCACAGAGGTGGTAGAGACCTGAGCCAGCATGCACAGACCCTGGCTCTACTCCAGCACAGCAGAGAGAACAGCAATGGCACAAAAACAAGTCAGCACATACTGACCCCAGAGAAGAAATGTGTCTCATCTAGCTACTGATTGTCTCCTAGCTTCCTATCTATAATTTTTGGGCTATCTTTCTCTCCCCCAAACTGCAACTTCATGGGGTGTTGACAGGTGATACTAGAAGGTATTTTTTCTCTAAATTATTACATTTTATTTATTTACTTTGTGGTATAGACCAGAGGACAAGTTGTAGGAGTCTGTTTCTCCTTCCACTATATAATAATGGGTACCATAGTTGGTGAGCCATCTCAGTGACCCTGATGGATGTTTTCAAGAGGAGTCAGTCAAAAGATTCCTATGGTTTATGCAATGGGACCTTTGAAGGTGTGTTATGCACATTAGCTCTCATCTAGCATCTCTGATCAAGCCCTAAACAATAACAAAGACCTGGACTTCTCAAAAATGTCAATGACATTAACAAAAAAGGGCAAAGGTTATTCTAGATTGAAGAAGGCTGAAATAGCATGATAACAAGATATACTACAGCATCCTTGGACTAGATCCTAGATTAAAAACAAACAAACAGCAAACAGACCATATTTGGAGCAACTGCATATAATGGAGACAATAGCAGAATATATGTTAATAACAGTATTGTATCAATGTTCTGATTTCTCAAGTGTGGTAATGGCATTTTAATTATGTAGAAGATTCTTTCTTAGGAGAGACAGACACACTGACATACTTAGGAGTGAAATGTTATCAACAACTGACCTTCATGTGGTGCAGGAAGATAAACAGAAATTACAACTGAGTGGGTATCCTGACAGGAACGCAGGATACAAGGTGTCTGGGTTTCCATTATGCCATTCTTAACTTTTCTATGAAGTTAAAATTTCTCAACAGTGGAGGGAAAGTATTTGACACAGGCGCTCTGTTGAAATTGCTCCTTAAGCTTAAATTCAGGACACCATCCACCCACCATCACGTCACCGTGCCTGCTTTCCATGCAGACTTTTCCTAAATCAAAGTGCCTTTTACGCAGACCCTCTGCAGAGGCGCAGAGATCCTCTCTGAATAGAGCTCGCTCTTACTTACCAGCACGTTTTTCAGTTTGATATCCCGATGGACAAGCCCCTGGCTATGCAGAAAGCGGATTCCCTCCACCACATCCAGAGCTATCTGCAGACGTGTCTCCAGGGTCAGTCCAGCCTGGGAAGACAAAAGAGCCTAGATGTCACAGGAGCCCAACTCCTTAACCCAACTGAGACTTCCAATTGTGACCAACTAAATGACTTACAGTGGCACAAAAGGGCAGAGCAGTGAATGGGAGGTACAGGAAGAACAAGCTGTACAGGACACAAAGCAACATGAAGCCCTTTGCAGGCGCAGCTGGTCAGCAGGACCACATCCATATCGGAGCAGAAGTTGTTCAAGGACTAACAGCATCTCACTCCCAGCATCACAGTGACCGTGGCACTGCCTCGAGGAAGATTTGCTTTCACAGGCTTGGTTAGCCCAGGTTTGAGTTTATAGGTTCCAACTCCAAAGGCACTCTGATTACTTTAACTTGGAGTCTTCGTGATTCTGAAAACTGTCCTATTAATTTCCTCCAGGATCCTCCAATGGATCTTGGAGCCCATTTACAGGAAAACTCCAGGTGCTCCTGAGATAGAGAAGGAACTACTTGGAGTCTCCTCTTCATCTCAGCAGTTTCTTGTGACTCCTGTTTTCTCTACCTTACTTCTGAAGGTCTCCCTGTAAGCTCATATAGGGGAATCCAGACACTGAGATCAGCTTCTCTCTCCTTCTACTCAGCTCCAATGAAGGGGACAGACAAGAAAAACCTAAATCCCTTACTGGTGATTTTTTTCTTTTTTAGATGAGAGTTTAAACTCAGCATTCAACTGAGTTTCACCTTTATTCAAATGTAATTCTTCAGTGGCATACCCCAATTTATTTTTTAAAAAATCGAGATCACATAACAAGATCATGTAAGTGACTTTGTGGCTGCCCCCACCCCACATCTCTCTCATACACTACAATTTTCTTAAATGTGCCTGGAAATTACATATTTTGCTATTATCTAATGGTGCTTAATACAAGGCCTTGCACAAAATAGTCATTAATACATACTTGTTCACTTAACAGAAACTGGCTTTATCCAGAAGAGTAATAAGAAGCTATTCTACTCTTCCAAAGAATCTGTGTTTTCATCATACCACGGGACATCAAGATGGTAAATAAGCTGGGCTTGGTGGCACCCGCCTTTAATCCTAGCACTCTGGAGGCTGAGGCATGTAGATCTCTGTGAGTTAGAGACTAGCCTAATCTACAGAGCAGAGTTCAGTGCTACATAGTGAGAGCCTGTCTTAAAAAACAAGCAAATAAACAAAAAACTTAAAAAAGTAGTGAATGAAAACATTACAGAAATAGACTGGGACAAAAATGGATTCTGAGAAATGTCTGACATTTTTCTGGAAATAATGCAGTAAAGCCAGATTACTCCAACAACTTCTGTGAACGTCAGAAGTCCTGAAGAAACAGGAAAGGATGAAGTCAAGGAGGAAGGGTGGAGCCTGGCTCCAGCTGGCTCTGGTCTCCCTCACCTTGAGCCCCGTGTAGAGGTCCCGGTGCAGCCGCTCCATAATGAGCAGCACCGCGATGCTGGAGCCTCCACCGTAGCTGTAGTCAATGACCGAACCATGCAGATCCACCAGCCGCTCATGCTTTGGCAAAGACCTGTGAGAAAGAGAAAGGTTGGGCCACCACACTCGGGCTCTCATTTGGCATGAGATGCCAGGGTGTAGGGAGAAAGAACCTCACAGCCACGCTTAGTCCAAGTCCAGAGAGAGGGAAAAGAGAACTACTTCTCCACCAAGGTAAAACACCGTGGACAATCAATACTGACAGTCCTTGGTGACTAAAAAAGATAACAGAATGAAGAGTTGAGGGATTATGATGGGAAAAGATTAAGCAAAGATAGCATGTCTGGCCTAAATCTACAAACACTAGTTACGTTACAACGTTTTATAGGTTTATAGGTATATAGGTACATAGAGACCAGACATGCTGTAGCTTGTGGCACAAAACTAATCCCGCCTTTGGCTTCTCTGGTCTTCCCCAGAGAGATTAATGAAGCCAAGACCTACCTCATGTAGTGAAACTCCAGCGCCAGGTCATTCCAGTGCTTCTCATCTGGAGGGACAACTGACTTGAGGGCGCAAGGGAAGTGTCCCCCCCAGTTGTCACACAGGTACACCACACCATATTGGCCCCGGCCTAGTTCCTGGCCTAATTTAGGTTTACCTGTAAGATATAAAGACAGCAATAAGGCAGAAGGAATAGGAACTCACCAGGCATTCTCTTGAAGATTCTTAGATGCAACCCGGCCTAGAGGCCAGAAGTGTAACCATGCAACCATGCAATGGGAAGAAACTCAAGAGTTGTTCTAACCCAGGAGAAATAACTGAGCTGGGTGATTCTGAATAAACTTTGATCTTGTTATTCATATTACGTAAGCAGCAGAACCAAAATGAATTCCAAAGCATCACTAAGTGCTGAGGCAGCTTTGCAAGGCAGGAGCACCTGCACTGGCATTCTTGGAGGCAGGCAAAGGAATGCTGGAGGACCCTGCTTTTCCTCCATTTACTTGGAAAGAAACAAGGACTCACGGTGAAGCAAGACATCCTGTAAAGACCGGCTTTCCAGTGAAAGGCGGGCCAGACGGGGGGCATGGTCTTTTCGAACCTTTAGCCACAGGTCTTCAGTTTTCTCCAAACGGCCAGAGTGGCCAGCTTCTAGCTAGGAGAAAAAGACAACACAAGACTCAAGTCCTCACCTCAGCTTCTCCACCTGATACATAGAAATAATAGTATCTCTTTCACGTCAACAACCGTGAGAACTGAACGGCATATACATGACATATTTAATACAATGACAGTCATCTTCCTCTTAGATAGATATGATTATTCATATCTATTCATCCTCTCTCTCTCTGTCTCTCTGTCTCCCCCCCCTCTCTCTCACACACACACACATACTCCAGAGGGAACACATAATTATGAATTGGTATTAAGTTAGAAAGTCATTCCTCTGTCATTCATTCTTAAAATACAATATAAACTTTATATATAAAGTGTGTACCCTTTATACTCTTTTTCATTCAGTTATATGGGAAGAAATTAACTGCACTCCAACTTTTCTAGAGTTATAAAAAGATCCATATAAAAATTTGGTGATGAAACTTTCTATAGCATATTATTATTCTTTAACAGAATAAAAATATACTGATTTTTTAAAGTATAAGGATAGCAGAGAGCAAATTCTTTGCCTCTTTTCTGCTTATTCCAGCTTTCGCTCCTTTCCTGCATACCTACCTGCCTCAAGGATGCTGCAAAAGCCTCATGAGAACTATTGAGCCGAGTGCGGAACTGGCTGCAAATGCTCTTGGCCAACTTGGAGGCGCTGAGGCTCTCGATGGCTTCCTGGGCCACCTTCCTCTTCCACTCTAGAGTGATGGTGGGTGGGCTCACCCATGTGATGCGCTGGATGATCTGCCAAGATGAGGACAGTAAAATCACCAAAGGAAGGAGGAGGAACTCCCACGCAGCTCCAACAATGCCCTTCCTTCACTGGGGTTCTTACTCATCAGGAGCAGCTCTTAATGTAGGAGCCTAGGAAATCCAGCATCATCTCTAACTCCATCTACCTCAAAACCAGGGTTCAGCCAGAGGGAGGCACCAAAGACCAGTAAGCCTAACCTAAATGCTCACAACTCTCCACATGTTATCCTCCGGGCCAGAGGAACTGATGAGTCTCCTGAAGCAGTAATAACTCTACACAGATGCAAGGCCAGGACAGGAACCACACTCTTGGCCCCCGGCAACAATGCCTGGTTTTTTGTGTGTGCTTGTTTTGTTTGAAGCAGGTCTCTCTACACAGCCCTGGCTATCCTGAAACTTACTATGTAGACCAGGCTGGCCTTGAACTCACAGAGATCTGCCTGCCTCTGCCTCCTCAATGCTGGGATTAAAGGCGCATGCCACCATAACCAACTCAATGTCTAGATTTTTGTTGTTTGTTTACTTGTTTGCTCTTTTGGTACTGGGGAATCAAACCTATGACCCTGCATATGTTATGCAAACCATCTATCACCAAGCTGTATTTCCAGGCCCAACAATACCTACTTTTGAGAAAACATTTAGGCTGAATAAAAGAAAGATGAAGAAACTAGTGAGGTGGAATTTTGTGGCTTCATCAAGTGTTACATAAATCTATGGCTTTTTAAGGGTTAAGGGGAGCATTTGTAGTCATTAATTGAGAATAGGCATACAACAGAATTCTCTCAGAGAGCGAAACCAGAATAATGACCACCCTACTTTAACAGCATGATCTAAGAATCTGTTCTGTTGGAGAGTCTAAGATGTAAGTAGCCCAACATAGATTGAAAAGACTTCTCTGAGGAACACTCACCTGCTTAATTTGTTCCCAAAGCATCCTCGTAACTGAGGACCCAGAGTGAAATGTGACTTCAACATGATAAGCGGCATTTAAGATCTGAAAGAGAACATGTGAAGAAGTATATACAGATAGTCATTTCGGAACAATTTCAAGAGCAAGTCCAAGTTGGGTGTGGTGGTATACATACACCTTTAATCCCTGTACTTGGGAGGAAGAGGAAGAAGGCGGGAATCTCTGAGGCCACCCTGTTCTACATAGCAAGTTCTCAGCCAGCCAGGTCTACAGAGTGAGAGTCAGTCTCTCTCTCTCTCTCTCTCTCTCTCTCTCTCTCTCTCTCTCTCTCTCTCTCTCTCTCTCTCTCTAACACACACACACACACACACACACACACACACACACACACACACCAAAAAAAGCGTAGTTGGCCAGACACAGACCATGACTGTAATCCCAGCACTTGGGAGGTGGAGAGGTGGAGACAAGAGAATGAGGAGTTCAAGACCAGCCTTGACCAGAAGAGCAAGTTCAAGGCCAGGCCAGTCTTGGCTACATGGTCCCCACTCCTACCTTCTGCTGTCCAAACAAAAGAATTAGTCCAGCCTGAATATTCACAAATTTATCCCTCAATATATAGAGTCAACTCAAGTTCATCACCCCTACTTTGTGACTAATTAGGTTCTTTACTTTCTATTTATTTTTATCAACTGTGATTTTACAATTCATCAGCACCTCCCCAGGCAGTAGTCATGTAGTAGGAAAACAAAATGAAATTTCAACTAGACTGTTTCAAAGGGAAATCCTTGGCTAATTTGAGGTTAGGCTTGTGTGTGAATTACTCTACATGTTATCTGTGACACAGTGTCTTAGCGACCATTCTTTTCATACCTGTTTGAGATAATTGCTGGTAATATGAACTGAGACATCCTGTGATTTTTCAAGGCTCTGCAGACACCGTTCCAGGGTCCCAACAAAGCTTTCCCGTAGGTAATCCACTGAGCTGATCAGCTTGTTGGCCACCGCCTGGTTAAGCCTGGAGATGATGAGCTCTTGGATCTGTCGGATGCAGCATTTGATCTCTCTGGTGCCTACTGTTTCTCCATTCTCAGGGACAATGACATCTACAGAGGTAGAGACTACACTAGTTAGCCGTGAAGGAAAGGTGCAGACACATTAAATAAGGGCATCTCCCAAGTCATCACCGGTGAACTACCGTGATGGTAGCCATGGAAAGATATGGTTGGAACTGGGCGGTGGTGGCACACGCCTTTAATCCCAGCGCTTGGGAGGCAGAGCCAGATGGATCTCTGTGAGTTCGAGGCAAGCCTGGTCTACAGAGTGAGATCCAGGAAAGGCACCAAAACTACACAGAGAAACCCTGTCTCGAAACCGCCCCCCCCCAAAAAAAAAAAAAGAAAGAAAGAAAGAAAGAAAGAAAGAGAGAGAGAGAGAGAAAGAAAGAAAGAAAGAAAGAAAGAAAGAAAGAAAGAAAGAAAAGAAAGAAAAGATATGGTTGGCTATCAAATTCTGACTCCAGGCAATGCTCAGCCACTTACATTAAATAAGATCCTGAAAATGAACAGTTATGTCCAAAACGAGTCTGTTGATCTTAGTAGCTTTTAGGTTCAGTTACAGGAGGAAAAGAACACCATTTTCACTCAGTGGAAACTATTTAAAAGGCATTATATGTAGATAACCTAACTTCATCTTCAAGGGACCTTTGTTGGTAGATACTAATGGATATATTCTGTAGGTCAGGAAACAGCCTCAGAGATAAGACAAATTGGGCACTGTGGTGATATTTTATTTGTGCACCCCAATAAAGCTTATCTGGGGATCAGAGGAAAAAGCCAGCCACTATATTAAACATAGAGGTCAGGCAGTAGTAGTACATGCCTTTAATCCTAGCATTCGGGAAGCAGAGATCCATGGGGATCTCTGGAGTTCAAGGCCATACTGGGAACAGAGCCAGGTATGGTGGCACATGCCTTTAATCCCAGTGCTAGTTAACCATAGAGGTCTGGAGGTCTGTACAGACAGACAGGAAGTGATAGAGCTGGGCAGAAAGAGGAAGTGGTGTAGCTGGGTGGAGAGAGGAAGTGAGATGGCAGAGCACAGAAAGGATATAGGCGTGAGTATACAGGAAGTAGCTCTCTCCAGAGGCTGAGGAGTTGGTAAGGTGAGGTTGGCTGTGGCTTGTCCTATTCCTCTGATCTCTCAGTTTTCACCCCAATATCTGGCTTCAAGTTTTTTATTAATAAGACCATTTACCAATTCATCTTACAGGGCACTGGGGGAAAAGATGAGCAGTCAGGAAGCAATACAGCCAGAATTTGGGCACAACCTCACTTCCAAATCTAGGCTCTTTGTTAAATCTCACACTATCTGGCACAGTAATCAGACAAGCACTGATGCCACCTGTGCAGGCACAGGTGTCCAAATTTTCAACCAGCAATGACAACTGTATACACCCTCTGAATAGCTATGCTTCTGGAAGTTCTTTCTCCAGAACTCTGTCCTCACAAATCTCAGATTGTATGTACAATGCTACTAATTCAATCATTTGTAATAATAAATAGGCTGAAAATGATACAAGGTATATCCATTAGAAGATAGACTTAAATAACATTTGCAGAAAGTTCTCTGAGATACACATTAGAAGTCAAAGGGATCTAAGCAAAAGGACCTAAGGAGAGGAACTAGATGTTTGGGGAACAGCATCCTCATGTGTTTGAATTAAATATCATATATATGCATTTATCTTATTGGGGGAATGCAGTTCCATGGTATATTCTCTAGCATGCATGAGCCCTAGGGTCAATTCCCGCTACTATAAAACAAGGGAAAAAAAGGACATGTAACTCCCTACATAGCCCAGGCTGACCTCACACTTACGATTTTTCTGCCTCTGTCTCCTGAGAGCTGGGAGTACAGGCATATGCCACCACACCTAGATTAAAACATAAATATTTTCTAACGTACGTACATCCTGTTCCCCAGCATACATCCAAGACCGTTATTTAAAAACAAATAGCAACAGAAATCTGGTTATACCGGATTATGTGCAAGCCCTCTTTTAAATCACTTTATTATTGCTTCAAAGGTACTCAGAAAGGACTCAGAACAAGGTGAGAATCAGACATTGAATTGCACCTAATACGTAGCTCTTGAAGTGTGTGGGTCCACAGACCTACAACGCAGAAAGCAGAGTCTGACACTGAGCGGCTGGCTCCAGGTACTTCCACAGCTCTTCAACTAAACACTGTATCAAAGACACTCAACTTGGTATGCCTGCCACAACCCACTCCAACATTACACTGTCTGCCTAGCCCTGCTGCCCCGGCTGCTGTCGTCGTCTGTGGGTAAGACAGCAGCACTGGCGTTCCAGGATGCTTAGTGACGGGTTCAGACGACTTCCTAGAACTTCACTGAAATGAGCCTTTCTCAGCCACTAAAGATCCCTCTATTCATTTTTACTGAGAAAGGAGAGGAAATAAAGAAGGGAGGAAGGCAAGGAGGAGATACTTTGTCTTTTGCTGCAAGGTATAAGATGATGAATAACCCCACGTTCATATTCTTCAACTCTGGCATTTCAGAGCACAGAGGTGTACACGAAAAGAAAGTGAAATCTGACAGCAGTTACAGGTGAAATGTGTGGGGGCGTAACTGAGCACAGGTGACAGTAGACGGCAGAACTAGTGTCGACTCACAAAAGCAGCATTTGAAGGTGGGTCGGAGGTGGGAAAATGGCAGAACAGTAAGAGGTACTTCAGCTCTGAGGCTGGACACATGCAGAGGTCGGGAGAGTGTATGGGGGACAGCGAGCAGTGAAGACCAACCCAGTTAAAACTGCAGGGAGGTGACGAGTGGACCAAGACTGGCCCAGTTGACAAAGGCTCTGGTGAAGTCGAGAAAGAGAGAAACAAGCTAGGAGACTGCTTAGGTAAAAATACTTCAGACAGACTAAAGACAGAATGGAACCAGGAGTGTTTTGAATGCTTATATCCCAACACTTAGAGAGGCTGAGACAATTGCCTCAAAGCCAGCCTGGGTTATACAATGAAATCCTGTCTCAAAAAATATACAGAAAAGCAAAGCATAGGTAGATATAAAATTGCAAGGAACTCATGGGTACTTGACAACTAGTTAAATAAGAGAATTCGGGATAGGCTGAGGCTTTGAAGCTGGGTAACAGGAAGAAGGGGACATCAGTAACAGAATAGTTTAAGCCAGAGGTTCTCAACCTTCCCAATGCTGTGACCCTTTAATACAGTTCCTCATGTTGTGATGACTCCAACTATAAAATTATTTTGTTGCTACTTCATAACTGTAATTTTGCTACTGTTATGAATTATAATGTAAGTATCTGATATGCAGGATATCTGATATGTGACCCCTGTGAAAGGGTCATTCGACCCCCAAAGGGGTCTCAACCCACATGTTGAAAACAGCTGGTTTAAGCAGTAAAGCACTAAACTATAAAATACAGGTTCAAGGACTGGGTGTGGTGGTACGTTCCTTTAATCCCAGTACTCAGGAAGCCAAGGCAGGTGGATCTTTGTGAGTTTAAGGCCAACCTGGTCTACATAGTGAGTTCCAGGACATCCAGGGCTACACAGTGAGACTATGTTAACAAACCCTCTCTCTCTCTCTCTCTCTCTCTCTCTCTCTCTCTCTCTCTATATATATATATATATATATATATATACATACATATATATGTATATATGTATATATGTGTGTGTGTGTGTGTGTGTGTACACACACACACACGCACTCAAGAATTAGGCTGTCTCGGTTCATATTCTGTCTCTATTATTTACTAGTTGTAGGACCTTTAGCAAAATTGCTTAACCCTTTTAAGCCTTTTTGTTCTCTCATCTAAACAACAAAAATCAGCAGAACCTATGCAGCGAAGGTTCTGACAGACACAGCACTGACCAAGTCAGCGTGGCCTTCCATGGTTTTAGCACCCCTGAGATGACGTGCATGTGTACTCACGCCTGAAAACCTAAACAATAACTGAAAACAGTGTCATCTGAATTACTCTGCGGTACAGCTACTGCTCATGCGTGGATAGGCAAACAGCCGTCAGCATGAAGTCAGCAGCATCGAAACCGCAGACACCAAGAGCCCTGACTGATGGCTCTCCCCAGTTCTGTTAGTAGTCATGTGTGATGAATGAGAGACTGCCAGAAATGCTCATCATGCCTTGGGAAATTCTCCTGAGCTGGGTTTCAGGAGCAGCCTGAGGAGAAGATAAGACCACAGGACAAAAAGCAACCCAGTGAGGCCAAGCTGACAGAGCAAAGGTCAAAGTACAACAGGAAAATTCTTCAAGCAGCTCTTCTCAGGGACCCTGGGATGCAGACAGAAGGCGGAGATTAGAGAGCGCTAAGGATAAACTTAGGAAAAGCTAAGCTCATGGCCCACAGAGGAATGAAAGTGAATCTTAAGTCCATGAAAGCAAGAGGCCACCTCATCTAAATGATTAAGGTGCTGTGGCAGTTCGAATGTAATTGGTCCCCATAAGCTCCTAGGGAATGGCACTATTAGGTGTGGCCTTGTTGGAGTAGGTGTGGCCTTTTTGGAGGAAGTGTGTCACTGTTGAGGCTGGGCTTTGAGGTCTTATATGTTCAAGCTATGCCCAGTATGGACATAGACTACTGCTGCCTGAGGATCAAAATGTAGAACTCAGTTCCTCCAGCACCATGTCTGCCTGCATGACACCATGTCCCACCATGATGATAATGGATGGACTAAACCTCTGAAAATGTAAGCCACGCCATTAAATGTTTTCCTTTATAAGAGTTGCCATGGTCATGGTGTCTCTTCACAGCAACAGAAACCCTAACTATGACAGGTGCCCTCTTGCTGGACTTAAGAATCAGGGTATTCAATTTCTAGCCCAAAGAATCAGAGGCCTCTGCAGTCCCAACACCCGCTAAGCTCTAGAACCTACCTTTAAACTCCATGTTGGCAGCGTCATCCAGAAGTTCCTCTTTCATGGTGTTAAGTGTCTCAACAATCATGTCCTTCATTTCCTCCTGCTTTCGGTTGGCAATATTCATCAATGATTCATACAATTCATTCTCCTTTTTTCTAGTATATTCTAGACGTTTGGGAGTGATCTGCAGGTCCCGCTGCATGTCAAAAGCCTGGTTAATAAAGATGTCAAGGCAGTGGCAGTGCACCATGTTCAGAGCCTTGGCTGCATCCACTAGGCGGTTCTGTAGCAGCTGGTGAGAAAATGTACTCAACTGTCGCAGCTTCTCACTTTGCTCCACCAACATGCTCTGAGCTTTACTGTCCTGGTCGGAGCCTCCACAGTTCCTGTGGCTGCCGCTCAGATAGCCCAGCTCCACTAGCTGTTGATACAGTGGTGATCTGTCACACTCTGCTCTCCCACTGGAGGAGTCCATTATCTCTAGCTTGGGTGCTTTGAAAAAGAACACGGGAAAGGAGAAATACTTTCTGATTTCCTGAAGCTCTTGCTCATCCCTCTCAGACAGTTCATCTTTGTGAAGTGCATAGGTTATCACAGGCAAGAAATCATTGGCCAAGTCACCCAGAACATCTACGGCAGGCCGGTGGCTGTGGCATGGTGCCACCACAATATCCACTTCCTAGAAGGAGAGGGGTCAGGTCAGTACTTCAGGGTGGAAACCAATCCTTGCCTCCCTTGAGTTTCATCTACACTGGGACCAACATCCAGATGAATAATGGAGCAACTGGACTTCAGTGTACCCCAGTCACTTGTCCACCTCCTTCTTGGTTCTATACCCCCTTCTGTGACCTACAAAGGCAAGCATTCATGTAGATAGTGAAACAATATGTAGAAAGGATGGCAGGCCCAAATTCCTATTGATTCCCCATGGAAAGGAGACAAATAGTGTGAGAAAAATGGATTCTTAGGGCAACCATCAGACAGGAAGTAATCCTTATTCTTCCTCTTGCCTTCCTCTCACATCTCCATCCCCACCTGCCAGCCTGGATAACTCCAGCAGCTTTTAACTGTTGGTGTGTAAAGCATGTCATACCTTACAGTCTTTCCTGTTACAGAACCCCTGGCACTCTATTTCTCCTTATCTATGTTCAACACATTCATAGTGTACTCAGTAAAACTCATCTTGTTCAGACAGGAGTGGCAGTACATGCCACCTAGGACACAGTCCAGTCCAGGCCAATCTGGGCTGGAACCTAGGGAAATCCTATCTCGGAAGGGAACGGGAAGAACGAGGAAAAGAAAGAAAAGTGAAAAAGGAAAATGATGAGAAGAGGGGGAAGAAGAGGAGAGGAAGAACGAGAAGGGGAAGGAAAGGAAGGGAAGAGACGAGACCCTGTTCCCTGTTCCCTGCCTATAAATCCTTTCAAGGAAGAGGCCATATTTACTTACTCACTATTAGAATGCCAATGTCTAGCACAAGTAAATCCACAATGTAATCAGTTGTTGAACCAAGAGATCATTCTGCAGACTGATAGCCAAGGTCACCAAACACTGCTATCCTTTCCAAGACTCCACAGATGTTGTAATGGCTCAGTCAATTCGCTGTGGTAATACCATTAAGAAGGTGATCACTCGGGGGCTGGGGACGAGGCTCCCTGGCTAAGAGCACATAACAGAACTTCCTCTTAACTGATCTATATTCCCAATCTGTAAGGATGCTTCCAGAATGCCCTTTGGCTTTGAAATCAATCTTCCATGGGTCTTTTTCCTGTTCTATAGTTTCTGCTTTTGCCTTTTCTCTCTCTCCTGAGGAGGGGCACATATTTCTATCTAGTGTACAGTTGTTCCTTACCTCTCTGAAACTATGTCACAAACGTGTGAGTGGGGACTCTGGCCAGTCATCAATTATGTACATAACTACACAATTACTGTTGCCTTCAGAGATCTACAGAGTTAACTTACAGAATAGATCTTACAAAGTTCCAAAAGAATTCATCCTACATCTGCTCAAATTTAAGTCCTTAACAATGCCAGACTGAATATTTATTTGAAACCTAAGACAAGTTTGTTGTTTCTGTTTTGTTTTTGTCTTTTTGTTTTTGTTTTGTTTTGAAACAGGGTCTCTCTTATGTAGCCACCTGCCCTCAGACTTGCTACAGCCAACACTAGCCTTGAACTCCTGATCCTCTTTCTACCTCCCAAGTGCCTGTACTACAGTCCTGTACTACTGTTCTGGGCTGGAAGCAACTTTCTTCTTTTTACATTTTACTTTGTGTGTGTGCATGCGTGTGTGTGTGTGTGTGTGTGTGCGTGCGTGTACACATGTGGAATCAAAAAACAACTAGCAGAAATTGTTCATTTTACCATAGGTCAAGCTGTCAGGTCTGGAGGCACACACACTAGGCATCTTGCCTGCCCTGGAGGTATCTATATTTGATAAAATATATTTTAAAATGAAATCCTGAGATATCCTCCCCTCTGATACTTTTTTAGATATGAAAAGCCAGGGAAAGCTGGCCTGTGTTTCTATCCAACACCTGTCTTCTATTGGCACTGATACGTGTTTGTACTATATTTTTGTTTTGTTCTTCATCTTTTCCATTCTTTACAAAGCACAAGTTCTCACCTTCTTGCTAACAAAGAACTAAACTTGCCAGGCTGTGGTTTAAACCCAGCAGAGGTAGTCAGATCTCTGAGTTGGGAGGCCAGCCTGGTCTATAGAGCAAGTTCCAAGACAGCCAGGGCTACACAAAGAAACCCTGTCTCGAAACATCCCCCCACCCAAAAAGAACCCTAAACTTTATTTTCAGGTAAGTCACATGATACTTTAGTCACCTGAACTCCAAGGAACCGAAGAGTCTTTCAGCATCTCCTCATTTGTAATTTGAGCAAACTACATAAATCCATCCACTCTTTACCCAAACCCAGGTCAAGAGGAATTGCTGTTTCATCTCTGCCTCAGATTGCAGGGAGTGTGTTCTAGTTGGAAAACATGCCTGGCTCTCATCTTGCTGTCCATAACAACCCTTTTTACTACCCTGACTTACACATACTGGAATGTGAGCAGTCACTTCGGGGAATCATTTTCAAAATGCTGGTATGTAACAAATTTTGAGGTTTAGATTGGAATACACAATTACATAAATAACAGCAGAAAGTCACATGTAATGATGAGAAAAGACTGAGAGAGTCCTAAGGACCAGAGGGAAAGCGAGAATGAGAGGAGGAAGCTGGTATTTGTATGATGGGGTCAGAGGACTCTTCAGGAGTTGGTTCTTTCCTCATTATCGTGAGGCGAGCTTTCTAGTTTCTGCTGCTGTGCTGCACAACACTCCAGGCTAACTGACCCACTCAGTTCTCCTGTCTCAGTTCAACTTCCCACCTCGCTGAGGACCCTGGGATTACAATGCGTGCTGGCACATCAGGCTTGTCAGGAGGCTCCAGATTGATTTTAGGCCTGCTTTCACCCAATGAACCATCTCTCCGGCTCATACACTAGATAAAATATATACAGTTTTGTTTTGGTTTTTAACCCAGCTCCTCTAATTATACACCCCCAACCCCTGAGACAGGGTCTCAGGTAGCCCAGTTTGGCCTCAAACTTGCTATGTTGTCAAGAAGGATCTTGAACTCCTGATCCTCCTGCCTCTACCTCTGAATGCTAGCTACATTACAGACATGCATTACCATGCTTTCCTTATGCAGTGCTGAAGACTAAACCCTGGGCTTCCTATGTGGTAGGCAAGTACTCTACAATAGAGCTATACTCCAGCCCCCCAGATATATTGTAGAAAGATATAATCAATTTTATTATAGGAAGAAAGCAAAATATTTGAAATCAAAGTATTATTTAGAAAATTTTCGCTTGAGGGAATTCATAGTCGGTACCGTAAACCTGATCAAAAGCCCAAGGCTGGGAGGTCACAGGCCATAGGAGGGAAACGCCCACTGCTGCCTTGCTAACTAACCATGCTGTCGAACAGCTGGCCTCAGCCTTAGCCAGACAAGCTTCTCTCTGTAGTGGCCAGCAATTAACTAGGAAACGCAAAACTGGTCAAAATGCTGGGATTATGTGACTGGGCCTTACATAGGATATCTCGATAAACCCCACATGCATTAAGGCATAGGGAACATGCTGGGAAGGGGGTAGAAAGAATGTAAGAGCCAGAGGATGGGGAGGAGTGCTGAGAACCGCCATCTTCTGGAAGACACGGCCAGGGTACCCATGAACTCACTGTAGCTTTAGACACCTGCACAAGATCAAGTCAACAAGACCAGTCAACATTCCAACAGGCAGCACTAATTGGACTAAATGGTCACAAAAAATGGGTGGGAGTGGACACATGAAGTGGAGATGGGGACATGTTAGGTGCTTAGAAAGAGTGAGAGGGAAAGGGTTAAGGATAGAAATGATGAGGATTTGTTACATTAAGAAATTGTCAAAGAATAAATAAAAGATATATTTCATCAAATTAATTTTTTTCAGAATAATTTTATTTGGTTAAATTTTATAAAGTAAATTTTCAGGTTTTCCTCAAAGGACCACTTTTGCATAAGGAAACCATCAGCCAAAACTGTCGAGTCCCTAAGACCAACACCTACCCTTAAGAGAACAGAAAGAGCCGGGCGGTGGTGGCGCACACCCTTAATCCAGCACTCAGGAGGCAGAGGCAGGTGGATCTCTGTGAGTTCGAGGCCAGCCTGGTCTGTAGAGCTAGTTCCAGGACAGCCAGGGCCATACAGAGAAACCCTGTCTTGAAAAGCAGAGAGAGAGAGAGAGAGAGAGAGAGAGAGAGAGAACTAGCAGAAAGAACAGTTGACTTCATTTACTCATAGATACAAATTCGTTAAAAGATAAAGATGGTGGTGCACGCCTTTAATCCCAGCACTCGGGAGGCAGAGCCAGGCGGATCTCTGTGAGTTCGAGGCCAGCCCGGGCTACCAAGTGAGTTCCAGGAAAAGGCGCAAAGCTACACAGAGAAACCCTGTCTCGAAAAAAATTAAAAACAAAACAAAACAAAACAAAACAAAAAGATAAAGAGTGTCAGTGCCTCCAACTGCAGGAAATGGGTTCTGGTTGGAAAACCTGCTTGACACTCATCTTGCTGCTCAGAACCACATCTGCTGCTGCCCTGACTTCTGTGTGCTGGAGAGCGAGCAATCTTTAGGGCAGTACTTTCTGAAAGTTAGTGCACAGTACATTTCCTGAGCTCACTTTGCTACATAGCCCCAGCTGGCCTGGACCTTACTACATATACTCTGTTGGCCTCAAACTTGTGTCAATCCTCCTGCCTCACATCTGAAGTGCTGGGATTACAGGCAGGTGCCACCACACCTGGCAGATTAAGGGCTTTGTAATGATATATTGGCACTTTTGAGAACAACTGTATACTCCTAAACCTCTGCATTGCTGTTCTGCAGTGTTCTGTTCTGTTTTAGGGGTTCTCTTTTTGTTCTGAGACAGGCTCTCCATGTATGTAGGCCTTAAACTCACTATGTAGCACAAAGTAGGCTCCAACTTCGAATCTTCCTGTTTCAACCTTCTCAATGCTGGAAGGACTACTACGCCTGGCTATCTGTAAATATGTGTTGCCCTAAACGAAACTGGACAGAAGACAAACCAGCCTCTCCTCCTGTCCCCAGACCGTTCACTGTGCAGCTGGTCTCACGGCTCTCCCATGAGTGCAGGCTGACACTCAAGCAGCAGTCAGTACAATCTAGACTGCGGTGTGACTTGATTCTGTAGTACAACCACGGCTAAGGGATGACTCATATGTTATGGGTGTAAACAAAAGGGAATCCAGTACTGTCTTCTGGAGGCAAAGAGTAGAAAATAATAATTAATACTGAGTGGATGAACCAGAGCGGTCCTAAGTCCATCATAGCCACCTGAGACAGAAGTCTGACCTCAATGGTCTAGTTCATGAAGGGTATATACCTTCCTACCACCCAGAACAGTGCCTATAACTAGACGGCATACAGTAAGGAACTGCGGATTAACTGATGAAGAAACAATGCTTTTATTACTTGCTCAAAACCACATGCAATCATCATATAAACTCTTCCACCCTTCAGGTCACATCACACACATTTATCTGAAACTGCTGTTTGAAGCAATAACTAAGCATTTTTTTTCCTTAATCAAGGGAAAAATCTTAGGAGATCATGATGAAATCCCTTGATTTCATTTGAATCACAATAGAAGAATTCTCCTGTAGAACATACTCTGCACAAATTCACAGGCCCCAGAGAAGGTTTCCGTTAACCAGCCACTTCTCTGGCAGGATTAAGAGAGTGTAAAAGAAGGGGAGGTGGGGACTGGGAGGAGTGGAGGGAAGGGAGGCTGTGGTCAGGATATATTGTATGAGAGAAGAACTTAAAAGAAGAAAAAAGGAAAATTTTTAAAAAGAAAGAATGGAAAAGAAAGTGCTCACTACTCTCAGACACTAGAATCACAGCTCTTTGGTTCTTTTTCGTATGAAGTGGCAATCGCCAAGCGGCATCAATCACTCAATCCCTGAAAACGGCTGAGTGTTTCCTAAGAATATCTGCTCTTGCTGGTAGGGACTTTGTAGCTCACAGCACACTGCTAAAGCTCAGCTACATAAAGGATGATGGCCTGGTTGGTTTTGTTTCTTTTTTTTTTTTTCAACCTGACACAAGCTAGAGTTGTCTCAAAAGAGACAAGCCTGTGGGATATTTTCATAATTAGTGATTGATCTGAGGGGGCCCAGCCTATTGTGGGTGGTACCTCTCCTGAGCAGGTGGCGTGGGTTCTATAAGAAAGCAGTCTGAAAAAGTCATGAAGAACAAGCCAGTGAGCAGCACCCCTCCATGGTCTCTGCTTCAGTTCCTCCTCCAGGTTCCTGCCTTGAGTTCCTGCCCTGACTTCCCTCAGTGATGGAGTGAGGCCTGAGAGTTGCAAGCTGAAACAGACCCTCTCCTCCCCAAGGTGCTTTTGGTCATGTGTTCACCACAGCAACAGAGACCTAACTCAGACAGGCGACTGCTCTGTGACTCCAAAGCTGTATATTCAAGCTGAAGTTGGGAATTGGCAAGTGTCTTGGCTTTTTCCACATCCAAAGCCTCAGGTTCATGACCACATGGAAAGCAGCGTACACTAATCTGTAACAGCCTGCTCTTGTAAAGCCACTACACAGTGCAGCCCTTGCCCTACCCATCCTTTTTTCTTTTTCTCTTTTTTCTTTCTTTCTTTTCTTTTCTTTTTCTTTTTCTTTTTTTTTTTTTTTTTTTTTTGAGGAAAAACACTTTATCAGAGGCTTAGGAAGGGCTGTCCCCCACAGGGCAGATCTTGGGCGTCTCTCTGCCACTGAGAGAGCCCTCCCCATCTTTGCCCGTTGTATTCCTCCCCGGCCTCTCTTATGGGCACTTGAAAAGGTTTCTTACTGTTCTACAGGCTTGACTCTGACTTCCCTTCCACTTTCCTGAAACTTAGCTCTACTTATCATTAGGTGTGGACGATGTGTGTGAGAGAGAGAACAGGTGGTTGTGTGCCATACCACAGATGTGGAGGACAAAGGACAACTTGAAGAAATCGGTTCTCTCCTTCTACCATGGGTTCTGGGGATCAAACTCAGGTCTTCAGGCTTGCTCAACCAGTCTACTCACTGAGCTATCTCACCTGCTCCTCACTTTAAATATTAATTACATATTGAAGAAAATGCTGCTCTACTTGTCGTATTATAGAAAATATATTGACTATGGTCAGTGCAAATGCTCTCCAAAGGGAAACTTAAGTAAATGGGTTTCTAGGTCACGAGACGCCTCCTAAGAAACTGGGGTTCCTGTGAGGCCATCCCAGAGCTTCGTCCCAGAAGCACAGGGGATGACAGATCACCTCAATGGGAATCTAAAGCTTTATTCAGCCACTGGTGAGGTTCACAGGCAAAGAGAAAACACATGGAAAGAAAGATCTGAGTTAAGTTTCCATACACTTCTGTACTGTAGCTTCTTAAACAACCTTCTCCTTCCATCTTACTATAAAAAGCAAGCCAATGAATTATGAAGAATTTAATTTCTAGTAAGGCTGGATAACTAATGTTAGCTGGCCCATGGACTTCAGTTTGAAAAAAAGGAAAAGTCTGTATTTGGCTGATTATTAGAGAAGAGACAAATGACTGAGAAATAGGAAGTTTGTTCTTTTCAAAAGTAAAAAATTTAAATTGTGTGTGTGCGCGCGCGCGCGCGCGCGCGCGCGCGCGCGCATGCAAGTGCAGTACCTGCAGAGGCCAGAAGAGGGTGTCAGATCTCCTGGGTTTGTCACTTAGCTCTGTGACTGTGTAAGGTGGGCCTAGTCATCCCTATCTTTTGGGATTGATGTGGAGATAAAATAAGACAAAAGTATAAAGAACCCAGCAATGTTGGTACAAAATAAGCCAGCTCCTCCTTCCATTTAGATGAATAAATCAGTGTTCTTAAGAAGAGTCCTGGGCTGAAGGGGTGACTCAGCGGTTAAGAATGTTCTTTTTTTTTTTTTTTTTTTTAAAGATTTATTTATTATATATAGAGTGTTCTGCTTGCATGTATGCCTGCATGCCAGAAGAGGGCACCAGATCTCATTATAGATGGTTGTGAGCCATCATGTGGTTGCTGGGAATTGAACTCTGGACCTCTGGAAGAGCAGCCTGTGCTCTTAACCTCTGAGCCATCTCTCCAGCCCAAGAATGTTCTTATCTGATATCAGATCAGACAGTTCCTGATACATAGTAGGCCTTCAGGAACCACTTAAACACAGCCTTTGTGGCTAGGTAGATGAGGAACATTCACAAAGGCTGTGTTTAAGTGGTTCCTGAAGGCCTACTATGTATCAGGAACTGTCTGATCTGATATCAGGGAAGTTCTGAAAGAGTTAGAAGGCATGACATGCTAAGCAGGGGTCTGAAGAATCCTCTCTCACTGTATGCTTAAGAAGTATGCTGGCTGCAAGGTAGACTCCATGTGAAACAAGACAGCATCCTCTAAGAATGGCTGAGGTACCACAGAAGAAATGACAGAGCAGATACTGTCCAGAACCTTCTGCCTACTGACAAGCCTGCCAGCCTCCTGAGACTGGATAGAGAAAGACTCCCTCCCCACACTAGCCTTTCCTCAGAGGACGACATACCAGGGTTTGAAGAGGGGAAAACCAGTATTGTGCAGGATAGCAGTAGCAAAGGGAGAAGATGGAAGAGGAAGATTAGGACTTTGAACTGTCAGCCCCCAAGAGCTAGCCTGGAGGGCAAAGGCAAATGAGGAGTGAGCCGAGAAGAGACAGCATCCTATCAAGTGTTATTTAAGAGCCACTGTGGAACAAATAAATACCTTAGGATTTTTTCTTCCTTTTTTCAGTTTTTTTGAGACAAGGTCTCTCTACATTGCCATAGATGTCCTAGAACTCATATATAGACCAGGCTGGCTTTGAACTCACAGAGATCCACCTGCTTCTGCCTCCCAAGGGCTGGGATTAGATGAGGGTGCCACCACACCTGACCCAGGATTGTTTTCTTGAGGCAGGATTTCATATATTTCAGGTAGTCTCAAACTCTCTATATAGCTAAAGATGGCCCTGAACTTCTGATACCCCTGCCTCTACCTCCAGAGTGCTGGAATTACAGGTATGACCCACCATGCCTCATTTATGCTGGGGTGGAATGCAGGGTTCTGTGCGTGCTAGACAGGTGCTCTACTGTCTTAGTTAGGGTACTTACTATTGCTGCAATGAAACACCATGGCCAAAAGCAAGTTGGGGAAGAAAGGGTTGATTTGGCTTACACTTCCATATCACTGTTCATCACTGAAGAAAGTCAGGGAAGGAACTCACACAGGACAGGGGCCTGGAGGCAGAAGCTGATGCAGAGGCCATGGAAGAGTGCTGCTTACTGGCTTGCTTCCCCTGGCTTGTTCAGCCTGCATTCTTATAGAACCCAGGACCACCGGCCCAGGGGTGGCATCACTGACAATGGGCTGAGCCCCCCCCCCCCACACCCATCAATCACTAAGAAAATGTCCCTCAGGCTTGTCTGCAGCCTGATCTTATGGAGGTATTTTCTTAATTGAGGCCCCTCCTCTCTGATGATTCTACTGTGTCAAGTTGACATAAAACTATTCAGAACATCTACCAACTGAGTTTCATCCTTAGCACCTAGTTAAGAATTTAAAACACAAAAATTACCAGCTAGAGGTTTGGTTCAGTGATAGAACTCATGATGGTATACACAAGGCCTTGAGTTCAATCCCTAGCACCAAAGAAAACATTCACCTTTAAACCACACATCTACTTAGTATGTCTATTAACCTATACTAGATGGTCCTGATTTTCTTTGGCAGACAGTGTAAGCAGAATGGCTGCATTTCACTATATATGTAGTGTATACTAGGCGAAGGGTAAGCTTGCTAGGCAAAAACTACACGCTTACTGTCTCCAAGGTATTTATGATTCAGTGTTGGCCTGAACTTCCTATATCCTACCCAACACATCATTTCAGTTTCCCTTTCTTGCCCCATAAAATAATCCATTCTTTCCATCAAGGAGCTCTCTAAAATATCACTCTCTACTTCTCTCCTTTGTATATTCTAACCTACCCTTATTTATTTTCTCTTGGAAAACCTTCTGGACCTAATTCCATGCATTCTTTCCGCCCAACAGCATCTTGCCATAGTTTTCTTTTCTACTTCTAACCTATCAACTCTTACCTTTTCATCTACTACTACACTCTATAGACAATGCAGCATCTGACTAAAGGTAATGTGCTGGCTGGTCCTGTGTCAACTTGACACACAAACAACAGTTATCTGAAAGGAGGGAACTTCAGTTGAGAAGCTGCCTCTGTAGAACCCAGCAATAAGGCACCCTCTCAATTAGTGATCAATGGGGGAGGGCCCAGTGCATTGTGAGTGGTGCCACCCCTGGGCTGGTGGTCCTGGGGTCTGTAAGAAATCAAGCTGAGCAAGCCAGGGGGACAAGCCAGTAAATAGCTCTCCTTCACGGCCTCTGCATCAGCTCCTGCCTTCAGGTTCCTTCCCTGTTTGAATTCCTGTCCTGACTTCCTTTGATGATGAACAGTGCTGTGGAACTGTAAGCCAAATAAACCCTTTCTTCCCCAATTTGCTTATTGGTCATGGTGTTTCATCACAGCAATAGAAACCCTAACTAAGGCAGGCAACATACAATGTTTGTTTTATTAGGCACCAGAATAAATGCCAATAACTAGCCAGAACATGAGAGAAGCTAGTCTCCTAGCAACAATCTTAGGAAATATCAGGGTTAAATTTTTGCATAAATTTTTTGTTCTTTCTTGATGCTTTGTGGGACTGGATTTTGAAAGCACTGACTGCTAAAATATAATTAAAAATCAGTATATGTATTAAAAACAAGTTATTTCCACTGATGTCTAGTTGACATTATAAAGAGAAAAATCATCACTGTAACTGGTTAATTAAAAATATTTGCCAAATAAATAAGTAAGACCTTGTCTGGAAATATTAGTCTTCCTCTGTTCTCTGAAATACCTCACCAGGATCATTATGAGCCAATAACCAGCCAGCTGTGTGGCAGGCTAGTTACAGGTGACATGTACATTTCCCAAAGGGCCAAGAAGCACCAGTTAGGATAAACAGGCTACTGATGAGGGCAGAACAACACAGCTGGCTGTCATGGATCATATTTGGAGTCCCTACATGTGGTAGGCTAAGGCAGAATTATAAGTTCGAGGCCAGCTTATGCAAAATAAGTAACATTTATGTCAATGATGATGATGTGATGATGATGATGGAGGAGAGGAAGAGGAGGAGGGTGAAGAATAGGAGGAGGGGAGGAGAAAAAGAGGAAGAACAACAACCTCAGAGCAACCGAAATTATGTAACGGCCACAGTAAAGGAAGCACTGCTGAGGCTGAGGGAATCCTCTCAGGCTGAGCAAATCGAATCTTTACAAAAGAAACACATGCACGCACGCACGCACGCACGCACGCACACACACACCCACTCCCACCAGACTGTACAAGTGTGAGGCAGACCACTGCTCCATTAGCCCTGTAAGAGGAGATTTTTAAAAGGGGTGGGGAGATGCAGATGCCAGAAAGTGGGGGATAGGAGGGGAAAGCACTTTTGCATATAAAATACTTTGTATGAGGAATTAGAAATGTACTGCCAACTGGGGAAAAAGCCATATTTGAACACTAAAGAAAGTCTCAAATACTAATGGCTTAACAGTGTTCCTCCTATTAAAGTATAAAGCAGGAATCTCAGGGTTTATTAGCCAGACTAACAAGTTGGAAATACCACGCAGTGTGAGCTGATATAAGTTGGTCTATTTTGGAATATGCTGAAAATGGCAAAGTTATGAGGACTTTAACGTATTAGAAAAATAACCATTGTATAAGAGGGCAGGGGGAAATTCGGCCTTGATAGTTTGACAACTCAAAGGGACATCCATTTCCCCTAATTCAATTTTGGTTTCCTTCAGCTAAATGCTTCCTTTCTTTGCCACCCCCCTCTCCAAATCAAACAGAAGCATGAACTCATTGATCCTAAATATAACTGGAGCTGAACAAAGTATCTTTTTCACGGTCAGGAGCACTCTCCAGGTAGCTGTGCCCTGCTCCCAGCAGTGAGTTCAGCACCCTTGATCACTCACCAGATGAAAGCCTGTGGTGAGAGAGTGGTAGCCAAACCCACAGAGGCCACAAAGCCCCCAGCATCCCAGGAAGCTAAGCTTAGAATCCTTGGAGTCTGCTCCCAGCTCCACATCAGAGAACTGGAGAAGAAAGCAAATCTGGAGAAACTGCTTAAGGGAAATCTCATCAGCCACAGGAAAGAGCTTCTAAGGAAGAGTGATAATCTTCATTTTAACCATGCAAAGAAAAGGCCGCTCTGGTATTGTAATACCAGTACCCTCCTCAATTATAATCTTGGTGTGTGTGTGTGTGTGTGTGTGTGTGTGTGTGTGTGTGTGTGTGTGTGTAGCATGATTGATGAGCAACTGACATAGTGCTCTGGCTTCTACACATACACCAAACACACATACACACACACACACACACACACACACACACACACACTTAAGTAAATAAATAAAAACAAATAAAACCCTAGAAATTTAAATCAAATTGGGTTGCTCTGTAGCCAGCTCAGCAGTAGAGTGCCTGAAAACAGAGGGAGCCCACCACTAAAACTGAACTGAGAGAAAATGGGGATTGTTCCATATCCCACTCCAGCACATAAAGATAAAAGAAACATGTAGAAGGAAATGAGAAGACTGTCTCTTTTATAGATCACAGTCACTGACAGAGAGACCAACTCTCTTAGAAGATGGAGATGTACTTATCTTAGGAGATGGAGAAGTACTAACAAAGACAGAGGCGCTCTCCAAGTTGGCCAAACTAGCCCGCCCTGTCTAGCCCAGCCATGCGAGGTGAAGACCCTGCATTTTGAGCACTATCATGCTCTTCTGACCCTACCTGCTCTGACCCCTACACCACATCCTTCCCCAACCCCTATCTCGTCTAGCCATGGCCTAGTCCTAGCTATCTAGTAGCAAATGAAGGCCAGAAAAAGAGGAGTCCTTCTTGTGCGGAGGCAGGAACGATGGAGAGGCAACATCATAGCACAGGAGATGCCACAGCACCTAAGCTTTCTTTGGGAGTTTACATACAAAGCAGCCAAGGTATTCTTCAGATGACAGGGATGCTTTGTTCCCTTATATTGAATCAGACCTGGGTTCCTTATAAGGTCGGGGAAATGAACTGCCCCACTCAGTAAATTAACAGCTAGTGCTGTGGAGAAAGCAATAAATTTTTTTCACTGGTCTCAGTTCTACTAAGAATATTAATTATTCATCATATCACTGTTCCTTTAGAAAGAGATGGCTAAAAACAGTTCTAGAAACAAAAAGGGCCTTTTAACTTTGATAACTACTCTGTAAGATCTTGTCAAGATGCAGCAATCACATACCCCTTCCTGTCTGCCAGATAGAAACATTCCCCAGAGCCTACAGTATGATGAGCAGAGACAGGCACCAAACTGCTCCCGCCTGCCCAGTCAGCTTCGTGGATTACATTCCTCTTAGTCTACGTTCCTCTCAGAGCCCAGCATACACAGCACCAGACTACTTTTCTAAAGTCAGAGAAGAAGCTGGCGCAGACACACATGGAAGGCTGGTACCTGTAGGAGAGCATGGTTCATGGTCACCTCCAGTTCAGCTAAAACATGAGCAGCATCCTCGCTGTCGTCCTGAACCTCCAAGTCCTCCTCAGGGATGGTCTCCCAGTTGTTCTGGTGTGCAGCCAGTGTGTGTACTAGTTCATACTGACCAGGGAGTGCCAGGCTGACCCGAGTCTGAGTCCCGTAGGTGAAGCGGAGGCGCCGAAGCTTACAGCTCTCGTCACTGTCCAGCTTGATGGTGGGGAGCACCTGCACCCCCAACAGCAGGTTCAACAGCTGGCACTTGGCATTACAGTCCTGGCCGAGGATCAATATACAGGGAAGGCAGTCCACAATCTGCTGGAGATACTTCTCTTCCGTAGGTGGGAAGGAAATGCAGCTCAGCTGGCCTGGTTGGGGAATGGGGAGAGTGGAGGAAAAAGAAGTAGATAAGGTGAGGGGAGGAGAGAGAGACTCAACTAGAACGGCACAGTCCTAGAGGGAAAATCTCCAGGAAACTTTTGGTTAAAGGAGGTACCGCACTAGTCAGAAAATGTTCTTCAAACGTCAGACAGTCACCTGACCAGCTCATCACGGGAAGCGAAAGGTGACAGTGGCCTGACAGTCCCTCCTCTTTCTTTCATACAGTGGAGGGACAGCTCCCTAGGAGTCCTCACAAACACAAGAGTATTAAATGGCAATAACTAGGGTCTGAGTCCAAGCAGAAACTATATCTAAATGTATCAAAATGAAAACCTTCCTTCTGACAGAAGGTGGAATACTTGAATGCACAGCCCTTTTAAATCCCTACCTTATACAGTTTTAGCTTGTGCTCCTCATTTAAACTTATTTTATGCCTAAATGCTGATAAACCCACAGATGGAGGGGAGGTAAAAACCTCTGCAAGATGGCATGAGCTCTAAAGCGTTTCCAGTTCATCACCCTGATAGCCGATGACGGCACCCCAGCTGCCGAGTCTTCTTAAGATACTGGATGTTTAATTGCAATCTCTACTCCCTAATCAACTCATACTCTTTCTGTTGATGGCTGACGAGACCATGAGTAAGACAAAGGGACAGAACTGCCCAGCAGGATCAAATCTAGGCAAATCTAAGAGATGTGATCTCAAAAATAATCTCCTTTGCGGATACCACCATCAACCTAAAGGGTTCACTTCCTCAAACAGATTTCCTAGTGTTATACAGACCAGAAAGCTTAAAAACCTGCTTGGGAAAGAATATGGAACTGGTTCCTGAAATGTTCAAGAAAGAACTCACTCATTCTCAAACTGTTTCAGCAGTGGGGTCTCCAGCCATCTAGGATTCAGGAGAGCCAATCTTTGAGCCAAACACACATGTCATAATTGAAGGTTAAGGTGGTAAGTAACACTGAGATACTATTTGCCTTAGTCAGCTAACAACATTATTATATCAAACCACTTGTGGAATTGTTTTGTTCATGAGGTGAGAGACTTGACTCACTGAAAAGGTAGTTCTTCAGAACGTACCTGCCTCATTCTCCCTCACCTTCCCCAGAGAGATTCAAGAGGGCTGTCCTCCCTAAGTCCCTCTCTGCATTTATTATGGTCCTCTGTTTCATGTCTAGCTACAAAAGAGTGCAGCACCCTGGCCTCAGCCTCTACAGCAGCAACACTAGAAATGGGAACCTACTCTCTGAAAGTCTAGAAAGCATCTCCCGAGTGCCTGTTGTGTGGCAGCTGTCTAAGAAGCACAAGAGTGACCAACACCAGGTTACTCATGGCTCTAATCACTAGCCTACACTCTAAACCAGGAAGGAACAAACAATGGTCTGTGTGACTACTCAGCAAAGAACAATGGGCAAGTCCGAGTCCTGTGTCCTTCTGTTCACTATAGTCTGTAATATACACAATACAGCAGAGGTTCTTCTATTAATAACTGTTTCTAGGAATCAAAGCTTGAAGAACCTTCCTATTTCTCTGCATCCTCAGCACTAACACAAGGACTGTGAAAGGACTACAATTGAAAATTACATATTTGTTCTGTGTAAGAATTCATCGGATGGGAAGCTTGTCTACAGAAGTGAGTCTACTACATCTGCGAAGCACAGTGTCATGACGAACAGTTTCAAGAGAGCCGCCATTCCTAAAGTCCTCCCTCGTTACACAGTGAGTAGCTGTGAAGAAGACAGAACCGCCGGATTTGAAGGGAAGATGTCAGCTGGCCTGCCTTCCCTCTCATCTCCATGTCCCCGTTTTCCTCTTCTCTAGCCCTTCCCAGATTCTCACCTAAATGACCGTTCCCACTGGCAGCCTCGACTCCACTATCATAAAGGCAGTTTGTAAGGAAAACAAACAGCAGCCCTAAGTAAGTTCTGCCACTGCTGCTCCTCTAGCAGTGTGGGAAATGAAGAAACCCCAGCCTCTTTCAGGACCACAGCTCTGAAAGCAGCAGCAGCAGAGCCAATAAAGCATGCTGCATCAGCCAAAGCCACAGAGACACACCCCATTAGTCACCTGACCCAAATCATCACCTTCCCAGGCTCCATCTCTCCTACAAAAACAGTCTGCAGAAACGAGCTGCTCCAGTCAAAGCAGCCAAAACGAGTGCAACGGCAAGGGGGCTGAGGTGGAGCCCAGTTCTGTTGCCCATTTCCAGGCACTCTGCCAGGATTCCATGTGCAGCCTACTGAGCCGGGAAGGCCTTTACCAAGAGCATTGTTCTCTCATTTTCTAATGTATCACTCTCCAAGCCCTCTTCTTCTCCCATGAGCTTTTCACTCATCTCCAACATGTCCCTAAGATTTGAATAAGTGCACGAGAGAAATGAAGCCGAAAGCAGATGGGATGCTCTACCTTCTCTGGGCACCTTCGTGACAAGGAGCACAGCTGGCGACGGGAACAGCCCTGAGGTGATTTTCTGATCCTGCCAGTCTGCTGGCCCTTTCTGATCCTTACACTGCTCATGAACTGACAGAGCTAGACCATCTTTAACACTCTTTCTGGTTCTAAATTCTCATTTTAACTGGTCTGGTTGTTGGCAATGCTATTCTGAGATAGGGTCTTACTATGTAGACCTGGCTAGCTTGGGTACTAAGTAGATAAGGCTGGCCTCAAACTCAGAGATCCACCCTCTGATTCCTAAAGGTGTGTGTCACCACGTCTGGCTGTTTTTATTTTTAAGTTGTTCATGAATTTAATTACGCAAGCTCCTCCTGAACTACTATTAAGCAGTTCTAATCAAAGGTGACTAGACTAGCCAAGGGCTCTAAGGACCTACAGTGCAGTCTTAGCAAGCTCTGAAGAAGAGACGAGAAGCTGTGTCTGACACTGGAGGGAGGGAGGAGACCTGCCTCTGAGCTGCAGCAGCTGCCTCGCAGACAGTTAAAGGACTTGGGAGCTAATCGGGTTTCCTTTGGTAATTAATACAGCAGGATCTGCATATGGGCTGCCAGAAGGGAACAGTGGGCTTCTCAGCTGGCGCACATTAACCCTGCCAACTCTGACTGCAGGAAAATTCAAATCCAATTGGCCTAAACGCAAACCAAGGCTTTCTCTCTCCGTCTTTCTTCATGGTGGTTGTTCTTAAATACAGAGTTATCTTGACTGAGCTTCCTTCTGACAAAGGCTTCAAGTTAGGAGGAAGAACGCAAACAAAGGAGGAAGCCACCGTATTTACTTGTTCTAGATAGTATTTTGATCCCTTTCTATACACTGATCTCTGTTTGCCTCATCTCAGTGTTCTTGTTCTACCAGATAATTTCTGTCCTCCTTTATAAATTAGAAAATAGACTTCAAAAAAATCAAAAGCAGCCCAGGTTTCTCCACTTCTCTAAGGAGCTAAAACAGTTATGCAGAGCTGTGCCTTGGTCTCAGCAGTGACCCTAGGCAATGACCCACCACGCCATTTCCCAAGCCAGGGCTGAATATACAAAATTTAGTAATTATAGGACTTCAATTTAAAACAAACTGATACAGTCACTATGAATGTTACTCTAGACCATGAGGAATAAAGCCCAGGGAGAAAACAGAGAGACCTGCCAGGCATGGCGGCTCACACTGTAACCCCAGCACTAGGAAAGCAGAGGCAGCAAGCCCAGGAGTCTGAGCCAACTTGGGCATAAGGTATAAAAAACGAACAGGCCAGAGAGATGATGGCTCAGTGGTTAAGAGCACTGCCCACTCCTCCAGAGGACCAAAGTTCAGTTCCCATCCCTCATGTCAAACAACTCACAATCTCCTGCAATTCCAGCCAGGGATCCAAAGCTCTCTCCTGGCCTCTGCAGGTACCTGACATTCCGGGCTTACACAGCATGCACATGAATCAAAGTAAATCCTTTTTTTTTTAAATTGTTTTTTGTGGGTGTTTTTTGGCTGGGGGTGGGGCAGGTGTTTTTTCCAAGACTTGTCTATGTAGCTCTGGCTGTCCTGGATGGAACTCACTATGTGGACCAGACTGGTCTTGAACTCACAAAGATCCACCGGTGTCTGCCTCCATGTGTGTTAAGATTAAAGACCTGAGCCACTATGCCTCGTCAAAGGGAGTAAATCTTTACAATAAATAAATAAACAGAATTACTTTTGACTGCTGCACACTCAAAAACACTAGTTATTCTACATATTTTTGGAATTCCTTCTCTACAAAGAGCTGTATAGGTGCCTTTCTACAAAATTCTCAATGTTCTTCCCATCAGCCAGGATACATTACTGTTTGGATTTGAAGACTCCTAAAAAGAGAAGGCATATCATGTCACCAGTGCCCTGTTAGGATACACTGATATACTGGGTTGTATTTGCAGAAATGGCAGATGGGCTTGGATCCATACATTTGCATTCTTGCTTCTTTCCCATCCCAATCAGTCATCCATACTCACGGTGAGCAAAGGCCAAGGGAACATCAGCCTATGGCACTATCTGGAGTAAGTGTGACTCTGCTCCTTACCTTTTTATACTACTGCAACTTATTGGGATCCAGAAAATAGACTGCCAAAAGTACGGCACTTTGGCACACTGAATACTTTGAGTTAAAGTCTGGAAGGGCTCTGAAATAAAGTCTCTCTCCTGATCTTCTGCCTGCCAGTGTTCTACCCTCCTCCAAACTAATCCATAGAATTCAGAATTTTGTTCCTGAAGGTGGACATGGAAACTGGAAATCCTCCATCCCAAGCCAGCCATAAAAACTGGAAATTCACTCCTTTTTTTTTTTCTTTTGAGACAGGCTCTCGGTGTAGCCCAGGCTGGCCCTGAGTGAGTGCTGGGATTACTGATGGGCCACCACACTTAACTTCATTTCTCTTCTCTAGATTTCAGCAGTGTCTTGCTGCAGACAGAGAGGAACGAAGGTTACAGAAGCAGCCCAGGAAACGGAACAGACAGGCCATGCTGGCCTCCCCACTCAGTCTCCACTATGATTGGACCTCAGCTAGTGCCATTCTATACAGCCATCCCTTCTTCACCAGACCTGAGCATGACGACCACTTTCCCTGGATTTGGAGGTCATTGTTTACGAAGCTCCGAGCACATAAAACTTCAATCCATCACTGTGCTTTGCTTGTTAAGCTGGTTTTGCTACAGAAGATTGGGTTTTGACCTGGAGATGGAAAAAGAACCACACCTCAAGAGTGACCGACAAGGACTTCAGAGTTCATCCAAGTCTTAATTCAGCTGGTGCCCAAGCACATTTCCTTCTCTTGGCTTTTTGTTTGTTTGAGGCAGGGTCTCATTCTGTAGCTTAGGCTAGCTTCAAATTTATAATCCCCCTGCCTCTACCTTCCTACTGTTGGGATTGCAAGTGTATGCCACCACATTCATCCCTCAGGTTTTTGTTTGTTTGTTTATCTCATTTTTAACTTAACTTCTATATATACTATGATTTTGTGGCAAGCTACCCTAAGTCCTGTCTAAAAGCAAATAAAAAAAACCAGGATTCTAGAGTTAACTGAAAGGAACTGTGACACAAACATACATTTCCAAAATAAGTAGTGAAATTTTACTTTACTTTAGCTCTATGTGCCAAAAATAAAGGGAAGGATCAATCCTACGCTGAAAAAGAAATGCTACAGTCTGCTGCTGCAATCAATTCTACTACAAGTTTTGAAGTATTGAACTCAGAACAAAATTCTCAGGAGCTTAGAGAAAAAGTTTCTAGATAAGAAGCATATTTACCATTTCCAAAGGACTCTCTGAGCATCCACTAAATATAAAAGATTCTGAATGATACAGGAGACACATGACTTAAGAAAATGCATGTTCTTATTGCAAGCTCAAGTCCAGCTGATGGAGTGGTGGTGTTTTTGCTCTTTTGGGGCAAAATCACACACAGATGGTTACTTATGAATGCATGGCCTTAGCTTGGCTTGTTTCTAGCCAGCTTTCCTTATCTTAAATTATCCCGTCTACCTTTTGCCTCTGGGCTTTTCCCATTCTCTTACTTCTGTAAATTTTACTCTTACTCCGTGGCTTGCTGGTTGTGTAGCTGGATGGCTGGTCCCTGATGCCCTCCCCTTCTCCAGCTCCTTCTCTTTCCAGATTTTTCCCTCTATACATTCTCTCTGCCTGTCAGCCCCGCCTATCCTTTCTCATGCCTTGCTATTGGCCGTTCAGTTCTTTATTAGACCATCAGGTGTTTTACACAGGCACAGTAACACAGCTTCACAGAGTTAAACAAATGCAACATAAACAAAAGTAACACACCTTAAAATATTCGACTACAATGGAGTATGGCTAAAGTTATTCTGTGTGGTAGCCCTGGGAAGACCTCCATATTTTAAAAATCATAGAGGTTGTCCTGGACTGGAAAAAGAAGGGAGACCTCCCTAGAAGCTGGTACCCCAGAGCCGTGTGAAAAGATGAAGACATTCAGCAGCCTGCCAACAGTTCCTTCCTGAGTGAAAGTGCTCCTGGCACCATCACGGTGCACAGGGAACAGAAACACAACAGGCAGCTGAGCTGGGTCATTATGGGATGCAGAAATGGAAGCCATTCCTCGAAGGAAGCCAGGCCTATGCATCACACTCAAGTTCTGCCATCTGTAAGGAAGCAGATTAACCATTAGGAATGACTCAAAGGTGAGGACATACCAAAGGACACTGGAACCAGACTAAAAGGGGTCTCACTAACCAAACAGGATAATTTAATCATAAAAAAAATACTAAAAGTTATGACCCACTCAAAAAAATCCCCAAATCCAAGTCCACACTGATATAAATAAAGCAAGCTCTCTTTAGAATAGCAACAGGAAAGACAGAAAGAATGATGGCTATGAAAACTACCACTGAGCAGTGAAGACCGTCAGGGGATGCTATTCTAGATGCTACTCTAGAGCAGTGGTTCCCGGCCTTCCTGATGCTGCGGCCCTTTAACAGAGTTCCTCATGATGTGGGTGACCCCCAACCATAAAATTATTTCATTGCTACTTCATAACTATAATTCTGCTACTGTTATGAACCATAATGTAAATAAATATCTGTGTTTTCCAACAGTCTTCAGAGACCCCAGTGAAAGGGTTATTAAACCCCCACCTCAATGAGGCCAAGACCCATAGGTTGAGAACCACTGGTCTAGAGGAAAAGGGTTTGGAGGAACAAGCTATCGGTTCAATCTGAGAACACATTCCCATAAGAGACTGAGCAGGAGCAAAGGGAGAAATGGTGAAGTTAAAGTGGAGCTAGCTAGAGGACACCCACCTAGTGATCACTTAATGCCTCCAGTCAGGCAGGGCAGCCTGTGCTCTGTCAGGTGGCATGAGAATGTCATTTTTCTCCATGACTGAGTCTAGTCATCACAATGACATGTGGGTCCAGATCCATCATTCTACACAAGGTAAGTCCTGTTCTTGTAACTTGGCACAGATACAGATGTCAAGGAAAGGGCAAGGAAACTGCTCCTAAGGGAATCTGAAGAGGTGTGACAACCAAATACAACATGCGTTCAAGGGAAATGCCAGGGACATGTGTCGGGATAGTCAGCAAGCTCGAATGTGGCCAAAGACTGGATGGCAGTGAATCCATACTGACTTCCTGATTCGGAGAGCTGCATGATGATATGTGGAATCATGTCCTTGTCTGGGGAACTGCACACTGGAGTGTTTAGAGATAAGACCACCTGTCTGCATCTTACTCTTAAAGGCTTCCAAAAGATGAGACATAACATGGGGGACAGGGGTCAACTGGGAGATGCTAACAGCTGTATGGGCAAATACACGAGCTCTTTTCATGCTTCTGAAAGTGTTCGTGTGTCTTTGAAATTATTTCAAAATACTTTTTTTAATGACCCAAAAGGACATCCAGTAAAGACACAGCTCTAGATCCCAGGAAATAGAGAGACCAAGGGACATACTTTGACCCTACAGGGAAAAAATGTCAACTACAGTAACAACAGGATTCGGTGTATTTATAAACAACTTAGTAACAGTTCCTTCCTTGTCCTCACTGCTGCCCTGCATGAATCTTGGTTCTTCTTCTGGTTTACTGCTCCCTCTTGGGGGAAGAGGGTGCTTTCAGGACTCTAATCTAAGTAGTTCAGAATGAAATTTAGAATCCAGCTCCACAAGCTGAGGTAGCAGTACTCCAACATATCTACTTATAAGTTCATTAATAAAGAAGCCAGCAGAGAAGCTTGACCTTCCAGTGCCTGCAAGTGACCCTTCCTGTTCACCCAGGAGTAGAGGAAACATCAGCACATCCAAAGAGTGCAGGCATCCTCCTTCCCACCCTGAATTAATTTTAGTCTATACTAAGAAGACTGCTTTTCCAGGTTAGGCTGGTAGGAATTCTCTCTCTCCGTGGAATAAGCACAAGAGAACAGGTCAGCTGTTCTTCCAAGAGAAAGTGAAATCACTTTCTCTAAAAGAGCCTTGTATGCTAAAAACCAAGAATGACTTTGCTCAGGCTGTTCTTCTCCACATCCTTCCTTGAACTTACCTGTCTTCACAACTTCAAAGCTAAAGTCTGTTCTACAGAATATTCCTAAGAAGTAAACTCTGTAACAGCTCAGCTATGGTCTCTCTAATAGGACTAGAAAGGGTTTTCATAGAAACTAGTCTTGTAACCTAGCCCCTTCGGGGCCCTGCAAAGTCTGGGTAGAAAGTGGGGGAGAGAAAAACAGAGGAACAGGGGGAAAGAGATGAGAGAAAAGAGAGGAGAAGAGAGAGATGCAGGGAATCTTGTGAACTTCTCTCCTCACTATCTGGAGTAGAAAGGGTAAAAGCCACCAAAGAGAAGCCAATCTGACATAAATAATGCATTAAAGTTCTTAATCTGATTAATCTAAATTTAGATACTTTACATCCATCCAAGTAAAGAGATAAAAGGCACTTTAAAAAAGAAATGTATTTTAAAACTCAAAGGCTTTTATGAATACATAACCAAGACATTATTCTTCAGAACAATTCTGACGCATCAATTAGCTAGACATGTGAAAAGCAAAACAGTTCTGAGATCCTGCTTCCAGCTTCCTGCCCAGAGAACAGTGCCCCAGGGAACAGAAGCGTAATTCCAAAGTGAGCCTGGTCCAAAGGTTCCCACAGCCACACGGCACCGAGTTGGGGAATACATCCATACCATTCACATTACCCAGGAGAGGGCAAAAATACAGGGCATAAGATTGGCACTTCAGATGGGGAGAGGAGGTTGTCAACGGGTCCCCATGCTGTGGCTAGCTTTCCTTCAGGGCTCTGGTCTGGACTTGAGAGGAACATACATAAGGGACTTTTACAGAAACACTGATCTATACAGCTCAAAGCAAGAGTGCTCATGTCCCTATCACCACTCACATGTTCTCTGTCAGCTCTCAAGTTCCAAGATCCCAAACCACCAAAGAACTGAATCTTGAAGCCCAGAAAGGGACTGATCTGAGACTGGGCATCCCCACAAGGGACCCAGCCAAAGTCCTGGGAGGTAAGAAAGAAAAGTGCACCTTCCACACACCCACATTATATTACTGATTCTCTGTACCACATAGAGGCTATTTTCCTACGTGCAGGGTAAATTCACCTTGGATCTTGCAACTCTTGGGGGGGGGGGGGCGGACAACCCACCTTTCCATAGGAGCATCACATATTCCTCTAAGAAAGGCAAAGATGGGTGGATCACTAATGGTAATGGGATGGGATACATTCGAAATGAACCACACAAACAGGGCAATCATCACTACTCACAAAGCATACAGAATACCCCAACTCCTTTTTAAAGTTTGTTGTTTCTTTTAGCAGAAATGGAGATGAGATCCTGGGCCTTGCAGTTAGGTAAGCTCTCTTTACCACTGAGACATGGTAGAGAGAGCTTACCTAACTCAACTTACCCCTCAACTCTTTATCAATACAGTATTATTTTTTATTTATTTACTTATTTATTTTGGTTTTTTTTTTAAGACAGGGTTTCTCTGTGTTGCTTTGGAGCCTGTCCTGGAACTCATTCTGTAGACCAGGCTGGCCTCGAACTCACAGAGATCCGCCTGCCTCTGCCTCCCGAGTGCTGGAATTAAAGGCGTGTGCCACCACAGCCCAGCTTCAATACAGTTTTTTTTTTTTAAGATTTATTTATTTATTTAGAAGAGGGTGTCAGATCTCACTACAGATGGTTGTGAGCCACCATATGGGTGCTGGGAATTGAACTCAGGACCTCTGGAAAAGCAACCAGTGCTCTTAACCTCTGAGCCATCTCTCCAGCCCCAATACAGTATTTTTAGTGTGTGTGTGTGTGTGTGTGTGTGTGTGTAAAAACATATATGCATCACACACACACCTGTAGAGGTCAGAGGACAACTTACAAGAAGAATTGGTTCTTTCCTTGTACCATATGGATTCTGAGGCTTGAATTCAGGTCTTCAGTCTTTTGTTTGTTTTGTTTTGTTTTTCAGACAGGTCTCTGCATAGTCATGGCTGTTCTGAAGTATTCTATGTAGACCAGGCTGGCCTTGAACACACAGAGATCTATCTGCCTCGGCCTCCTGAGTGCTGGGATTAAAGTTGTGCACCACCATGCCCTGCTTAGGTCTTCAGTCTTATATGTCCTTCATCCCATCACTCTCCATCTCTTCAAAGACAGGTGATGGTTAAGGAGGGAACCAATCTGTAGACACCCTTCACTGGGGCCTGATGAAATGCTAAGCTTCCTTTCCTAACTGCAATTCTGGAATGGCAGGTCCCCGGGTAGAATGACTTACATAAAGAGCTGCTGAGTGCATGAACATTGAGAACTCACTTCTCACACCTTGATGGCACTCTGGTCTAGTTAGTACTGCGAGAAAATCATTCTTTGGGACATGAAAACAGTTATTTTGGATAGGGCCTGGACTCTGACTTCAGCTCAACTAGACACAGTGGCACATGTCTATAGTGCCAGCTACTCAGGAGGCTGAAGTAGCAGGATCACACACGCCTAGGAGTTTAAGAGAGATGGGAGACAGACTGAAAAGGAAAGGGTGAAAGGCTATTGTGCTCCAAGAGGCCATTTCCTAGCGAGGTTCTGATCAGCAAAGGTGGTCCCTAAAGCCCTGAGCCTCAGGGAGCAGGAAGCAGGTAAGGGGCCCGAGGAGGGTGTGTCACATTTTCTTTACTGAGTGGGATAAGGTCTCCTACTACGGTAAACCACGTTTCTACAATAGGACTCATATTAACAGTCTCTAGGAAGAGTGCACTTGTACTCCTATGCCAGTCAGCACAGGAGCCACGGAAGCAGACTGGACCTGGAGCCTGGAGACCTGGCTCCAGTACAGCACCGTTTTGTCCCTCCTTACACCTTCCTGTCTTACTCTCCCCTCCCTCCAAGCCTCTGCTCCTCCTTGCTAATCCAGCGTTCACCACCCCCCACCACAGGCAGAGCCACAGCTATTAACACCTACACGTGAGCTGTAGTGTCCACGTCTCTCAGTGTCCCAATGGTGTACGGTGAGCATTATCACTCCCACCTCAGTGAGACAGGAAGGATCCTTTTTTGTTTGCTGGTTTGGATTTTGAGACAGAGTCTCACTATGAAGCCCAGGCGAGCCTGGAACTCTGTATATAGCTCAGATTGATCCTGAAGCCCAGATCCTCCTGCCTTCCAAGTGCTCAGCTCCCAGCCACAGCACCATTGCTGACTACACTCTGTGCTGCAGATTTCCAGGACAAAGTCCGTTTTCAGTAAGTGTTAGTGCCTGGCTTCTGAAATTCTAAGAGTGACCAAAAGAGGCCCAAGAGTGCCGAGAGACACATCTAGTAAACAGCAAAAAAGCAAACAGCTATTAAAAACCCAAGAATTAAAATTCATTATAAAAGGCCTATAATCTAGCCACTCGACCTTCCTGTTTTCAGTTTACGTGCTACATGTGTGTAAGTTCTAGGTGAAATTAGACCTCTGCAGAGGACCAAGTTCAGGCCTCCAGCTTTTTTCCCATCACCCAATGTATGAAAATAGGTGTTCTGCAATAATAACAGTTATCATTAGTTTTTCTTACAAGTGTAAGCCAAAGTCGGGCTGCACACCTACAGTCTCTGCACTCAGGAGGTGAGGCCGGGTTACAGGTTTGAGGCCAGCCTGACCTACATCTTGAGACTCTATTGAAAGGAGAAAAGGAGGGAGAGCGAGGGGACTGGTATCCACTCACCTAAGGCAAGGCAACTTTCTTGACTTGACTCTTTAACTCCCATGTGTAACATACTGACCAGCACATCCCAGGCCCTCACATGTCTATCTAATAATGGCTACTGCGGGCCTGGGTGTGTACGTGTAATCCTAGCACTTGAGATGCAGAGGTAGAGGGATCCCTTGAACAGAGCTTAAGAGCAGCCCGGACAGACGAACACGGGGAGACTGTATCAAGAACAAATGGCAGCTGCTACTTACCAGCCCCTCAGCAGAGCTGCTTTAAACATGCAATACTAACTCCCAACAATCCTAGAGGTAAGGACGACGACAACCCCCATCTCCAGATGAGGAAGCTGTGACACAACACAGTTATGATCAGTTAAGACAAAGGGAGGCAACACAAATGACAGCCTTCCAACCGGGCATATATGAGTCACTCCAGCTTCTTAAAATGGAGCACTTTAAGAAGAACTGCAATAACCAGGCCCTGCACTGGATCATAAAATAAGACAAATGTTTTTCCTTCTTCTATTTGGTAATACTCTCCCCTGCCTCGCCTACAAAGGGTTCAAAGCCTTTATCTCACTGCTTCTGAATGCTCTAGCAGAGGAGAAGAAAAGACAAATAACAAAACAAAAAACCCAACAGGTCGAGGGGTCTCTCCCGAATGGCTACATGAGACGACTTGAACAGTGGGAGAACGGACTCAATGAACCTTCTTTTACAGCTCAGTTTGCTTTGTACAAGCAAAAGCTACTCAAAGCCACAACATTTTAAGAGCTCTATTTAATCTATACCGTGCCCACCACCACCACCCCACAGCCCAGGCTGACCCAGAACTCTCAGGCTCCCATCTCAGGCTCCTGAGCACTGGAGTGGCTGGCATGGGCTGCCATACCTAATTCCATCTA
Organism: Peromyscus eremicus; assembly: GCF_949786415.1. Taxonomy (NCBI): domain Eukaryota; kingdom Metazoa; phylum Chordata; class Mammalia; order Rodentia; family Cricetidae; genus Peromyscus; species Peromyscus eremicus. The sequence goes on from NC_081431.1 coordinate 60,434,383, forward strand.
CTACTTCTTTTCCTTTCTTCTTTTCTTTTGAGGGGGAGGAGCAGTGTGAGACAGGGTTTTGCTAAGTAAACCTGGCAGGTCTGGAACTCCCTATGAGGCCTAGGCTGGCCCTGAATTTAACAGAGACCCTCCTGACAGTGATCCTTCTAATTGCCCCCAGGGCTGAGATCACAAACACCTCTCCTACCCCGAACCTGGCCTCCTGTCCACACTTAACTTGTAAAATCCTGGAGCTATTTATGTTCTATACACAAACTTGAGTGAATACATACCTACCAAAAACAAAAGAGAAGTGCTATTTCGGGGTTCTTCCCAGGTCTCTATGGTTGAAAGTGAAAGTTTTAAAAAAATGGTGTTATGTGTTATGCCAAATAGTATGCAAAAAAATATTTTAAAATGCTCTGTTACTGTTGCCATCTTTTTAGTCCAACAACTCCAAAATATAGTTATTTCCTGATCTTCAGTTGCTCAAATATCACACTGCGTTAAACCAAGAAGGGCTTGTTAGGTTAAGAACTGAGTGCCCCTTTCCTCCATGTTCTGAGTCCCTATTCATCAGAAACCAACACTCACAAAAGAAAGTTGAGACACCTCCCAGTGACTCTGACCCAATTGTCAAGGAACTAATTGTCCTTTCCGGAGTAGTTCTACTCTCTAACACCTTTACCAAAATAACCAGGACAACAGCATCCTTCAACCAGACACAGAAAGAGATACTGAAACTCTGGTGCAGTCGTACCCCCAAACATAGAACCCTCCCGGATGACTGGGAAGCATGGTATGGAACAAAATCAAACTGGTCCCCACCCTGTCATCTGTGCCCTCCTGGGATTTTATTGAGATGGGCACATTCCAAAGGGTAAAAAAAAGCAAAAATTAGATCACGATGCAGTCAATCAGAAAAGCCAATTAAGCAAGAATACAAAGGTGTTTTTGTATGTCTTAGGTTTGTCTTTAAAGAAAACAAAGGCCAACCAAGATGCTTGAAAATTTGAAAATCTCCATCTAAGTCAATCCATTCTGATTATTTTTTTAAGGAGTAACTCTGAGACAGCCATTTTAAAGTCAGAGCAGCACCAGAGAGCTTTTAAAGCAAAGCTACAGGAGGGTCTTGGGATGGAGAAGGCTGCTGCAAAGCATGGCGGGCATATCCTCTTCCAGACAGCACGTCTCTGGGTGTGTCAAAAGCTACCAGAAGAGGTAGAGATCACCCTAGAGCTCTCTATCTCCAGAGGTAAGTAAGATCTTTCTCCTGGCCGTGGCGGCACATGCCGTTAATCCCAACACTCAGGAAGCAGAGACAGGCGAATCTCTTTGAGTTCAAAGCGAGCCTGGTCTACAGAGTGAGTTCCAGGACAGTCTACAAAGAGACACCCTATTTCAAAAAACCAAAATAAATAAAAAAATAAAAATACATACACAAAGATACCCTGTCTCAACCCTCCCCCCCCCAAAAAAAAAAGACAAGAAGAAAAAAAAAGATCTTTTAAAAATACATATATTCAGCCAGGCGGTTGTGGCATTTCATGCCTTTGATCCCAGAACTTGGGAGGCAGAAGCAGGTTGAATCCCTGTGAGTTCAAGGCCAGCTTGGTCGACAGCAAGAGTTCCAAGACAGCCAGGGCTACACAGAGACACCCTATTTCAAAAACCAAAAATAAATAAATAAACGAAAATACATATATTCGGGGTGTGTGTGTGTGTGTGTGTGTGTGTGTGTGTGTGGTGTAGCCAAGGTCAACTTTCAAGAGCAATTTTTCTCCTGATCAACTTGGCAGCAGGTACATTTACTGGCTGAGCTATCTTGCTGGCCCCAAACAAGGACTGTTTAAATTGCTATCCTGGGCAATGGAACAGCATCATTGAAGACTCTATCAGAACTTACCAGCACATCTTTAAATCCCCTCTTCCGGAGTCTCAGACAAATTTAAGATATTAAACATACATCTAATATGAGTGTAGGGTTCAATTCACAAGTTCACCTTAAGTCCAAACTTGTCACCAGCATCTAAATTCGTATTTCTGAAAGTGTTAATAAAACACCTGTATCAGATCCCAGCATCTTTGACTGCTAATTAGACTCTTAGGACCCACCTACCAAGGTTACACAACAAGAATCCGTGAGACAGAGCCTGGGACATGGCATTTTTTAATACAGTCCTGAGGTTATTTTAATCCACATTGCAGCTTGAGAATCACTAAATAAAAACCAAGGGCATATCTGCTGTTATGTTGTCCCCCAAACACATCCATATGGAATGCCAGTGGCTTCTCCCTTCCATCAACTTCCTGAGGAGACACAGTGGCTAAACCCTCCAGTTTCCCTCCAACTGCAGTTTAAAAGCAAGCAAGGAGGATCAAAGATCTTGCAGTATTTAAAAGTGATTTGGGACCTCTGACACATCCCAGAAAAAAAAAAAAAAAAATCAAGAAGGGCAAGTTCTTTAAGGGCTCAGGACCGCCCCACTCCACCCCCAACAACAACAAAAAGTCTTCCTTAACTCTTTCACCATAAGCCCAAGTAACATCTCTGGCCAGTTAATTGCTGGCACCTTTACGGTATCTTTTTCTTTGGCGACTCCAAATCCTATTTAGAGGGCATCTCACAGGGATGCCTCTTGATTGGATTACAATCATTTTACACACCCAAACCCAGCGCGCACACACATGCCAGTGCAGTCCCTAGGCGTCCAGGGACTCCAGGAACACCCAACTTGATGCCTAACTGGGAGGACTCGGCCCCCAAACTGCGCACCCCCAACTCAAAGCAACTTTCCCACTCCCCGCTTAGCCTTTTCGGGTTCTGCCTCCCGGTCTCGAGCCCTCGCCACCTCTCCCCAGGGATGTCCTCCCACCTCATCTCAGATCCCCGCGGCCCAGGCCCCGCGCCGCCCCCGCGGCCCACTCCCACGGGCGGCCTCCTCCCGGGGTTGTTTTGCTGACAGAGGTGCCACCCTCCAATTTTCCTCTCTCCTTCGGGCCTGTCCTCCTTACCCGCTGGCAGCGGGGCTTCGGCGACGTCGCCGGCAGGGCCAAGCTCGGCCGCGCCGCCGCCCGCGGGGGAGGAGGGACAACCGTGGCTGTGGGAGCATTTGATGTCGCGGAAGAACTTCTGGGTCTCTCGCAGGTTCTGCCGCAGCCGTCCCAGGTAGCGGCGGTAGCGGCCGAAGCCCCGGCACAGCTCGCGGATCATTCCGCCGCCTCCCGGGCCGGGGCCCGAAACGGACTCGCCGGCCCACGGCAGCCCGTCGGCCTCCATCGCTCAGCCCTCTGTTTCGGCGGCTAGCTGCGCCGCTGGCCCGGCCCCCTCCTCCCGCCCCCTAACGCTCAGGGGAGGCGGAATCCGCCTCCCAACTCCCCTGCCGGCGCTCCGCCGGGCCTCCAGCCTCGTCACCGCCGCGGCAGAGCAGCCCGGGCGCCGGGCACTGGCCAGAACCTTTCTCCGCTCCCCCGCGGAGCGAGGGAAGCGCTCACCGAGGCACCGTCGTTGCGCGGGCTCCTGGGACTTGTAGTCTGGACAGGGTGGAATGTCACAACGCCCACGGGAAAGCGCGGGAGCGGGAGGAGCGGACCGATCCTTGTGCTTACACGTTTAAAATGTGTTCTTGCTCTGTACACAAGTCCCCAGGGAAAGGCAAAACCAGCGGAGTCCGAACGCCGGTAGAAATGGGGTACCTCAAATCGAGGCGAAAGATTTAAATAGTCGAAAGAGGAAATAAGACTGAGGCCAGAATATCTCTATGGTTACCCCAGATGGACACAACGGATACTAGAGAATTGATTGAAAATACCCTGGGAATAGTGAAAACTTTCCTGTTTGTGTGACAGTCTACGTTTTTTTTTTTTTTTTTTTTTTTTTTTTTTTTTTTTTTTTTTTTTTTTCCTGCTCTAGATGTGGAAGGGGGTTTGTGAAAGGGTGGGTGAGATATAAAAGAAAGAACAGTTAGTTTCTTGTAGAGCCGGCTGGATAAGGGGAAGTTGAGGTCTGTAGCCTTCTAAAGCTTTCTGATTATCTTAACTACGTTTCTGCCAGTGTGGCAAACTTCCATCACTCAGACTGTCACGGACTCCTAACACAATCACAAAAGGGACAGAACTTGACACCAGTTAACCTCTTCACCTTTTTCCTGTTACACACACACACACACACACACACACACACACACACACCTTGCCTTGTAACCTAAGGCATAACCCTGTTTTATCAACTATGATGTCTGGACAAGTTGATTTTTAAGGCTTTTCAGTTCTTAAGTCTAGCTTTAAAATTTTACACACACACCCAAGTCATGGTATCTTGAGTAACCTGGGCTCTTAACTAAGTGATGTCATTATGTTAGATTAATTTGATGTGAAATATGGAGCCTTTAACAGGAACTTGTGGCACTTTCTAAAAGCCCACCGATTCAAATGAATCTGCACTTGGATGGAGGCTAGCTACAAAGAGGGAGCCTCATGTGCCTTCCAATTTACTCCTTCCTTTGTGCGTTCTCCACTGCCCATTCTTCTCCTTTACAAGATTGTATTACCATGCTTTCCAAAAGGCTCAGTAAATAAAACAGAAGTGAAAACACAAAATGGTAATTCCAAGAAAAGAAAGTTGATAGTGTTGTTTAAAAATAGAACATGGGCTGGGTGTGGTGGCACATCCCTTTAATGCCAGCACTTATGGATCTCAGTGAGTTCAAAACCAGACTGATCTACACACAGTGAGTTCCAGGCTAGCCAGGGATACACAGTGAGACCCTGTCTCTATTCTAAGAAAGCAGTGCATGATGATTCATCACACACAAGAATTTCCAGTTAGGGGGATCAGTGGAGAGAACACTCAGGCTGGAGGAGGAATCCATCTAGATGAGATACACACAGTGAGACACACCTGTAATCCCAGCACTCAGGAGGCTGAGGAAGGATAATCACAAGCTTATGGCCAGCCTGGACTACATAACTAGACCTCATCTCAACATCACAAAACTATTGATTAGTACTTTATATTTTAAAAATAAGTAGGAGGAGGCCAGAGAGATGGCTCAGTGGTTAAGAGCTCTGACTGTTCTTCCAGGAGTCCAGGGTTCAATTCCCAGCAACCACATGGTAGTTAACAACTCTAACTCCAGTCCCCCTGCACTGCACACATGGTACACAAACATACAGGCAAAACAGCTATACACTCAGAATAAAAAATAAAATAAATCTCAAAAAATTAAGTTAGAGGTTGAGGCAGGAGGATGGTGAGGTTTAAAGTCTGCCTGGGGTACATAGCAAGTTCCAGGCCAGACTTAGGTAGTAAGACCTGTTTTCTAACAAGAAAAAGTGATATAAGAAACCGGTACAAACTTCAGAAGATATAAATGGAACATGAGGAAAACTAAGTCTCCCTTGGTTTTCCATCCCTGTCTCCTAGTCACCTAGTTCCCGGCAAGATGCAGCCACCATGGTAAAAATTGCACACAAACTTCAAACATAAACACCACACACACTCTGTTACAGTCTTAAAGACTTTCTTACCAGAATATAAAGATCTGCTTCATTCTTTTGAACTGTGTAGTATTTGACCACATGGATGGCATGTTTTTTTGGGCAAGTCATTTCCTGATGGAACTTTCAGGTTTTGCAGCAGGAACTAAAATCTATGCATCATTTGAAAATGTGAAAGCATGTATCACCATTTTTGATCTGCCAAGAAAAGCAGTGTTTTGTTGTTACTTAGAATTTTTAAAGTTAGGCTGGTGTCGCTCAGTTAGTAGAGTGCTCACTAAGCATGCATAAAACACTGGGCTCAGTCCACAGCACCTCATATCCTGGGCATGCTGGCACAAGCCTGTAGTCCCCAGCACCACATATACTGGGCATGCTGGCACAAGCCTGCAGCCCCCAGCACCGCATATACTGGGCATACTGGCACATGCCTGCAGCTCCCAGCACTGCATATACTGGGCATGCTGGCACAAGCCGGCAGCCCCCAGCACTGTATATACTGGGCATGCTGGCACAAGCCGGCAGTCCCCAGCACTGTACATACTGGGCATACTGGCACAAGCCGGCAGTCCCCAGCATATACTGGGCATGCTGGCACAAGCCTGCAATCCCCAGCACTGTATATACTGGGCATGCTGGCACAAGCCTGCAGCCCCCAGCACTGTATATACTGGGCATGCTGGCACAATTCGGCAGTCCCCAGCATATACTGGGCATGCTGGCACAAGCCTGCAGTCCCCAGCATATACTGGGCATGCTGGCACAGCCTGCAATCCCCAGCACTGCATATGCTGGGCATGCTGGCACAAGCCTGCAATCCCCAGCACTGCATATACTGGGCATGCTGGCACAAGCCTGCAATCCCCAGCACTGTATATACTGGGCATGCTGGCACAAGCCTGCAATCCCCAGCACTGTATATACTGGGCATGCTGGCACAAGCCTGCAGCCCCCAGCACCCCATGTACTGGGCATGCTGGCACAAGCCTGCAATCCCCAGCACTGTATATACTGGGCATGCTGGCACAAGTCGGCAGTCCCCAGCATATACTGGGCATGCTGGCACAAGTCGGCAGTCCCCAGCATATACTGGGCATGCTGGCACAAGCCTGCAATCCCCAGCACTCCATGTATTGGGCATGCTGGCACAAGCCTGCAGCCCCCAGCACTGTATATCCTGGGCATGCTGGCACAAGCCTGCAAACCCAACACTTGGGTGCTAGAGGAAGGAGAATCAGAAGTTTAAGCTAATCCTTAACCATAGTGAGTTAGTTTGAGGCCAGCCTGGGCTACATGAGGCCTTGTCTTGTGTGTGTGTGTGTGTGTGTGTGTGTGTGTGTGTGTGTGTGTGTGTTGGGGCTGGAGAAAAAGCTCAGTGATTAAGAGCACTGCCTTCTTCCTGGTTCCCGGGACCCAGCTGACCCCAAGTTCAGTTCCCAGCACCCAGTACCCAGCATCCACATGGTGGTTTACAACCATACATAATTCCAGTTTTGGGATTCAAAACCCCCTTATGGCTTCATTGGGCACCTGGCACACACCTGGTGCACAGATATACATGCAGGTAAACATTCATAATTTTTAAGATTTAAGCCATTTAAGGCTACAACAGTGAACTGTTGTAGAATATTCGTTAAAGATGTGCTACATTCATTTATGCTGTGGAACATTTGTTTAATGATGCAAAGATGTGTTGCATTCTTTTATGTTGCATTTGTTTAACTCTGTGAAGCTGTGTTACTTTGCCTGTCTAAAACACCCGATTGGTCTAATCAAGAACTGAACGGCCAATGGCTAGGCTGGAGAAAGGATAGGCAGGGCTGCCAGGCAGAGAGAATAAATAGAAGAACGTGAGAGGGATTGAAAGAAGAAGTAGAGGAGGGCCCAGCCACCTGCCATACAACCAGCCAAGGAGTAAGAAGGAAAGAAAAGATATACAGAAACAGAAAGAGGTAAAAGCCCAGAGGCAAAAAGATAAACAGGATAATTTAAGTTAAGAAAAAACTGGCTAGAACAAGCCAAGCTAAGGCCAGGCATTCATAAGTAAGAATAAGTCTCCTTGTATTTATTTGGGAGCTGGGTGCCAGGCCCTCAAAAGATCAAAGAGTTAAAAAAAAAAAAAAACAGTGAACCCTTCTTAAATACATATTTATTCAAATATTTAATATAAAGGATAAATGAGGGAAATGGGGGTTTGAATGGGAGGAGCAGAGAATTTAAGTTAATATAAAGAACTGATGAGTTAAATAATTAGTGAAAATGAACTCAGATCTACTTTTATTTTCTCCTGGAATGCCATTAAAACGACAAGAAGGATTTTTTTTTTAATTTCTTGGAACAAGATCTCACTATATCCCAAGCTGGCCTGGATTTCATTCTGTACTCCTCCCAAGTGTCAGAAGTTGGTAGAGGCTGGCACCTTCTTGTCAGTTCTGGGAATATAGGCTGTACAGGGGCCATGAACAGAAATTAAACAAAGATTTGGGGGCTGGAGAGATGGTTCAGCAATTAAGAGCACTGCCTGCTCTTCCAGAGGATCCAAGTTCTATTACCAACACCTACATGGTGACTCACAACTGTCTGTAACTCCAATTTCAGGAGATCTGATACCCTCTCCGTGTGGTACACAGACATACATGCAGGCAAAACACTCACACATATAAAACAAATAATAGAATAAATAAATAAATAAATAAATAAATAAATAATAGTTTTTAAATGGAGGAAAAATAAAAAGGTTTTAAGGGACCAGTGAGATGGCTCACTGAGTAAAGGCATCTGCCAGCAAGGCTGAAAACCTTTGTTCAACTCCTGAACCACTCATTATAGGAGAGAACAGACTCCCAAAAGCTGTCCTATGGCCTCTACATACTTACTGTGGCACTCACATGAGCATGCACATACACTCACAGAACCACACCAATCAATAAATGTAATTTTTTTATTTAAAGGATTTTGAAAGTTATGTAAGAGCCCTTGAAGCCTTGGATCTCCTTTAAGTTCCTAGCCCAAAGAAGCCTGAAGGAGTTATTCTCCAGAGAGGATTAAACAAGAGTTCTCCACCTTATGCAGGGGGCGTGAGGTCCTCACTCTCCATCCAGTAACCAGGCCTTTGGCTGTTTATTCACCAATCAGGAAACTAGAAGTGTCGTGAGGAAAGATCCACAGCACAGACAGCAGACCGTGCTGTGGGGAGCGATGTTTGGTTTGTTCCTGCTATACTTGAAGAGTCTAGAACAGCACCTGCGGTCTGTCCTTCGGCAGGCACTCATTAGCTATCTATTACAAGAAGGAGTGCTTGCTGTAGAAATTTCTGAACATCCTGAAGAGGGAAAAAACCACTCACATTCTTACAATCTAGAATGAACCAGTGAGGTATATCTATAGGTTTGGGGTTTTGTTTATTTGCCGTACTAGAATTTGAACCTCGTGCCCCACACGCAAAACGGGCACTCTACCACTGAGCTACATCCCTAGTCCTCCTCTTACTTTTTGTTTTGAACTTGCAGTCCTTCTATATCAACATTCTGAGTAGCTGAAAGTGTAGGCCTGTGCTACCAAGCCTGGCTGTTTGCTTTTTCAAGACAAGTTTCCTACATAGCCAAGATTAATCTTGAACTTGCAATCCAACCGCTGCCAGTCCCCCTTTATTTTTATTATTTTATTTTATTTTATTTTATTTTATTTTATTTTATTTTGGAGATAGCATTTCATGTAGCCCAGGCTGGCCTCAAAAGTTCAACATGTGACCAAGAATGGCATTGAACTTCTGATCCTCTTGTCTCTCCCTCTCAAGTAAATTAATGGTGTGCAGCACCACACCTGGCTTTTTGTAGTTTTGTGTCAAAGTCTTACTCTGTATTCCAGGCTGGCCTTGAACTCTTGATCCTCCTGCCTCCACCTTCCAAATGCTTGGGTTTTGAATAGGTACTGCCACATCTGACTTACAAATATGTCTTTCTAACTTTTTTAATACAAGTTCTTGCTTAGATGATATTTTTAATTAAAAAATATTTTACATGTATGGGTGTTTTCCCTGCATGTGTGTCTGTGTACCATATGCATGTGTGGTGCCCTGGAGGTCAGGAGAAAACATTAGATCCCCTGGAACTGAAGTTACAGCCGGTTGTGAGCCACCATGTGGATGCTGGGAATCAAACCTGGGTGCTCTGGAAGAGCAGCCACTGCCCTTAACTGCTGAGCCATCTCTCCAACCCCTGCTTAGACGATTTTTGAAGACTTGATCCTCTTATTTGCATAGGTTAAAAACCGAGTGGGTTTGTGGAACAAAACTATTAATACTTAATTCTTCCATGTGAATTAAGAAAAAGTTTATTGCTAAGCATGGTGGCACACGCCTTTAATCCCATCGCTGGAGAGGCAGAGGCAGGGGGATCTCTGTGAGATCAAGGCCGGCCTGGTCTACATAGTGAATTCCAAGACAGAGCTGTGTAGAGAGATCCTGTCTCAAAAAGGAAAGGAAGGAAGGAAGAAGGGAGGAAAAAAGGAAGGAAGGCAGGAGAAAGGGAGGGAGGGAGGGAGAGAGGGAAGGAGGGAGAGAGGGAGGGAGGGAGGGAGGGAGAGAGGGAAGGAGGGAGAGAGGAAGTTGGCTCAATTTTCATCTTACTGTCAGCTGAATGAAACTAGGCTGTGAGCAACGGAAAATTATAGAAAAAGAGATGAGAAAAAAAAGTTTAATTTTTCCTATGAATTGGCAAACAATCACCTATATCAAATTTATTTTTTAATTGTATTTGTTATGATTGGAAGGGATGCACATGCCCTTGTGCTTGTGTGGAGGTCAGAGATAACTTTTTGGATTCAGTTCTCTCCTTATGTGGCTCAGTGGTCCCAATGCCAAGTCTAGCAATAAAACATACCTCCTTCTAACCCAAACATGTTTGAAAATCCCTAAATCAGTATTACTGTAGACAATCTAGGTCCCTTCTTGGTCTATTCTGTACATTGCTAGTAGTGTTACAAAACAATACTCACCCTTTACTATACACAGCAACCGAACAGGGAGGTTTTTTTTTTTTTAACTTTTATTGCACTTTTATATTTATTTTGTGTGCATGGGAAGAGCACATGTGTGCGCCGTGTGTGTGTAGAGGTCAGAGGCCAACTTGCAGAAATCAGTCCTGCCCTTCTGCCATGTGCACCCCCCAGGGATTGAACTCGGGTCATCAGGCTTTGATGGCAATGCCTTTAATCACTGAATCACCTCACCAGCCTCCATATGGAGATTTTTGACTTAATGAGCATTCTGGTTTGCTTTCTGTGGCTGTGATAATCAGCCATGATCAAGATCAGCTTAGAAGGAGAAAGGGTTCCTTCAGTTCACATGTCCCAGGTCACACTCCATCACTGAGGAAAGTCTGAGCAAGAACTCAAGCAGAAACCTAGAACAGAAACCATGGAGGAAAACTGCTTTCTGGCTTGCCCAGTTCACTTTCTTATATAGTCGAGGCCTACCTGCTTAGGGATGGTGCCGCCCATAGTGGCCTGGGTCTTCCTATATCAATCATCAGTCAAGACAATTCCACATAGACATGGCCAAGGGCCAGCCTGATCTGGGTAATCCCCCAACTGAGACTTCCTCAAATGACTCTGGGTTATGTTAAATTGACAACCGAAGTTAACTGGGCCATAAGCCTGTGAGATGCTTTAGATTTTGCAATTATAACACGTTGTCAGGTGGTGCCATTGTTGCTGACCTATGGACCATAACTTGGGCAACAAGGATGCAAAGGTACATTACGGGAGTCAGCAAAGACTCGGGGTTAAAGAAATGAGTCTGACAGAGAAATTTGCATTAAAATCCTTGTTCTCCACTCCTAAAATTTGTATTCCCTTAGAGATGTCACTTACTTTCTAGTCTTAGTTCCTTATATGTAAAATGGGAGCAATAGTACTTTATTTACATAATAATTGTATTTAAAAGGGCTACCATGATCTCAAAGTAGGTCCAAGTATGTTTTTAAAAGAGCAGTTGTTTTTTTCAGGTTGTTTTGTTTTGTTTCCCCTGAGACAGGGTCTCACTAGGTAGCTCTCGCTGGCCTAAGCTAGATGGACCTGCCTCTGCCTCTGGAGTGCTGGAACTAAAGATGTGCACCACCACTCCCAGGAAGAATAGCTGCTTTTATCAACTGCATTATCATACTATAAACCTGGTGTCTTAGTCAATGTTCTATTCCTGTGAAGAGACGCCATGGCAACTCTTATAAAGGAGAACATTTGATTGGGGCTGGCTTACAGTTTCAGAGGCTTAATCCATTATCGTCACAGCAAGAAGCATGGTGGCACACAGGCAGACATGGTGCTGGAGCACTAGCTAAGAGTTCTACATCCAAATTAGCAGGCAGCAGAGAAAGACACTGAGCCTGGCTTGAGCATTTGAAACCCCTAAGTCCGCCCCCAGTGACACACTTCATCCAGCAAGACCACTCCTCCTCCAGAAAGGCCACACCTCCTAATCCCTATCAAGTGGCACCACTTCCTACTGACCAAGCATTCATATATGAGCCTGTGAGGGCCATTCCTATTCAAACCACCACACATGAAATGGGTTCTCATTTCTCTTGCTACTGTAAAATCTCAGTCAGTCATTGGCCCTTCTGAGTCTTGATTTTTCTTTTCCACCAAATAGGATAATAATATCGCTCACTTCAGTAGTTATTGTGTGGGTGATAATAATAGGGAAAAGCATATAAAATGCCTTACACTTAGGAGGCACCAAATAAAGGTAACTGTCCTCCAGGGAAACAAAAGTGATAGGATGTGTGTGTGTGTGTGTGTGTGTGTGTGTGTGTGTGTGTATGTGTAGTTAGATTTTCTTTGGGCCTCCAGCTCACAAATAACAAACTCTGCCTTAGCTTAGACTTGTTCTCAACTAGCTCTTATAACTTAAATTAACCCATTTATAATAATCTACATTCTGCCATGTGGTGCTACCTTTCTTCCATCCTACACCTCCTGTTTCCTCTCTGTGTCTTGATGAATCTGTGCACCTAGATTCCTCCTCCCAGTCTCTCTCTCTCTCTCTCTCTCTCTCTCTGCCTGGAAGTCCCGCCTATTCTTTCCTGCCTAGCTATTGGCCATTTAGTTCTTTATTAAACTAATCAGAAGGGGCCTTAGGCAGAGACACATCTTCACAGTGTAAACAATACTCTGCAACATATATATGTATATATGTGTGTGCACATATGTATATATGTATATGTATACATATATATACATATATATAATTTATTGAATCAGCTTATATTGAAATAGTGACTCACACCTGGAAGGCTGAGAACCCAGAAGTTGCTCTGTCCAGGAGGCTGGGTGACTCAGCAGTCCCAATCTGACACCAGAAGCCTGGAGGTTCCTGGGAAACAGCTGGCCCCTAGTCAACAACGGATGCCTGGACATGCTGGTTCTGATATCAGCGAAGGAATCAGCAGCTGCAGCTGCCTAGTAACTCAGCTCAGTGGTGAGAAGGAAGGCAGTGGAAGCAGAAGACAAACCATCCTCTGCTGTGACCTATTTTCCAGGCTGCCACCTGAAGATGCCACCCACAGTTTGGAGAGATCATCCCACATCGATCAAGGCAATCGGGACAATTCCTAAGGTGACACACCCCACTCGGGTGATTCTAATCCGTGGCACAGACTTTAAAACCAACCATCACAGTAACTGACACATTGGTAACGATAAACCTGGGAGCTAATGCTGGTTCTGTGATCACTTCTGATAAAAGGAGGAATCTGCGGGCTGGAGAGATGGCTCAATGGTTAAGAGCACTGGCTGTTCTTCCAGAGGTCCTATTGGTGAAATTATAAAGGCCACTCCACGTAGTTAAAAGGAGATTTATTTAATGGCGTAACTTACAAATTAAGGGATAGGTAGGTCGCGGGGTCTGGGGAAGGTGTATCACAGTCCAGCGGTGTTCTCTGGAGCTCTGCTTTGTCCACCTCCACCATCCAGGGTCCTGGAACCGAGAGCGTGTCTGCCGATCCAGATCTCGGGTCCCCAGGCGCCTCCCTTGGCCCCGCGGGTACCCACTACAAGGTCCTGAGGTCAATTCCCAGCACCCACATGGCAGCAGACAAATGCTTATAACTCCAGTTCCAGGAGACTGGACACCTTCTTCTGTCCTCGATGAGCACCAGGCATGTGTGTGGTATACATACATACATGCAGGCAAAGCACTCATACACATAAAAAAACATACAAAAAAATAATAAGCCAGGTGGTGGTGGCAGCGGCAGCAGCAGCAGCAGCAGCAGCAGCAGCAGCAGCAGCAGCAGCAGCAGCAGCGGCGCACACCTTTAATCCCAGCCTGGTCTACAGAGTGAGTTCCAGGACAGAGAAACCCTGTCTCAAAACACACACACACACACACACACACACACACACACACACACACACACACACACAAAGATAAAAGGTCCACTCTGTCTGCTTTTTGTCTACTATGACTTGAGTAGCCTTTGCCTTGAGCTACTGTGATCTTCTACCTCATTAAGGACTCAGTCAACAGAAGTAGGGCTGTCAACAGAAACCTTAGAAACTCTGATGGACTTCAGAAATTAGCCTTCCCTTGAATATGTTTGGCACAGCTGAAAATATCCATAGAAAATTAGTTCTAGAGAAGTGGGGTCATTGCTGTGACTAGATTTGAACATTGTAGAGGTGAACTGTGGGTGGAACTTGGAAAAGTTTGGAAAAGTGAGCTAAAGAAAGTCTAAAATGCTTAAGCTCAGTGTGATGGTTTGAATGTGAATGGGCCCCATAGGCTGATATATTTGAATGTTTGGTTCCCAGGTGATGGACTGTTTAGGAAGGATTAGGAGAGGTGTGGTCTTCTTGGAGGAGTTGTGTCATTAGGGGTTGGGCTTCGAAGTTTCAAAAGCCCTCATCAGTCTCCCTGTCTCTGTCTGTCTCTGTCTCTCTGTCTCTCTGTCTCTCTCTGTCTCTGTCTCTGTCTCTGTCTCTCTCTTTCTGCCTGCTGCTGCCTATACATCAGGATGTAAGCTTTTAGTCTCTGTACCGGCATTGTGACTACCTCCCTGACACCATCCTTTCCACCAAGATGATCATGGACTAATCCTATGAAACTGTAAGCAAACACCCCAATTAAATGTTTCCTTTTGTAAGTGGCCTTGGTCATGGTGCTTCATCACGGCAGTAGAACAGTAACACAATAGAACAGTAACTACAGCACTCAGCTTAATGAAGATCCAGGTGGGACCTCAGAAAACCAGAATACCGATAAGCATTTGGACAACAAAGACTTGGCTTGTGAGGTTCCATGTAGAGACAAGAACTAGAGGCCATTAGGAGTTAAATTCTAGAAAGGAACTTATTTTAGAGAGCCTGAATTAAAAGGTGATGGGCGAATTAACCTGGCAGAGAAAATTATAAAGCAGTCCAGCATTTTGAATGTGGTATTGTTCCTGATGGCTTCGTTTTGATGGTTTACATCAAAATCAGAGAATCAGAGCAATAAGCGTCACAGCAGGTTGGAGATGTAGCTTAGTTTAAGAGGTGCTTGTCTAGCATGCATGAAGCCCCAGGGTTCCATCCTCAGCACTGCATTAAAGACAGCATGGTAGTACATGTCTGCAACCCTAGAACACAGGAGATGGAGGCAGGTATATCAGAAGTTTAAGGTCATGCTCAGACACATAGCAGCTTCAAAGATGTAGGATACATGTAATCCTATATGTAAAAAATGAAAGCATAGAAAATTACAGTTTGGCCATAAAGCCCACATAAAGTTAAGGAAGGCATGATTTCTGGGGGTGGGGGGAAGTGCCATCAGAAGAAAAGTTACACACTTTGCATCAGGAAAGATGCCATGAAGACATGTCAGGAATTGGTCCCACCCATTATAGGTCAAAAAGCAGAAAAAAGTCAAGCCATTTAAAATACTTTCTAGCCTGGCAGTGGTGGCACATGCCTTTAGTCACAGCACTGGGATGAGTTTGAGGCCAGGCTGGTCTTTCTCCATGTAACAGCTCTGGCTGTCCTGGTAAATAGATGGATGGATGGATGGATAAAAAGATAGATAGATAGATAGATAGATAGATAGATAGATAGATAGATAGATAGATAGATAGGTGGGTAGCATTTCCAGAGTGTCCAGCAGCAACAGGCCCACCTTGTACACTGTTTCTCCGGACTCTTTTCATGACGCTCAGCTGACCAGGCTCTCAAAGGCAAACGTAGCCATGGTCTAAGGAGTTCAACTACAGTTGGATTCAGCAACGGACTGAGGCATCATCCACATGATGTTGGCTTTGCAGGCATGCAGAACGCAATTATAAGGTCATGGGGGCTTCTATGACCCTATAATGGCTTCCTTTCTTTTCGAAGGAAGGCTTGGGAGGCTGGCAATAGGGAAAAGGTCAGGATCCCTGCAGGCAGCCCAGGGCGGGTGGTGTGTAATGCTGCGAGAGAGGAGCCTAAGTGTCGATGGATACCCAAGGGAGTTAGTTGGAGATGCCAGAAACATGGAATGTTTACTATGGAAAGCTAGAGGAGCTGGCTGGAGATGTTGAAAGAGTGCCTGCCTCATGTGCATGAAGCCCTGACTAAGACCTCTGACGGTATCAATCAAAATAAATCCTAGCCTCCCTTTGAAAACTGAAGGGAGGTTGTTTAACAGTACTCAGCCTCACCAGGTTATTGGGAAGACGAAGTGAGTCATAGTGTATGATACTTTTTTTAAAAAAATAAAAGCCCTGTAAAATATTTAGAGAAAATACAGTGGAATCAAAGAGACTAACCTGTCTTGGCTGGGGTACTCGCTTGTTTCATTGTCTTAAGCAAATCACTTGGCTTCTCAGAGCTTTAGGTTTTATTGTTTAGAAGGCAGAATTAAGCCTTCCCAGTGAGAAATCACTTCAGCCCTTCATAGATTAATACGGAAAACTCTTCAATAAAAGCGCACATCCTGATCCTGGTCAATACCTATGGGATTCTGGCCACGAATGGCAATCTTTTACAGCTGATATAAGTTGAGCTACAACACTATGATCATACATATGCTCTCATCAGTAGGTGGCTTTTTAGGTTCCCGCCCCAAGTTACACTTTCTGAACAATTAGGGTGGGTTTTACAGAAACAGAAAGAAACTGCAGTCTGGGTTATCCATACATTACACTCGCTGGGCTGCGAAACACTGACGCAGCTTTCTATTAAACAAGCGAGGTTTGTTCTCCGAGCAGCAGGTAGCCAAGTTTATTTTCTCTTTGCTTCTTCCTCTGATGAGATGAGGGGCCCCTCAAGAGCAAGCAGCCCCGAATGAGTGAGCTCTAAAGAAGCATATGCTCAGTGAACCTACATCCCAATTATCTTAGAAGTACTACTCTACCGCCCTTACCTTCCATGGTGTCTAAGAAGTTTGATTAGTATGTCGGGAGGCAATGTGTCTTCAGGCAAATTCTACTGCTGTGTGACTATTTTCTGAGCGAACTTGTTGGTAAATCCTCTTAGACACTTGTTTGCCATTTTTAATTCTTTTCTTCAATGGTCCTTACTCCATCGCATTGTGAAGGTTAAATGTCATAATGAGCAAAGCAGTTACCCGCTCTCTGTCCTATATCACGTCTTTCTGTCTATTATAATTATGCTCATTCAGGATTATGGTTTTTTTTTCCCAAAGAGGATAGTATTTCTAAGAATATTTTGTTTTTGCTTATGAAATTGTCTACATGAATATTTATTAGCTAGAGGATTAAAGATCTATAAAATTGAACTGCTAAATGCATCCTACTTAATTATACATCAAGTATCATCCCAATGCTGAATATTTCATCAGTGGCTTCCCTGGCTGTGAGGATGCAGAGCCTGGGGAAAGAAGGCAATCAATTAAAGAGAATTTGGTACAACCCCCAACAAAGATCATTTTTATTTTACGCCAAGTGGAAGAACAAGGTTTTCCAGAAGGGATTTTGTTGTGATTGTTGTTGTTCTTTTATTTCATTTTGTTTGGAATAACTGACCCAAAAATTTTCAGAAGAAGCCCTGAACATAGCTTAGCTGTGATTCATTTTCCATCAGCAGTATTGTTTTCCCCCATGGTTACGGACTGGTGCTGGAGAGACCTCTCTGGGGGTAAGAGCGCGTACTTCTCTTTCAGAGGACCCTAGGTGGTTCCCAGCATCCCTATCAGGTGGCTCACACCTGTCTGTAACTCCAGCTCCAGGGCATCTGACACCCTTCTCTCAGGGCATCTGCATGTGACTGGTGTACATAAACTCACACAGGCACACAGTCACATGAATTTAAACAGTAATAAACATAAACGGGGGCGGTGGTGGCGCACGCCTTTAATCCCAGCACTCGGGAGGCAGAGCCAGGCGGATCTCTGTGAGTTCGAGGCCAGCCTGGGCTACCAAGTGAGTCCCAGGAAAGGCGCAAAGCTACACAGAGAAACCCTGTCTCGAAAAACCAAAAAAATAAATAAATAAAAAATAAATAAACATAAACGGTTATGTCCTTCCTTTACCACGTTACCTGGCAGTTTGGTAGACGCCGTCTGTGTTGGTTTTTGAACACTTGGTTCACGGTTGGTGGTGCGGTTTGGGGGAAGTTATGGAATCTTCAGGAGTGGGGCTTTTCCTGGAGGAATCACATCACTGGGGCCAGGCTTTGAGGGTTTATAGCTCTGATGAATCCCACTTCCGGCTTGATCCCTCTCTGCTTCCCGTGTGGATGGAGATGTGATCCGCAAGCTTCCTGCTCCTTCTGCCTGTCGCCACGCCTCCCGACCATTATGGACTCTATCCCTCTGGAACCACAAGCTAAAATAAACCATCTTTTCTTTAAGTTTCTCTTGGTTGTGGTGTTTTATCACAGCAACAAAAAAGTAACCAGTACACTGTCTTCATTTTATTTATCTACATAGAACCACCTTACAATGGGTCATACTCTCTGAGTCACTCCTGTATGGAGAAAGATAGATAAATGAAAACCTAGTAATACCCCCTTCTCCTTCCTTCCTGAGTTCCTTCCTTTTTAAAATTATTTTTCTTTTTTCTTTTTTAATAGAGTTTCACTATGTTACATAAGCTAGCCTCAAATTCACAATTCTCCTGCCTCAGGTTCCTTGAATGTGTGCATCACTGTGCCACGTTTCCTAGCAATCTTTTCAAAGTCAATACTATCATGGTGAAGGTTGTCTAGAAGATTCTGGGTTTTGTTTATTTGTTTGTTTTGTTTTGTTTGTTTGTTTGTTTTTGTTTTTCAAGGCAGGGTTTTTCTGTATAGCTTTGCACCTTTCCTGAAACTCACTCTGTAGCCCATGCTGGCCTCGAACTCTCAGAGATCCACCTTCCTCTGTCTCCCAAGTGCTGGGATTAAAGGCGTGCACCACCGCCCGGCCTAGAAGATTCTGAAGCCTGACTTCAGAAACATAGTTAAACTGTCTGTGTATCCATAGTTGAGAAAACCAGTGCTTGACACAAACAGCATACTCACACGAATCGATTCAATGTTTTGTTTCGTCTCCCTGCCTGCCCCCATTTCTCATAATCTCAGTCCTGTGAGGAAGTGTTTCGATGGAGAAGAGGTCCAGGTTCTGAAGCAAGGGGAGATAAGAAGCGTTTGGTCAGGAGGACATTTCCAACCCAAACTCCAAAGGGAAAAGAGACCTCTAAGGGACAAGCTTCACTAAAGCCTGAAGGTTCCACCTAAAGCCACATGCACCTGTGTCTGTTTCAGAGTCGTATTCCCCTCCCAGAGCAATGATCTAGAATATTCTCAGAACAGGGCTCAGTGATCCCTGCAGGTAAGTTTCCAGTCCGTATGAACACATTTCTTAAACAATGCATGTGAAGACGTCAAAGGGGAAGGGGGGAAGGGCGAAACAGTATTACATTTACGACATCAGAGAAAAGCACTTCAAATACATTTTTAACATCCCATATTTGAGCATCAACCATGATCATTTCTTAGTACTCCCTATCCTTACTCATGATTTACCCAAATTTTATCTATGTAGTTGATGTTATTAATTCTTACAATGACCCTGGATATTTTTATTCCTATTTGACAATCATGTTAAATGATTGGCCTAAACTCACATAGATAATAATACAGGTTCGTCTGGTTCCAAAGCCCTAATCCCAGCTCAAACAGTGTTGCATTTTAATGCTGTCACTTATATTACTTAAACAGTGCTTTTTAAATTTTTTTGCCCCACCCCACCCTCACTTTTTACATTTTAATTTAATTTTTTTAAATACCTGCCTGTTTGGTTTTTTGTTTGTTTGCTTTAGTGTGTGTTTTGTTTTGTTTTGTTTTGTTTTGTTTTGTTTTCAAGACAGCATCTCACTATGTAGCTCTGGCTGTCCTGGAACTCACTTTGTAGACCAGGCTGGCATCGAACTCAAAAGAGATCCGCCTGCCTCTGCTTCTGCCTCCTGAGTGCTGGGATTAAAGGCATGCGCCACTACGTTTTGCATAAGCCTTCCTGTTGGTATGTGCACCGTATGTGTTCCTGGTGCCCGTGAAGGCCAGAAGAGCGTAGATTCCCTGGGACTGAAGTTACAGGTGATGTGAGCTGCCTTGTGGATGCTGAAAGCTGAATTTGGATCTTCTCCAAGAGGAGCAAGCACTCTTAGCCACTGAACCATTTTGCCAGTCCCTAAAGGCAGATCCTGCCCCACCCCACTATGCGCTCACTATTTTCTCCTTCACAGCAGCAAACCGTTCTATCACACAATTGCTGCTCATCTCTCTGTTCTTGGATGGTTAGGTTGTTTCAGGGTTGTTTTTTTTTTTTTATTACAATAAATAATGGCACTATAAATTGTGGTTGCTCCTGAACCTTATTTTCTTCTTTCTCATTATTTCCCGGAGATAAATTCCCTGGAGGTTTCACTAGGTGAAAAGTTACAGGATCCATGTGGCTCTAGCTATGTATTATCAACCCGTCCTCTGAACAGACCACACTGTGGCATCACATCTTGAAAACAAGTACTATCTTTTCTCACCAGCCCCTCAGGAAAGTTGTAGGGCAAGCCAGGGTGGAGTCCCGCTGCTGCATGGGTATGCCCCAGGGCTTTATAATGCTCCCTGAAGATGATGTGTGACACAAGTATGTATATTCCTGAATAAGATCTCCTGTGGGATGGTGTGATCCCAGCTCCCACAAGAGGATTCCTGGATTAAGTTCCTCTTTTGGAAATCATAAGGTCAACAGAAGTTACTCATTTAGTTTTTTGTTTATTTTTTCTTTTCAAGAAACTAACATTTTCTTCTTGAATCAGATAGTATCTCTCCACTTGTATATCAGAAACAAAGTGTGCCATCTGTTAGAAATAAAGGCTAGACTTCAGCGCATGGTTTGCCATTCCAAATTGGGTCCCAAGGGGTTGAGATAAACTATACCAAGGAAAGGAAGTCCTGGCAGAGCTAGATTTTCAGGATCTGTTAGGAAAGGATAAAAATGGGGGAAGGCTCTTTTCAATCGTGTGGTAAGTTATTTGGAGATTGCATATTAATATCATACATGGCAAAGGACCTATTTAAAGTTATGGAAAGGTTTAGATCTGAGTCATACAGCACACAGTGAGTGAGTGGTCATTTAATTCAAAAATGCTTCTCATGCTTCTCAAACTTCAGGATGAAAATCATCTGGGTCACTTCTCCAAAAAGCAGATTTTCAGTTCCATCTCAAGAAATTCCAATTCTGTAGAATAAAAGGATGAAGTCTGGGAATCTACATCTATAACTAAATTCTAAAGTGTTTATGCTACTAGTTCATAGGCCATGCTTTGAGAAACACTGTCTTATAATCTCAGAGAATTAAAACAAAGAAGAAAGATTTCTATCACCAAGAGGCTACAAAAACTTGATAGTATGCAAGAAGCCCAAACAGCAAGTGATTTTATTTTCAAGACACTGTAGGTAGTTCCTACCTAATGGAATTAGGGTTGTCCTAGACAACATCTTATCTTTCAGCCCTTGTGATGGATGACTGTGTCCTTGATCTGCCATAGCAATCTGTCCCTTTTCTAGACTTCGGTACATCACTCCCATTCAGCAGGCTGAGACATTGCATCTGTAATCCTGTGTTATTGCACATTGAATGTGCACCCCATTTCCCACTACTGGACTTTAAGTATCTTTTATTGTTTTATCCTCCACAAGCAACATGGAAATCCTTTGCAGTGGTAAGTATTTCAAATACATACTTTTATAAATACAGATATATGGGGCCTGGAGAGATGATTCAGCGGTTAAGAGCACTGGCTGCTCTTCCAGAGGATCCAGATTCAATTCCCAGCACCCACATGGTACCTCACAACTGTCTGTAACTCCAGTTCCAGGGGATCTGACACCCTCATATAAATGCACAGAAAATAAAATTAAATTAAAAAATCAGAATAAACATAGATATACACATTGAACTGTTGACCAATAATCATTGTCAAATCTTTTGCCATGAAAGTGTCTCAGACTCAGTCATGACTGGTTGAGGCCTAGGCTTTGGAAAAGGTGGGTAAGTGCTGTAGCCCCACAAGCTGCTTCCTCCTAGAAAGCAGGGAGAACTCTTATCTCTCAGGGCTGCTGGGAGGATTAAATAAGAAAATGTTCACAGCATTTCCAGCAAAATGTCCAGCACTGTGGTTACGTTTAAGTGAGATACCAGCTCTTGCTAGTACACCTGAAAGGACCACACAGAGTATACAGAGCTGTTTTCAACATCCGCTTTCTGATGTAAAGTCACAACTGGTTATTTCTAAACAAAACTGGTGTTTGATCTTTCTGCGTGTGTGTGTGTATGTGTGTGTGTGTGTGTGTGTGTGTGTGTGTGTGCGCGTGTGTGTGCACTCAAGCATGCATGCATGGCGCATGTGTAACGGTCAGAGGGCGATTTACAGGAATTGGTTCTCTCCTTCTACCATGTGAATTCTGGGAACTGAACTCAGGTCATCAGGCTTGGCAACAAGCGTCCTTACCCACTGAGCCATCTTGCCCATTCAGCTCGCTTCACTCAGTTTTCTGGCATAAGCCAAGGGACCAGCACAGGCATTTCACAGGTACTGTTTACTGGACTCTTCACCTTGCTTTTTGAAACAAGATCTCTTACTGAACCTGGAGCTCACTGATTTGGCGAGGCTGTGTGGCTAGCACACTGCGGGGAACCTCCTGTCTCTGCCTCTTCGGCATGTGCTATCATCATCACATCAGGCTTTTTCCGTGGGTGCCCTCAGGCTTGTGTGACAAGCGCATGAGCTGTCTCCTTAGACCCTTTTTTTTTCTTTTATTCCGAGGTCTAGAATTTTAACCTTTAGGAAACTGGTTGTCCAGAAATGTGTGTGGATTCTCTATAGAGAAGAGAAAGTCATTTTACCATCCCAGCTTTCACAGAGCAGTTCAATGAGGTTTATGCTTCACAGACCTTCTCTGGTCATGTGACGATCATGAGTCTTCTCCCATTACTGAGGAACATCCAGCTTTCCAAATAAAGACGATGAATCCCACCTGAGACAAGACACACACACAAACTTTCAGCTTTGTGCTGTGGTTAGGAAACGCTCCAGCCTGAGTGAGGCAGACAATGGGCTCTCAGGGCTATCGTGAGAGCAATGGGTTTGCCTAGTCCTTTGGAATATAGTCAGTTAACTGTAAGAGGGACTGTGCCATGGAGGAAGTGATATAAAATACATAAACTGTATATATATAGTTTCTGTATACATATAGGAATTTCAGCCAAAAGCAAGAAACAGACAATTCTCGGTGTATAAGAATACACTGGCTAGTGACTAAACCATGAGAGATTTATTTGATAGATTGTAATAGAATTGTTCTAAATAGTTACAGAGACCTAGAGAATACGACTAAGTAATAACCTGGAATATTGTAAGAAATGCAATAACAAGTAAAAGGCTCTGGGCACATTTTAAGAAAACCAGAAAAAAAAAATGGCAAAATTTAGTTTAAGCTCAGAGCTTTCAGCAATTGTGGAGTGATGTAGACCCTTCCCAGTGCTCTCTGCCTCTTACAAAAGCCAATGAGAACCACAGGCTTAGGTGGTGGGATTGTGACATCATCAACCCTCCAGCCAATCTCTGTGATGATTATTTGCATAGTTTACTCCTCCTAGTCCAAAAGAAGTTGATTTCTTTTCATGACAGCACTGAGTGGAAATGTTCATCTCCGACAGAAAAGGAAGAAGAAAACTACAGTAACAAAGAAAGATTTGTAATTGACATTGGTATCAAA
Organism: Peromyscus eremicus; assembly: GCF_949786415.1. Classification (NCBI taxonomy): domain Eukaryota; kingdom Metazoa; phylum Chordata; class Mammalia; order Rodentia; family Cricetidae; genus Peromyscus; species Peromyscus eremicus. The sequence goes on from NC_081431.1 coordinate 60,458,089, forward strand.
ATACAGTGAGCAAAACTGTAACTAGTCCTGAGAGTGCTTTTCCTTTCTAAGTGTTTTACTCTACTTGGTATGCTAAACCTCAAAATAGCTCTCCAATGACTTGACAGCTCCTTATCCATTCGATGTTTAAATGTTTTAAAATGGATTCCTAGGGAGGTGGAGACAGGAGGATCAGAAGTTCAAAGTATCCTTGGCTACAATAGTGAGTTAGAGGCCAGCCTCAACTACCTGAGATTCTGACAAAACAAACAAATAACAACAACAAAAACCCAAAGGTTTAAAACAGATTTCTAACTCTCAACAGAGTAAAAGAATAATACTTACCAATTTTCTGAGATGCCCTACAAATCTCTCACTGTTAAGAAAAAGAGAAAGCTCTAACTTCTCAGACCTAACTGTTTTTATAGAAAGAAGAAAAGTTCACCCACTCTAGACTTACCTGCCCATCTTCGCTCTTTACCCTCGATAGAAAAAAGCATCAGTTCACCAAACTGACCTGGGTGTTGACAAGAATTCTAGAACACTCATATATATATATATTCACCAGGTTAGCAAATGTAAAACTAGTGAGAGCTGACTTGTTTATTATTCTATTTGAGATTTCTATTCAAAGAGCATGTTTAGTAGGTCAATTCTGCCATCCTCCTACAACCTAGGGGTGTGGAGCCATAGCTTGCTTCATTCAGGTTTACTGACGTCAGCCTTGTGTTCAGCATGGGCGTTTCGTAGGCACTGTACACTTGGCTCTTCACAAAAGCAATGTGAGCATACACATCACAGCCCCTTCACAGCTGAGAAGAACATGGGTTAAAGAGGTTCCTCAATTTGGTTGCCCAAAACAGAACCAGAATTCTCACATAAAATTTTTAACATAAGATAGCATTCTTTCCACTACACCATATTTATTTATAATAATTAGATATATCAAAACAGAATAGAAAATTCTACTCCTATATGCCAAACATAGCCTTTTGTTTTTCGAGTCTGCAGGTGTTTGTCCTATCTTAAATTTTAAACATATAGTTAGTGCTTGTATTTTCTCAAAGCAACAGAGAACAGCAGGATGATGGATTCAACACTTTAAGCAGAATTTCAATCAGCCAAAGTACTTCTGAGTTGTATATATCTCAGGTACTTATTTGTTTATTATGGCCAATGAAAATCTGTCACTGACTACAAGCCACAGTTGTGGGTCATCCAGATCTCTCCAATGACATCACTCCCAAACTTCCTTCGAAGTAGCGTATTTATTATGTAGTATGTCCCTTTGTGAAATTTAGAAATGGCTAGAACAGATCTGAGTTTTATGGTACCATCTGGAAACTGGATGACATCTGTTATAGAAGTCATACCTTTAACCTTGTGCCAAGCAGTGTCTACATGCCTTCTATATATTACCCAACGTTCTAAAAGGTAGACAGCCATTACCCCAATTTCCAAAAAACTAGGAAACCTGGACATGGTTTAGGGATGGAGGTGTAGTTTAGAGGTAGAGTATAAACTTGGCATGTGTGAGTCTCTGGGTTCAGTTCCCAACAGCACACCCCCCAAAAGAAGGGAAACAAAGTGGATTTTATGAAAAACACTAAAGACTTCCCACTGATGTGTTTCACACCTTGGACATCATGTATAAGTATATGATGATATAAAAATCAAACAAGCTAGATGCTTGGAATCCCAACCCGTGGGAGGCTAAACCAGGGGGATCCCAAGTTAGAGGCTAGCTGTATATAGTGAGGCGCTTCCCCAAACAAACAAAATCAAACTCAAGGTGAACATCGACGTAGTAGTGAAATGAGGTATAAATAAAATATTATGATGTTTCTGTTTCCTGAAGGGTCTTTTAAGGTTTTTGTTATGTATATATTTATTTTTTATGTGTATGTGTGTCTTCCCTGCACAGATGGCTCTGTGTGTGTGTGTGTGTGTGTGTGTGTGTGTGTGTGTGTATGCCTGGTGCCCAGGCAGGCTAGAAGAGGGTGGCCAGAGAAAGTGTTGGATCCCTTGGGGCTGGAGTCACAGGACCGTTGTTAGCTGTTGTTTGAGTGCAGAGAATGGAACCCGGGTTCTCTGGAGGAGCAGCCAGTGCTCTTAACTGCGGAGCCATCTCTCCAGCCCCATTCTTGAAGGATTCCTGAGGAACCCCCTTCTGCTTTTCTTCAGCTTGGAGTCAGTTCATGAACATGGGTCAGGGTGGGGCGCCACACTCCTTGCCACCCAAGGCTTGCCCAGGGTGGATGGGGCTTCTGCAGTTCTCCCAGCTCAGGCAGAGAGCAGTATGTTCCTCTCCTTTATACCTTGTACCAAGGGAATCTGCCCCCACCCTCTGTCATCTAGTCCTACCCACGATCTGCTCTGGCGCCTTGCCATTCCTCACCATTGAAAATTCGAAAGGCTTAGAGCTTTGCATTCCCAAATTGTGCCTGATACTGTGTAGTGGATATGGGGGGTGTTTTTGCATTCCCAGCCCATTCTAGATTCCAATTTTCTAAAAATGGAGCAGCTTAGTTTAGCAAGTGGCTCCCTGACGGTAGTAAATTCTTAACAACTTGGTCTCTTTTAGGATACACATCAAAATAAGGGGTTGGAATGGGAAAAAAAAAAAAAAAAAAGACTTAACAGAGTCAGGAAACTCACAGACTAGTGGGACTGAAGCGAGGCTACCACGGCCTGGGGAGTGTGAACGAGATTGGTAAACTGTAAAAATCCTTCGGAGGAAGCTCTGTGACTCACACAGGATCAGCCTTTCACGGCAGCCCAGGCCAGTGGCTCAGACATCATCAGCACGCATCAGAATTATCCAAAGGGCTTGTGAAGCGTAGATCTCTGGGTCCCTAACTTTTGATCTAATAGTGTCCAGGAACTTGTATTTCTGTCTGGTTCCCGAGTGACACTGATGTTGCAGGTTCCCTGTTTAGGCCTGGAGAATTTCTGGCTGCTGGATAAGGGCAATCCATCACTGCCACAGTAGGCAATACCGTTTGCAGGAAAAATAGTAATTATTTTTTTAATACTACTACTCTCCATTTCTTGGTAACCCCAACATCTGCTCTCGTCTTCCACATAGCTCAGTGCTAGTATGGAGCAAAGATAGCATTCCTCTTCTGTTCCGCAGTATGTATCATTAATACCTACCAACAATAACCCATTCTTGTTTAAAAGCTGCTTTCAGGGAGCTGGGGACTCTCCCATGTTTCTGTGCACCTAGTTTCTGAACATAGAGCCTAAGTTCTCACGAGACCTGTATTTAAAACAGAGAAAGGGGCAATGTGGCAGAACACGCCCTCTTCTTTGCATTTGTAGCTATGAATGCAGGCATAGGGTGTGTGACTCAGACCACGTACCCTAGATGGGACCAGCCTGTCCCTAGCTGAAGGGACCAGATATAAGGTGCAAAGTTAGGGGAGTGATGATAAACACCTTACTGTGCCCCAACATAGCGAGGAGGCGGGGATGATTGCAAAGACCTAGCCTGGGAGAGGTCGCTCCAGAGCCGGCCCTCCGCAGAGCTCCACCGCAGCCTCCTGTCGCCCTCCAGACCCTCCCGGGGGACGCGCGGTGCAACCAAGCCTACAGCGCTGTCCGCGCGCCGCCGCGCAGCCCTCCGGCCTTCCCATTGGCGGGCGGCGCCATCGGCGCTCGCCTCGCCCTGGCGCCGGCGGGCGGAGGCCCGGGCGGGGTAGGCCGCGCTCGCGGCGGGCTGTGGCCGCAGCCTGGCGCTGCTGCTGCCAGCGAGGAGCGGGGCGCGCGGCGGGAGGAGGCAGGCCCATGCGGGGCGGCGGCGGCGGGCGGCGGGGCCCGGTGCCCAGGGCGGCCCTACCGGACCCGCCCGGCCGGCTCCCGCGCGCCCTGCCTGGCCCAGCAGCCCGGCCTGCGGGCAGGGATGCGCCGTGTGGTCCAGCTTCCCCGCGCCCTGCGGGGCCCTGAGGCAGAAAGTTTGGGGGTCGGGAGCGGCCCTCCTCCCCGCCAGTGACTGCCCAAGGACTCCTGCAGCCCGGCTTCGCCCGCCACCTGCCTCCGCTCCCCAGGTCGGAATGAACTATCCCAAGGCTCCCTCTCTTCGCCCCTCCCTCGTCCTCCTTTAAAAAAGATATTTTCTTAAATTCAAGAACTCGTGATCTGCCTACTCCCCTCGTCCATAATTTAAACCCCAGGTCTTTTGAGTGCAAGAGGGGGTGCGGTCTCCTCCAAGACAGCACGCTAGAAGGACAGAGTCCCCTTGCCGACCCACTTACACCATGAAGAGGTGCAAATCGGACGAGCTGCAGCAACAGCAGGGCGAGGAGGATGGGGCTGGGATGGAAGATGCGGCTTGCCTTCTGCCGGGCGCGGACCTCCGGCCTGGGGAGGCCTCGGGTGCTAACTCCGCGGGCGGGCCAACTTCAGATGCTGGCGCTGCGGTGGCGCCCAACCCGGGTCCCCGAAGCAAGCCTCCTGATTTAAAGGTGAGCGCAGACCGTCCCCAGGCAAGCCCAGCCCGCCACGTATAGCTTTCCCCACCCCACGCAGAAGTGTCTTAATAAAAGTGATGGGGAAGCTTGCAGAGGTCAGAGAGGATGAACGATGTCCCGCTAGGACCCCAGGGGGAAGTTAGGTACCATTTGTGCCTGTCTATCAGTTCCATTTCAGGCCTCCGTGTTCTTCATTATTCAGCCAACGGTCTAATGACTCACCCATCCGAGATTGTTTGAAGAACGTGTGTGAAATGCTATTTGCAGACAAAGGGCTGGAGAAATCTAAGATGCTAACTTAAAAAGTTCACAGTACTCTTCCTTCTGTGGGAAGGCTGGGAAAGAAGATTGCGGCATGGGATGCTAAATAGGTTACCGTTACCTTCCTATGCCAATTAGCCTCCTCCGGGTGGGATTTTTGAGCACCTTCCTGAACGAAGCTCAGTTTGTCCATCTATGAAAGGGGGGTGTAGATGTCTTGCCGTTAGGTGGAGCCAGAGGTTAAGCTAGTGCTTGGAGATCCCTGTCTGCCTGCTAAACCAACCCCCAGGGTGGAGAACTGACAGGTGGCAGGGCAGAGCTTGGGCTGGTTGGGGCCTCGGTTCAAGTTGCACACATGCTGAGCCGGCAGCTAGAACCAGAATTGGAAAGGGCCGTTCACATGGAGCTGTTTATTTTCCAGCCCGAGGTCCTCTAGACAATTGGCGAGCTGGATTGAATATATCTCTTGTGTCGATTCCGGCAGCAGCCGGGATAAATAATGCGCCTCTGCTGGAGTTACCACCAAGACTGCCAGCTCAGGCTCCTCAGGCCGGTTCACAACCGGGCTGAGAGAGATGTCAGCCCCGGGAAGGAACTTAGATGCCTTCGGGATTAATGCCTTGGGAATTTTCTCCGGAGAGGGTGCAGGGTCTGGGATAGCGGAGCAGAAAGGACTCCCATTAGGTTAAAGCCTGTGTCCCTCTGGCCGTGGGCACTGAGGAGCTCACCAGAGTAAGCCAATGACATTCCTTCTTTGGCCTGAACAGCTCAGAGTCAGGAAGCCAGGTGAGTGCATGTGCTCTTTTGTGTGGTGCATTCGTGTGTGTGTGTGTGTGTGTGTGTGTGTGTGTGTGTGTGTGTATGGTGTGTGCCCATCCCTTGGGGGAAGGAAGCTCCCTCACTCCTTGTGTGTACTTTTACAATTTTGTAGGAAGTTTTGCAAATCTGACCTCTTGTTCACCAACCTTATGCCTAATGATGGGCTCTGTTGGCCACCTAGGCTCTCTTCACAAAGCTTGTGATTTCATCAGACCCCAAGAAAGTCCCTCCCCCAAGTGACATGTTTTCTGTGTTAAGTGAGATGTGCAGCCGAGTGGAACAGGGAGGGGATCCTTTGGCCTTGCTCCGCTGGCTGTGGTATGGGGCTGGGGGGGAGGGGGCCGGCGGCGGCTGCAGTATCTCTGTATATCTAACGCTGCCCAGAGGTGGTTGTCTGTCCCCTCCTGTATCCTGTATCGGCTCTTTTGATGACACTCATTTTGGTTGGAGCAGCTAGAGCAGCAAGTTCTGCCCTTGACTGCAACATAGTAACTGCTAAACTGTCCCGAAGGAGACTTGTGAATTGAGGACCCGCACCTCCACACACACACCCCACCTCCACACGCACCCCACCTCCACACAACCCGGCAGTGTGGACCCAAACAAGGAGAACACAGCCACTGCAGCTCAGGGAAGCACAAGGCGACACACAGAGCGTCTGCCTGCTTATCTCAGCGTGCTTCATCACAACATGTTTACCCGCAACAGAGACTTCTCTGCCAGATGTGACCTAGGGGCCACCACAGTCTGGCATGCCACTTAACTTTTCTGAGGAAAGGGACGAGGGATCTCGGACTGTGGCCAAACTTGTTTTCCAGGGCTGGACAAGTTTTCCGTGGCTGATGGCTTAATGGAAAAATTCCCTCATTGTCTCTAGAAGTGGGTAGAAGTTGACTTTGTTCTGAATTTGACGGCGGTGCCAAAAGGGACGTGTCTTCTTTTCAATTTGTGATACTGTTTGTCCCGCACCTGTGGTTAGTGGATGCTGTTCAGCAGTCCTGGCTTGCCTTTGCTTTTTATTTTGGACTTGGAGCTAGGAGCTTTCTGTCCCTTAGTCCCACTTCTATTTTCTTGTGACAGCTCCAGGCATTGTGACCGATAGTGTGCCATGGGGGGAATCATCTTGAGCAAGGAACGTGTAAGGCGCTGTCTAAAGCACCTCCACGATAGGAGAGGAAGTGGAAAAAAATCAGTCGTTTCTAGAAGCGTCTGAATAATGCTTCACTGGTGATGGGCAGCAGTGTCGGGGACTCAGTTGTCTCTGGTCCTTTAAGAAGCATCATATTGTATGTTGTACATTTCTTAGTTTATTTTGTGTGGGGGAGAGGTGGACGTCCTGACATCATGACTAGAGTCTTGAGCATGCTAGCCTGGGATCTGTGATTACAGAGTGGGTAGGGCTGAGGGCAGGGGTGGGGGTGGGGGTGGGGGAAATATCTACGTAGTAGGAATTTTTAACCGGTAACTATAACAGAAAAGCAACCTGCAAATGGGCCTGGCCCCACAGGAGGCTTGTGTAAACACTTCTGAGGCTTGCCACAACTTCACATAAGCATATATCCTCCAGGGGCGATCTCAGCAGACAGTGTGCAAGGGGAGCATGACAGTCTAGCGTGGATTCCTGTCTAACCACCCAAGCTTATGTCTCCGTTCATTTGTTCTCACGATCCCATCCTTTGCTGCTATCCGAGTCCCTGCTCGTTGACACAGAGGCTGCTGTCTGACCGAAAGTGTAACAAAAGTCTCCAGCGAGGAGACTGGCTGCAGAGAGAAGGGTGTGGGGAGGAGCCCAGGAGAACTCTGCAGACAGAGATCCTGTTCAGTTGGGGCCTGGGTGAACCGCTGAGCTGAGTGTGTGGTTCTGTCCTGCACACTGGAGAAGCCTGAGGTTGGGGGAAGGCATTGCCCACCTCCCACCGTTCCCACCAAACTGATCAGTTGAGGAACAGGGCCTTTCCCGAGAGGAAAAGCCTGGGGATGCTGGCCAGCGAAAGTTCCCAGAGGTGTTCTGTCTCCTTATGAAAGCCGGATTTCCCCCTGGGATTTCTGAGCAGTATCATGGTTGTTCCCTGAAGAAAGGGGAGAGAGTTCCACCATCCACTGGTTCCACCTGGTTGTAAGTACTCTTCTGACTCAAGAGTCCTTTGGGATGGTTCAGATCCTGTTCTTCTGTTCGTACCACACTCTGAGTGAGGAGCAGAGAAGACCACAGACTACCAAGGGAAATGCACAGCCGAGTCCGGGTGGTTCACCTGTATGGGTGCTCAAAGGGGCTTCAGTGCCCTGTGAATGGCTCAGGAGCCTTTCTTGGTTCAGTCCCTTGACAAGAGGGTGCGTTTGGGCAGTCAAAATACAGGACACTTTCAGAGGGAAAGATGTTATTGTAACAGTGAAATGGGACATGCATATAAAAGTATACACAGAGAAACATGTATAAAGTTTAATAACAACAAAAATAGACAGGTCATCCATTCACTACCCAAACCAAGAGAAGAACATCGGAATTCCCAAACCTCTGTGTCCTTGTTCTTATGGATTTTTTTGTTTGTTTGTTTTTGTTTTTGTTTGTTTTAAGACATAGGGGTTGGTTAAATTTTGTGGTATCAGTCTTTAAATGAAGGAGAAGATTAGCTATTTGGGGGGGTGGAGTATGAAGGCATGTGTGTATCCTGGGACTTTGGATGATTCAGTGGCTGTAGAAAATGACTGTCTGGGACCTTGCTGCATCCTGGAGTCCTACTGTCCTTTAGAAATGGTGTACTCAGACTTGAAGATCCTTGCAATCTCTGGGACATGAGCCCCCGAGGCCGATTTCATCGGGGAGGTAGGCTTGAGGGAGACCTAACCCGAGAGATGGAAACTTAGTTCTTCAGCAAGGCAAGGCCTTCACTTTCAGAGCCTCCACGTCCCCCGGGATGAAACACTTGCAAGAAAATTCCCAGGACACCCCAGGCCTCAGTGTGCTTGGAACACCGTGCAGCGGCATCTGGAACATGGGTTAAGCAAGAAGGGTGCTTGAAGGGGAAGATGGCTTTAGATCGGGATCTTAAAGAAAGGGCAGAGCGTTAATTACCAGACGAGAGGAGGATTTCCAGCTAGGATAATAAGATGATAAGAACCAAGACCTCAGTATAGTCTTTACCCTGTTCCCTGTCAGTGCCAGGGACCAGAGAGCTCTGAGGATGCTGAAGTTGCTAGATTTGACCCATCTATACCCTTTGAGGACAGAGGATCCCGAGGCCCAGGACTGTCTCCCACCCCTTTAGCCTGCAGCAGTATTCAGAGCGGCCCGCCCTATGTGTAGGCTCAGGAGGAACTAGGGCCGGCGGGACAGCATGTGGCACATGAAGCTCTCTGTTCCGCCACATATTGGGTTTAGATTCACTCCCAGCTGCCCTAGTTGCAATTCAGAATTTACAGAACGTACTTCTTTTTTGTGTGTATCCAATTGTGGCTTAGCTGCCAATCACATTAAAACTGCCTTCCTCTATAAGGAGTTGAAACATTCAATAAGTTATGAATATGGAGGTGAGGTTAAATGATACTGTGGATAGGGAGAGGTTCTCAGGGTGTGGCTGGGTGGTCTTACTGCCAACCCAGAATCACCTGCGTTTACCTCTTCCATGATCCTTGGCCTCTCCCTTGGAAATCCCCATCAACAAGGATGGTGCATCTTTGGACCGACGACGACGCCCTGGCTAAAGAAGGGTCCACTTCTCTGCCAAACACAGGAGACTCTCACCTGAATTAAGAAGTTGAAACAAAGCTGTTGGAGGCGGAGGAGGCGGGCTTTGGGGTTGACTTCTCAAACCAAACTACCCAAGGTTTCCTCATTCCTACCAAGGCAGCTGAGTGACAACCACTTCAGAAAATGAAGCTGGCTGTAAGGGCATGAATCCCCAGCAAACCCTCCCCGAGACACTTGTGGGGACAGTAAGTTCATTCTCCTGCCAAGCCAACACATTCTTGGCAAATTACTAAGATGACAAATGGAGCCAGGGGTTTAAGCCATAGCAGGAGGGATCTGGGCTAGACACAAGCAAAAGCTGCTCGACTGAGCATTTTGAAGTTTTGGAAAAGATGAGGCCTTTGGAAAAGGTAGTTCTCTAGAGATTACATAACTTCTTAGGGTGGTTCTGCAGGCTCGGGACAAATAAATAAATTGTGAGAGCCATGCTTGCGCTGCGGTCTCTGCCAGGTGAGATGGCCGCTGCTCGCCAGTCACTCATCTGGTCAAGGAGTCTGCAAACTGGTGGGTGAAGCGTTGGAGAGCAAGAGCACTGGAGGCCAAGTCGCAAGACAGCACGTGATTAATTGCAGAATGAGTGATACAGATAATGAGCCCTCATGGGTTCAGAGTAGAGGAGGCCGGGTACCCTGGAGTGGATAGATGGAGAGGGATGGTTACGATGGGGAGAGGCAGAGAGAGGGCACGACATGATGCGACCTTAATACAAAAAAATCTCCTGTGCTGGGGTGCATGAGTTAGCTCTGTCCAGAGACCCCAGTGGATGAGGTGACCTTTCTCAGCTGACCTTCCTTAGCTCCAGCCAGACTGTTCTAAGTTTAAAAAAAAAAAAAAGGCACAAGAATTCAAATGGGGGTTGAACTCAGACTCAGCTGCTCCTGGGTGAAGTAAGCTCTGCTTTGTTTTATTGTTTTGAATGTGAACTGATCCTGGGGAAGAAGAATGAATCCAGAGACCTTCCATCACTGCGTTTCCAATAGAAACCCCGAGCAGGCTTGAGAACCAGCTGCTGCTGCCTCTCCATCACTCTGTGGTCAGTGGCAGGAAGCCTGGGGTGATAGACCTCCTCTACACCCCCTCTGCTGCCCAGCTCTGCTGCTTCTCGGGGGCACGGAGCTCACAATCCCCTCCGGAAAATCTGCAGTTTCTGTGGGTTTTCCCAGTGACATGTTCTCTAGCGCTGGTCCTGTTTCCATAGAGACCCTATAAATAGAGGAAACGTTGGCGACCTAGGCTTGTAAAGGCTTGGGGTGACCCAGGCGCCCCTGAGTCCTCACAGCAGTATCTGTGATGGGGAAGAGGGAATTTCAGAGCAGGTGGAGGAAGGTTAAACAGTAGCTACCTGGGGAATGTTAGTTCCGGGTTAATTGTGCCTTCCCAAAGACCCTTTCAGCATTTCTGGGATTGATGAGGACACAGGGACCTGTGGGTATTAGAAACTGCTTTAGGTCATGTTTTTTTAGCCCCATGGTGCCAACACTGCACTCTGAAGCCTTTTCCTTTAGACTTCTTGAAGCTGTCTTTGCAGAATCTGGAGCAAACTTCCCTTTGTTGGGCCCACACCCAGGGAGGAGAACAGCTGAAGCCTGCTGTTCAGAAACCACGGGGTTCTCGGGAAAGAGCACCATTCTTCCTGAGAGCACAGTGCCGCCCAGGGAGCTCGGGTCCTCCCCACTCTTGAAGACAGTTCCCGGGAAGGGCCAGTACAAGGCCCTCACTGCCCTCCCAGGTGTAATGCCTCCTCCTGGAAGGCTGCCCGTGGATATCGAGAGTTTGTGTCCCATCCCTGACCCTTGGGCCTCACGGCTCTCTCCCTGACACGTGGTTTTGTCTGGCCATCACAGTGGCTTTTGGCAGCTGGAGGACAGCAAAAGTCAATGTGGAAGAGCTAGTGACATTTAGAAGCTGGAACCTGTTATTCAGAGCAGGTGGTGCTTTCTGCTGCGTTGGTGGCTAAGTTCCCTCAAGCTAGTCACCATGGTTTTCCTCACTTCTGAAACTTGGGGCTGGGTATGTATGTGCACTGAGGGTTTTTTTTTTTTTCTCCCTCATCATGTTAATGTCAAAACCCTTAAGCATCTTCCTGACACCCACAGGTAGAAGAGCTGGCCTGTGTGTCACCCTGCCTGCTTGCTATTCTTGCTTTTTACTCCCTCCACCCCACATTGCTTCTTGACTTCATTTTGTTCTTCCCCTTCATATCTTCTGTGGACTTTAAGAGAGTCCCGGGTGCCGCTGGCGGAAAGATCCTTTACCTGCAGAGCACCTGGGGAGGGGAGAAATGAAGACCTGAAGATCTGTGGTGAGAGGCTTGCCCAAGTCCTGGGGTGAGCCCTGAGCAGACCTCCATACAGTTCAGTGGTCCTCCCCCTGCCCCTGAGGTATGTGCCTTAGGTGTTGCCCCAGGAGACATACACCACCACAGCTACTGAAGCCTATGTCAAGCGTGGGCCCGGAAATCGGAACAGAAGTTGGAGGCTCATCTTTTTGGTTTGGATGAGCTACCTAAGTATTATGTGCCTTAGGCTTTTCATCTGCAGAATGGAATGTGATTACTATGATCTGTTGGTCTTTAGCTCCTGGAATAAGACTAGTGTCAGGTTAGACTGGCAGCATAAGTTGAAAAGCACTTTGTATGGTTTTAAAAGTAAATTAGACAAGGATTGTCGGGGGGTCAAGATTCTCCAATCTACCCACTGCTCCCCGTAATCCACCAGTTCCCAAGACTGTGCACCCAGGACCTCAACTAAAGTCTTTTAGGGGCAACACTGTCTCCCTGAGTGAGTAGGAAAGAGGGCCTTCTGTGTAGGAGAAGCAAGTTAGGAATGGGGTGTGGAGGAAGGGCCTAGAACAGAACGTTAAGTTCAGAGGATGTAGTGTATTTAACAAAAACAGTTGGGCAAAGACCAGGGCCAGGCAGCCCCATCTGGGGTGGTGCCTCATGGGAAGTCTTGTGTCAGCTTGGGCCTGACCGTGTGAGGAAGAGGGTGAGTAACTCAGCTGTAGTCAGGGGGCCCAGGATCTGGCTGACTCTGAGTTTATGGTACCTATATGTTGCTATCCACTCTGCCTTGGACATCTTGGTTCTGACCCAGTATAGATTCAGTGGGCTTGGGGTACGGTCTCGCTCATTCCTGAAGAGAGGGCAACTCTGGGAGCACCTGACATAGAAGACCTGTTTCTAGGGCTGCCCCAAACCTCAGTTCTAGAGAAGGAGTAATTTCCCTATCTGTGGGTACAGGTCTGTGGTTGCTGCTTTTGTGGATGTCTGGGGAAACAATGAGATTGCTCAGGAGAGAACATACCTCCAGAGCTCCAAACTCGGCTCATCCTGAGGTGTGAGGATGGACAAACGCGGCCTGTGAAATGGCAGGCATCAGGAGTCGACTGTAGGACTCGAATGAGGGTCCTTCCCTTTCGTGCAAGTGCAGGTCTTATCGTCGCACGGAGTGTGGGCACAGCCAGCTTAGACTGTGATGGTAAGCAGCTCTGAGTGGGCAGGCCACTCAAAAGCTGGAGACTCCTGCTTTCCTGCTGCTCCATGGTCCAGCCTTTGCTCTGTTTGTTTCTAGAAGAAAATAAGAGGACTCGTAGTATATGTAATTTTTTTTTTCTGGACTGTTTAAATTGTTTTTTTAATGATGGAGGTTGCTGTGTGAGGGTTATAGGACGTTACACAGAGAAAACCCCGCTGTGGCTCCTGGCTCCAGGTGACTTGGCTCTGTTTCCCTCTTAGAGGACAAAGTATAGTGTTTCCCTGGTCTTCGGAGTCCCACCCATCCTCCCACAGCTCTGGAGCTCTACAGAGGACATGGCCTGCACAGATAAGCCATCTCCTCATACGGAAGCTGCCTGCCATTACGTGAGAGTTGCCCGGCAGCCCATCCACCAGCCATTTGTCCTGGGCAGTGCTGGGGGGGAGCAGCTGAAGTCTCTCAGGGCAGCACCAGGCTCCAGGGCTTCAGCTTGGTTCTAGTCTGAGGGGGAATGAATCCCCTTACCTGGACAGCTGTTTCTGCTGCAGCTACTCCGGGCTCAGAAAAAGTAACGCTTACTTCACTGTCAGCTACGTCAGAACGTAGGGGGCTGCAAATAGCAGAAGATCGTAGTAGAGTCATGTAGACAGAGGTAGGTTTTCTAGACTCTTCTCTTGGTTGTGTCAGTCCCCCATCAACTGTCACCTCGTGGTTACAGTGTGGCCACTGCATCCCCAGATACCATTTTCATGTTCCAGATGGGAGAACTAGAAAGGACTAGTGCTTTTATCAAGAAAGCAAAGGTGTTTCAGAAACCATAGCTGCAAGCAAATGTGCCGAAGCAGGAAGTTCTAGCAAGGTGCATTAACACCCTGCAGCTTGATTGGCGAGAAAGGGGGAAGGTGCTGGACACGCAATTAGCCGAGCCTGCTCCGATGGTATAACCTGATTATAGGGGCCTGCTTTTTCCAAGGAATGTCACAATGAGACCTCTTTGGGGATGGATGTTTGGTGATCTCAATGCCCCATGCAGCATGAAGGACATTCTGTCATGGGAGAAGGGAGGTGATGGGCCTGGGGAGGAGACCAGCTGAGAAGGATACAGCCCCAGGAGTGCCTTGTGTACGTACTGCTTGTGTGCTACTAAGCCCCAGGCTCCAGTCTGAGAACATCCTGTTAAGAAATCTGAACTTACTTTAGGAACCGAAGGGTAGATGACCTTGTAGACATGGCAGGCCACCCCGAGGGATCCCAGTATTTACATGTCTGTCCTAGCTGCTCTGGTCCCCTAACTGACAAGGCATCCGGGAGCTTTACATTGACCAGGGCTTTTTTATCTCTTCCCCCTTAAGAAAATCCAGCAGCTCTCGGAGGGCTCCATGTTTGGCCACGGCCTGAAGCACCTGTTTCACAGCCGCCGCAGGTCACGAGAGAGGGAGCACCAGGCGTCTCAGGAGGCCCAGCAACAGCAGCAACAGCAGGGCCTATCTGATCAGGACTCCCCAGATGAGAAAGAACGCTCCCCGGAGATGCACCGCGTCTCCTATGCTGTGTCCCTGCACGACCTGCCTGCCAGGCCCACTGCTTTCAACCGGGTGTTACAGCAGATCCGCTCCAGGCCCTCCATCAAGCGGGGCGCCAGCCTCCACAGCAGTGGGGGGAGCAGTAGCCGCCGCGCCAAGAGCAGCTCCCTGGAGCCACAGCGCGGCAGTCCTCACCTGCTTCGGAAGGCCCCCCAGGACAGCAGCCTGGCCGCCATCCTGCACCAGCACCAGGGCCGACCGCGCTCCTCCTCCACCACCGACACAGCCTTGCTCCTGGCCGATGGCAGCAACGCGTACCTCCTGGCTGAGGAGGCCGAGGGCATCGGGGACAAGGTAAGCCCCCGGCAGAAGGAGGGCTTTGAGAGAACCTCTGAGGCCACACTGATGCCCTGTCTGGCACTGCTGACCCCTGCTACCCCATCATCTGTCCTGGCTAAGAAGTCAGGCTATGACCAAGCCAAACACAAGGGGCTAATTTTTGTTTGTGGAGGAGATTGTTTTTTTTTTTAAAAAATGGTTGTTTGCTCAGATTGTTTGATAGTAATTTTGATTTGTTTTCCTTAAACATGCTTTGAAGAGGGGGAGCTGGTTATCCCTCTTATTAGCAGCATTAACTGGCCTTAATCTCTTTGCTCTTCTGTATCACCAGTTGAAAAATGGGATGAGACTGATGAGCTAGCATAGGTAAGGCCCTGGACTGGAACCTGGCACAGTATGTTTACTGTGAGTATTACCAACCAGAAAAGAAGGGGAGGAGCCCATGAAGTGTTATCTGGCACTTCTTGAAAGTATCCAACTCATTTGTTTATTGGTTTAACAAATGCTTAGTGAGTGCTGATTGGATGTTACAGGAGTGAACGAGGTGTTGCTGTCCTCATGCTGCCCGGTGTCTAGAAACACCAGTGAATGAGTGGAAACACGCTGATGACCGCTTGGGGGGGGGGGGGGGCGTTGGAAACGGAGTAGGCAGTGAGGGTGGAGAGGAATTGGCCAAGACTTTCTGGAAGAAACTGTCGAACTAAATCTTGAAGGAGGGAGGGAAGGTTGGTATGCAGCAAGGCAAGGGGGCTGGTGAAGCTGCTTCTGCTTTTGGAGACTCAGGGACAGAGGCCAGAGGCCAGAGTCCAGAGGGTCATGCCGTGTCCCGTCTGGGGGTCAGGTGAAGCTCAGGGAGCCTGTTAGGCGGGGAAGTGAGTACAGAGTGCGTTAGGACAAAGGCAGTAGACTAGGATGGGGGCAGAAAAGGAGCCAAGGATATTGTCTTTGAGGTTCCTGCAGCAGCGGCTGCCACGAGGATGTGAAGGAGAAGAGTTCAGAAAATACTGGGGAGTCAGATGCAGTGGCACCAGACGCGGAGGAGGCTGGGAAAGTGAAGGAGGAGAAGAGGAACCTCTGGCTTCCCACTTAGCTTAATGGACGGACGGCGCTCTATCTGGTCGAGTGGGGAGAGGAAGCAGGGTCCAGGAGAGGGGCTGTCCTGTTGAAGGCACATCGGGAGCTGCCCAAGTAGAGAGGGCCCGCTCCGCCGCCGCCGGCGGGCCGGTGAAAACAGCATTGGGTTGAAGTCACTGATGCAGGTGAGAAATCCTCAGAGGCATTTCAAGTGAGGAGAGGGCTGCAGCCGATTGCACTGACGTAGAAGGACAGGCAGCCAGCTCTGATCTGCTGCCCCTGCCACACTGGCTTCTCCCCCCTTGCCTCCTTTTCCACGCCTCAACAGTGTCTCCCCACAGATTTGCTCCCCCACACACCTGTGTGCCCTTCCAAGGCTCTGGGACTGTGATTCATTTTCCCTCCGGTGGTCTCCATCAACCGAAGAAAAGTCAGAGCTGAGGGATTGATGGGAGGCATGTTGAAAGGTCAAAGATGGCAGAGGGTTTGGAGTTAGAGGGCTGGCATGATGTCTTGGCTCGCAGAAAAGGAGGTGAGGAAAGCTGATGAGGTGGAGGAAAGGAGAGAGGGGCTTGAGGGAGTTGAAGAGTGAGGTCATTGAGAGAGCATAAAGAGGAGGTGGAGACAGAGGTGCCATTGGGGTTTAAGGACTGGGAACTTGGTTGGATGTGCTTGTACATACCTGTAATTCCAGCACTATGGAGCTAAGGCAGGAGGACCATGAGTTCAAGATCAACCTGCATTACATGGTGAGACTCTCAATAAAACAAACACTAGGGATATAGTTCAGTGATTGGGTGTGTTAGCATGTCCAAGGCCCGAGGTTTGAGCCTTAGAAAAAGAAAAAAAGCAGTGGTGGCACACACCTTTAATTCCTGCCCTTGGGAGGCAGAGACAGGCAGATCTTTGTGAATTTGAGGCCAGCCTGGTCTACAGAGCAAGTTCTAGGACAGCCAGGGCTACATAGAGAAACCCTATCTTGAAAAACCAGGAGAAGGAGGAGGAGGAGATAGTCCACTTGTTAGAGGGAAGCTATAAAGTTGTTTCTACTATAGATTGTCAACTCCCTATACAAGAACCAGAGCTTCCTAACACCGACTGTGACTTCTGTGCATTTGACTTTTGGAAATACTTGGACATTAATGCACTCAGCCATACCTGGCTCTGGGTGGACAGTAGCTCAGGTTTGGCTTGATACTCTTCCAATGTAGACATCTTTTTGTGAATTCATTAAAATGATCCGCTAAGCCAGGTGAACCAGATTATAAGAGCCCAAGTTTTGGGATAAATATATATCCAAAGACTTGTTAAAACCACAGAGCCCAGAACCTGTAGCACAGTTGTGATAGATCCTGGGTTTCCTAACCCCACGCCTGGTGCTCTTCCCACCATGCTAGGCTGCCCTGCATGTGTAGCTGGCGCTGGTAATCAGTGACGGGGCTCAGCCACCAGCTCGTCTGACCCAGGGTTTGCTTTGGCAGAATTATCACACCCAGGGGCGGCTTTGCCACAGTTTCTGACCATGAGCTGGCGAGCCGTTTCATATGTTCTACATGTAACACGGGTTCTACATTTCTTCAAGGAAAAGGACTTTCCGCCGATGGTTCTAGACCACCTGTCCATAGCAGAGCCTCAGCCCGCAGCCATAGTCAGCAGATGCCCCTCCCTTCTTGGGCACTTTCGCTTACACCTCCTGCTTTCCCCTGTATTTGACAACGTTTATTGAGCATCTATGAAGTGCCGGCTACTATTCTAGGCGTTAAGGATGATTCAGTGAGTGAAAGAAAAGTTCCTGCAGCAACACATCACCCATCCTAGTGGGAGGAGATGCCACCAGATGACGATGCGATGTATTTGGTAGTGTGAGTGCTGAGAGGGGAAACAGAAGCAGAGAATGTGGCATGCTCATATAACAGGTTGGTCAGAAAAGCCTCTCTGACAATCTGATGGGTGAATTGTGGGGATGTGGGATGGAGATAGCAAAGTAGAGAACACATAATCAAATCAGGGACAGGCTGGGCTGGGGGGCTGGGGAGGAACAGGGAACACTGGCGACTGCTTTGGGCCCAGTATGCCAGGAAGGGGGCTTTTGATTACCCTTGTTTTCTTTTTCTTCAAGTGATAGGGAAGGTTGCTCGAGAACTTGGTCCAGGATTACTCGCGCTGCCCTGTGAGAACTGACCGGGTTGAGCCAGGGGTCTGGTCGAAAGCTGGTGCATACTCCAGAGGAGCTGATGGTTAGGGCGGGTGGCTGTGGAAAGGATGTTGGGCTGAACTCTCCATTTGCTTCAGACGTTGAGGCCAAGGGTTTCTGATGGATTGGCTACGGGGCGTGACAGAAGTCAAAGATGCTTCATGGTTTGGGGCCTGGCTGCAGGACAAAAGAAATTTCCGTGAGCTGAGCAGCAAGATGGCAAACTGAACAGCTATTCCTTTGGTGGGGGGCGGGCAGAGCTAGGTTTTGGCTGTGTTAAGTCTGAGGCAGCTATTAAACACCCCGGTAGAAATGCCAAATAAGCAGGAGGATGTACAAGTCTGGAGTCCTGGGGAGAGATCCAACCTGGAGGCATAAATTTGGGAGGTGTCAGCATATAGATAGCATTTAAAACGATGGGACTCTGTTTGCAAGCCTGGCTTCTGCTGGGAGAAGCGTGCAGAGAGGGGAGGGGGGACTGGATGCACTTGGCTGAAAGGGTGTGGCCTCTTGAACCCAGGAGCTGGTGGGGGGACCCAGCAGCTGCAACCAGGTTGTTCAGCCCTTAATGAGAAAGCTCTGTATGTACAGCAACAGCCGGGCCCACCTCTCATGGGTGAGTCAGTGAGTATGTTTAAAACTTTTATTTAGAAATATCCTGTCACATGAGGGGCTTGAGTTTGGATGCGGGGGAGGGGTGATCTTGAGACCTCCAGTTAATTGTGGTTCCCCTAGAGTTCTCCAGCTACCTGGGAAGACAGGGAATAGGTGGGCCGTGGGCACCTTCAGAACCGGTGATGATTGCTGCTTGGGAATACAGGGACCTGGGGTACTTTGGGCAGGTATGCCAGCTGGACAGCTTTCTGGGGGCTTTTCCACCCCACTGTTTAACTTGACACCGTGTCTGGATGATGTGCAGGAGGAGGGAGTTCCTTTGTCCTGTGTATAGAAGGCTAAACCCAGAGCCTTGGGTGACCTCTTTGGGGAAATGGTTGTTATTAATTGCCGTGTAGGTCCTGGGAATTGAACCCAGGTCCTCTAGAAGAGCAGGCAGTGCTCTTAACTGCTGAGCCATCTCTCCAGCCCCCTCTTCCCTATTCTTTTTTTTTTTTTAAGATTTAACTTTTGCTTAATTAATTAATTAATTTTAGATAGGGTCTCACTATGTAGCCTTGGCTGGCCCAGAACTTGCTGTGTAGAGCAGGTTAGCCTTGAGCTCTTAGAGACCCACCTGCCTCTGCCTCCCGAGTCCTGGAATTAAAGGTGTGTGCCACCATGCCTGGCTTCTTATTTGGAACTCTGAGCTTTGTTACTGTTTACCTGGTCCAGCTTCGTAACAAACAATGCAGTTGGCAGAGCAGACGTCATTATTTCCATTCCGTAAGTGAAGACTGAGTCCTCCAGGAAGGGAGGGACCGCTTGCTCTGGGTACCTAGCTAGGTCCTGGCAAAGAGGCACTGTTTCTTCCTAAGCTATAGACTTTCCAGACCTGGAGCTCTCCCTCTAGAGATGGGTGTGGCCCTGGGGGTCTTGAGGGGAGAGAAGTGCCTGCCTGTCCTCGGAAGAGGGATCTTCTGGCCACCTTAAAGCTTGAGGCCCATCATCTGACTCTCCAGACCCAGAGGCCATTGGCTGGTCTGAGAAGCGTGTGGTTCCACTCTCGGTCTGGGTATGAATAGGAAGTATTCTTCTCTCTAGTAAACACAGCCCACATGCTCTCTTGCAGGCTCCCGGGCGATTACTAGCATCTATTTTTAATTCATAAGCCTTCCCCCACTCCCCACACCCCTCACCATTGTTTGCAGCTCACCAGCTGGCTCTTAGACCAGGGCACCCTGGTAGGGCTTGAGTTACCAAACATCCCGGAGGAGGCAGCTACGTTCCTGACGGGCCCTGCAGAGGCTCATACAGTACCCACTCGGAGAAAGCAGGGGATCTGGAGCCCCTACTTGGAGGAGCAGGGAGTGACAGAGACAGATGGGGACTCAAAGAACAGCAATTCAGTCCTGATAATGGGAGCTGAACTATCACTTGGTCCTCCAAATCCAGCTAGCTAAGCTCTGCCTTTAGTTATTCCCCTATTAAAAACGAACAGCGTTCCCCCTTAGCCCCACCCCTCTGCTTTCCATTATGTGTGACACTGAGAAAGGTCACCACACTTGGTCTTACATATGTCAAGCAGAGGAAAATCATTTGTCGGTGTACTGGGGCATCGCAAGTGAACAGACAATGAGTGTAACAGTGTGTGTGTGTGTGGCCCTAACTTGGGGGAACAGGCCCTGGGACATGGAGAGGGAACCACTAGCTGGGTTAGTTACTCGTTCCCTACTCCCTCCTTCCCTTTCTCTCTTTCATTTCCTTTTTTCTCCTTTCCAAAGCAGCTCCTTTTGTTTCTTCTCTGCGTGTCTGGTTGGGCATCCCTAGGAACCTCTCCTCTCTGTCTCCATACTCCCCACCCAGCTTTGCCCATCCTGGACCAGTGCAAGACATACCATGCCAGAGGCTGCTGAGAGGAGAGTGGCAGAGGAGCCAGCTAGGTGGCTAGTTTCTGACCTTGGCCTGGTCCTGCCTTCCCT
This sequence comes from Peromyscus eremicus, assembly GCF_949786415.1. Taxonomy (NCBI): domain Eukaryota; kingdom Metazoa; phylum Chordata; class Mammalia; order Rodentia; family Cricetidae; genus Peromyscus; species Peromyscus eremicus. Next base: position 60,478,550 of record NC_081431.1, read on the forward strand.
CCTGTCCTGTGTGATGGAGGAGCCATGAAGGCCAGGGTCGGTGCCGCCTTCAGAGAATCCTATAGCCAGTGAGCTCGTCCCTGCTGCCCCTGGGGTAGGTTGGGGTGAGGGGGCAGGTTCTCCATAGTCACTGGGTGCTGAGGGGACGAGAGTCTGTCCTGCTTGGACAGTTCGCTCTAACTTGGAGGTGTTATCTCTAGTGCCAGACGGTGGAGGGGGAAGCGGTGGGGTGCAGCTCATCTCCCAGGCCAGGGCAGATTGAGGACATCCTGTGTCCTTCCCACCAGATTTATCCAACAGCAGAATTTCCCTACCCCATGTAAATAAGTCCCCTGTTTACTTCCAGGATGGTGAGGGAGGGGCCCACCCTTAGCCCCACCTCTTGCCCAGAAGACTGAAGTTTTGGCAGACACCCAGGGGCCCTGGTTTATTTATGTCTAGCAGTCTGCTGGATCAGTGGTGGGCGGGGCTACCTGCTGAGAGAGGTTTCCAAACATGTCCCCTAGGCACTGGGGACCCGTGAGGCCCCTGGTGTCCTAGGCCGGGCTACACGGGGACTGTGGTGACTCCTCTAGGATCACACCAGTTGTTCAGCTTATTCCCACAAATACAGCCACTTCCCATAGAGTACTGCCACCTCCCAAAGGGCGCAGCCACCAAGGTGGTCACCCAGGGTCCTGAGGAGGACTGTCTCCGTGCCCTCCTCCCCCCTGTCCCTTCTCCTCTTTCTCCCATTTCTTCCCCTTGCACGGAGGGAGAGCCAGAGGCAGCTGTCCCACTGCTTGGAGGACCCTTCTGAGACTGTGTAGTACTTCCGGGCGCGCCCCAAGCCAAGGCTAGCCAGCTCGGCTTCACTTTGAACCGCTGCTCCCCTGCTCGGTAAGCCCTGAGCCCCCAGATGCCTCTGTAGTCCCTGCGGTGCCTGGAGAGCCAAGGTCTACTTTAGTGTAATTTTATCCCTCGCGTTCTGGCGAAGCCCGTCGCCTTGTTAGGGTTCTGTTTAGACAAGAGAGGTCAAAGAAGGAAGACTGCCCTTGACTCCAGCAGTCATAAACAACACCGGCCCCTTTGCTTCCAGAACCAAAGCTGGGATCACTTTACCCCAGTACACTCCCAGCCTCCATCCAGCCTTCCTTTGCTTTTCCCTACCCCTGCTGACGTTCTCTCTGGGTAGAAATACCTTGCCCTCCTCAGTAGCTCTGGATTCTGGAGTATACAATTGCCTGGGGTACCGTGTGTGGGTTAGACAACTCGGCTGTGACCTAAACCCTTGCTGCTAAGCTCAGGCCAGAGCCTTGTGGGAGATGAGTTCTTTGTCCACAGCCCGTAGGGCTGAGGTGATGCCAGTCTGACACAGGTAGGCATCTACAGCCAGGGCTCCACTCTCCACCTCTCCCAGCCGCGGCTCCTTCAGCTATGCTGTGCACTGCCCAGGAAGGTATGCTCAGGGTCTGGGTGTCAGCCCCAAGCCGAGCTGGTGACAGTCAGCAGTAAGCAGAGCTCTGTCATCAGGCTCCAGACTAGGTGGAGCCAGCACTGGGATGTGGGCATGGGTCATGGGAGTTGGCACACATCTCCCAGCTACCTAGCACACTCTTCCCTGCATTTGCCACATCCGTGAGAAACGTGACCCTGGTCCCTCGGTGCCAGGTGAGGCAATGGAAATACAGTACCTTTAACCTGATCCCTGCATCTGCCTCGTTCTAGCCACAGTCCGCACTTTCTGTCTCTGTTCCCCACAGGGCAGAGGGCTCTGGAATAAAAACAGAGGTGCAGAATGCATGCCGTTGCAGCCCTTTGAGGAGTCTCAGAATCAGGGGCTCTCCTGAGCTACGATGGGGAGGTTAAGGTAATGCCTTCTCCCACCTCTCCTTTTCCTCCAGGGACAGGTACCCAGCTGTCACAGTCAGGCAGGCCATCAGGCAGATCTTAGTGGCCCTTGCTCCTCAAATACTCTGGAGGTCCTCTCTGGCCTCCTCAAAGCCTAGTTTCTAATGTATCCCTTCCCTCTTCCTTACAGCTCTCCTGATACCCCTACCCTCGGCCCAGAGCTGGCTTGCTCTCCATAGCTAGTGAATAATTCAGCACGTTCAGCAAAAGCTAAATCAGATCCATAGCGATACCGTGATCAAGAGGCCCCCTTGGGGCAGCTGGAAAGGCGAACCCTGCCCTGGAAAGACAAGCGCCCTGTAATATTAACTTCATTATATAAGGTTTCATCGCCTCCTGAGAAGCAACTTCAAACCCAAATGTTGCCTGGGCCCCGTTCCTGTCTGCTTACTTCTTGGGACTCAATGGCCTGTAGGCATGCTTCTGGGACATGCTGGTGCCAACAGTCAGTCAAACAGCATGCCGTAGTTTGCAGAGTGCTTTTGTGCAAATTTCTTGTTTAATCATATCAGCTCCTGTGGTAAGCTCAGAGCCCTTGAGTCAGCGGGAGCCTACAGGAATTGTGTTTCAATCCCTTGCTTTAGGGAAAAAAAAATTGTTCTCAATTATTTGTGGCAAATGGGGTTGGGTAGAGGGTACTTTGTGTCCTAAAAATTGTGCAGAAAGGAGATGCCATTTCCTCTGGGTCACTTTCTTCAGGACCTGTTCCCAGTAAGCCCTCCTCCGGGAAGCAGAGTACCATAAAGGAGTGAATTTGTTTTGCCTAGCCATGAGCCAGATATATGGCTGTTTCTGCTGACCAGGTTCCCATGCCCCGGAATGACAACCCCTTTCCCCACCCCACCCCCACCCCAGAGTATCTGAGACATTAGATCGTCCAAGGCCCCCAGGTAGAGGAGATGCCTCCTCCCTCCCTGAAAGCCGCTGAAAGGTCTCATGGTCTACACATGCCAATGGTGTGCTGTGACATTCCCCTCGATGGCCCTTCTCTTTGCTTCTCCAGTTCCTGAGGCTGATCTCTCCATGTACTCTTTGGGTACACACCTACCTTGATTGCTTCAGTTCACAGTGAACAATACCAACCATTCTCTTGTCTTCCCAGGGGAGAGCCGTTCCTGATGGTGACCCGGTTAGGTTTGAAAGTAAGTGTGGGGCAATGACCTCCCTGGCCCCAGTTTTCAGGGGAGCCATGGTAAACATCAGGGAAGCTGCCAGCCTCCCAAGAAGGAGCCCTCTCTTTGCTCACCACACAACATGTGCAGCCAGGATTTTTTTTTTTTTTTTAAGGCCTTACCTTGTTGTCTTCTAAGGTACTAAATTTAGCTGCTTCTCAGCCTTGTTCTCAGGCTTCCCACTCTGCAAAATGTGTGGACTCTGCTGATTGAGTTTTTAATTTTATTTGTGTTTTGTGGTACTAGGGAATCAAACCCAGGGCTTTGTGCATGCTAAGCAAGTACTCGACTGTTGAGCTCTACCCAACCCTATTTTTATTATATTTTTTAAGAGAAAAAAATAGTGAATAGTATGACTTTTTTTCAGGAGGGGAGAGAATGATAATAAGACAGAGGAAAATGGAGTTTAAAGAAACTCCATTTGATGTCAAAATTAAGTGACGAGGAAGTATGATATGTAAGGAGAAGCTAAATGAGGAAGAAGCCAGCATGGAAGAGAGCTGAGCCCCACCAAGCGTGGAGAGGAGTGTGGGTCCAGGACCCGGGCTCCTTCCGGCTTCTCCCCCGAGGACAATGTGAGCCTATCTGCTGCCCCCAGACTTAGCTCTGTGTGGAGAAGGTGAGGCCGGACACCCCCAGCTGTAGCGCAGCCGCCTGGGCCTGTAGACCAGTGGTGAGCACCTGCCATGGTGTTGCCCCTTCCTCAGCCAGATCATAACGGAAGTAACCAAGAGCGATGGCCAAGACTTACTAGGAAGTACGTGCAGTGACCTTCACCCAGCAGCACGCTTTCTTTGCAAAAGGAGAGTTGCTTGGTGGCTGTCTCCTTCCAGAAGCATCGCTTGAATGCTTGTGGCAGCTCTCCCCATCTCTTCCTGCCACTCTCTCAACTCCCCTTCAGAAGACAGCTACTTTTTGGTCCCAGGCTCAGTCTTTGAGGTACCATCTAGAATACTGTGATGTGTGCATGGGTGGACACACTCCCATGTGGTGAGGGGCCTCAGTGCTAACAACCTATTTTAGTAAGGCCTACAGTGTGTCAGGCTCCGTGGACCATTTGCAGCTGGGAAGACTGAGACACAGCTGGGTAGTGTCAGAGGCTCAGCTTGCACACTGCTCCATGCCCCATTTGGCTCCTTGGCCTCATCCTGCAAGCTCCTCTGTGGGACTCCTTTGTGACTAGTACCTGTCCAGGCACATAGCCTGTGGGGAGCAGGGTAAGGATCTCCACCAGCCATTCTGACTCCCAAGCACTGCCAGGCTACTGGCAAGTGTAGTCAGCGTCCCTGGAGCCCATTCTGTACATACCTTCCTGCCAGACACGTTCGTTCCCCTTCAACTCTTGCCTGTTCACATTCCTCCCATTGCACCTGTGGATGTTTTCAAGCAAAGTTCTGGAACCACTATGGAACCAAGCTTGAAACATAAGGTCGTAAATGTTCCCTGATGCTCATCTTGGCAGTTTCAGGGTCTCTGTTTATGGACAAGGACAAGGACAACACAGAGCAAAGGGCTCTCTGCCTGCTAGCTTGCCAGGCGGACACTGCCCTGATCACTGTTTCTTCTCTCTTAGAGACTCCTGGTTCATCCCTTGACCCCTGCCCTCCCTCTTCCTGTCTGTCATGATGATGAGTTGCTCCAGGAGCGGAGCTGAAGTGTCCCATTAGGGGCCCGTTTTCCCTATGGTCATCTTAATGCCGTGTAGCCTAGCAAAAAACTTGCTGCTGTTCTTAGCTTTCTAGATCAGGAAGTCTGGGAAGAAAGCGCTGCCATTCAGAGACAATTCCACAATAAAGAAAGGGGGTGTGGGGAGACAACCCCAGTGTTAGCCCACTCTCAGCCTCTGGTCTCCTGTGGCCACTGCCACAGCCCAGCTTCCTTGTTGTTGTTGTTGTTGTTGTGGTGGTGGTGGTGGTGGTGGTGGTGGTTGTTTGTACGAAGAAGGTTATGGGCCAGTGAGATTGTTCAGTGAGTAAAGTAAAGGTACCGGTTGCCAAGCTTGATAACCTGAGTTATGGGAGGAGAGAATCAATGCCAGCCAGATATGCTCTGCCCTCCACGTGTGCCGTGGCCTGTACACCCGCACGTATACATACCCTGCACATGAAAATAAACAGATAAAATGGAACTTAAGGAACAAGGAAAGGGAAGTTTAGAAGAGATGGACAAGGGAGTGCCCTGGAGGATGTGGGATTTTCCCAGGCAATCATGGGACACTTAAGACCTTAAGGCAAGAAGGGATGCTGTGCTGGTGTGCATACTGAGCCCGCTAGTCCTCTCAGGTAACCAGACCCCAGGAGGTCCAGGATAGGCCCGTACACCTCTACTCACGTGGGTCTAGATACATTGGGACTTTTGTCGTCTCTCATGTACTGTGCTGGTCATTTTCCATACTCTGACCCTTCTCAGTGGACAGACGAGGGGTCCCTCCTGATGCTGAAGCCTAAGAGTGTCAACTCTTTGCAGGAGCACGGTGATGAATATCAAGCAGTTACGGACTGTGTGTTGTCTGTTACAGTGGTGGTAGCTTTAGAGTGCCTTGACCAATAAGGATAGACATACGTGTACATCACAGGTTTGCAAGGAGGGCTATATGGGAGGATATGGAGAAAGGAAACGGAAGGGTGACGTTTTATAATTATATTATAATCTCAAAAAATAAAAGAAGTAGTTTTTTTAAAATCTTAGCTTAGGGGTTGGAGGGGTGGCTCAGAGGTTAAGAACACTTTGCTCTTCAGTGGACCTGAGTTGGTTCCCAAGCCTCCACATCGGGTGGCTCTCAACCACCTGTCACTCCACCTTCAGGGGATCCAGTGCCTCAGGCACCTGCTTTCACATGCACACACCACACACACACACACACACACACACACATAATTTAGATTTTTTTTTTTATTTAAAAATCTTAACTTGGTGAAGCCCAAACGGAGAGGGCAGGGAAGGGCTGTCTCGAGGGTAAGAATCTCAACCATACTTGTTGCTACCCGAGATGGGCCTGCTGCTGAGAACTTCCATTACAACCAGAGAGACAGTCTGCTGCCATCCTACTCTGTCAGTGTCAGGGGAGACCGGCCTCATGCTGGCCACAGGAAGGGGCCCAGATAACCATAAGGGTTACTCCTTTCCTTCCTATAGTTTAACAGGGACAGCAAAACTGTATATCAATGACCGTTACACAAAAGGGACAGTACTTGTCAAAGTGCTGTGTAAACAGGGAGGTCATTTATGAAAGTGGGAACTGGTTAGAGATCAGAGACGGCCCCCGTCATGGAGACCCGTGTAATGTGCCTTGCCAGCCTCCTCACAAACCCCTAAGTCATCAGCTGACACATGTTTGTATAGTTTCCAAGACCCCTGGGTGGGGGATTCCTGGTCTCGGTGGTTTTGGCTGCAGACCTTGGCACTGGCTCCTAGAGATAGCGCTGGGCCCTTCTTATCTCTTGGAACCTTCTTGAACTTGGGACTGCCCCATCAGCATGATCCACATTGACCCTCAGTATTTAAGCCCTGTGTGTTCTCGGGGCTCACATGAGTGAGGAGTCTCTGCATGGGTATTCTGCCTTGGGAAGCTGCTGGTACAGAGACTGGGGACCCAAGACTCAGCAGGCTTCTCCATCTCCTTCCTCAACACTCGCTGTCCTCGACCGTGGCCCTCTGGCCCCCTCTGCTGACCAACAGGGTTTCCTACTGTGACTGCACAGATGAAGTCCAAGGAAAAAGGGACTGCTGTGAGTTTGGTCTTTGTTGTCTCCTGGGTGGTTTCTGCCTGGGCAGTGCTGGGGGGCAGGAAGTGGAGAGTAGGCAGTTGAAGCTGGGAGGGAGCCACAGTGGTGTCCAGAGCAGAGTGGGTTCCTGGGACACAGTCTCGGAACAGAGGAATTCCCTTCTTGAGGCTGGCTGACATCTCCAGGCCATTATTGCGGAGTCTGGGTTGGAAGTGACTATGCTTTCAGCCACTGAACAGGGAGAGAGGGGGAGAACTCTGAGAGGGACCCCTTCTGGGAGGCTTGACGTCCATTATGAGCTGAAGTCGGGAGTTGGTGCAGCTGAGCCGCCGTGAGAGGGTTTCTGATCACCGCGTACATTTTTAGACACGGAAATGGGAGGAACTGGTCAGTGCCTGTCTGGTGGGTGAACAGTTGTTTGTCCTATATTTTCCTGTGGCTTCCCACCCCCTGCACACAGCTAAGCCAGTCACACTAGGACATTCTCCTACACACTGGGCTGGGGAGAGGTCCCTAATCACCACCCGATCCTCCCGCTGGATAGACCTCTATCCTGCCAGATGGGAAAGAGTGGCCATGCACCCTGGGGGAGGAGGAAATCTAGAGCAATCCGCCCCTAATCCCTGGCTGGACCTCACTCAGACTGGAGATGGCGGCTTCAGAGCCTGGGAGTTCTGGCATACCTGCTCTCAGACCCCGATTCCCAATAGCCAGCCCAGTGCTGCCCAGGGAATGTGAGTGTGGGAGCCAGGCACTGTCCTCTGACAGCTGGGGCCTTAAAGCTCCTGGCACCTCTTCGCCAGCACGGCTTTGGGAAACAGTATCCACGCAGGTGAGGCGCTGGGTCAGGGAAAGGAAAGACTTCCACCCGGGAGATAGAGTGGGGTTGCAGAATGGAGGAGAGCCGTTTCTAGAGCTTGTCAGGCAGCAAGCTCCCTCCCTGGGCTCCCCCAGAAATAACCTCCCTCCTGCCCAGTTATAGAGAACTCCAGATACAGGGGAGGTGGCATGTAATTAAATACAAGGGGTGCTTCTCGTCATGGCTGCTCTGTATTCAGAAGCAGTGGCGGGGAGAAGGAAATGGAGAGGTTCTGGGAGCATTGACCCCATGGACCAAAGAGAGTTCAGGACCATAATGTTTGGCTATTGGAGAATCAGAGGATGGAAAATAAAAGACCAGCTCCAGGGTCTCAACCAAGAGTCTATGCCTCTAAAGAGATGGAAGGAGAACAGTGGACATTTATGTGGACAAAAGAGCTTTGTTCTCAGGAGGGCCAGGACCGAAGGGGGGGATGTAGTTCTGACCGCAGCCAAGGAGTGGCCCTAACAGAAACGGTCACCAACCAAGGTGTAGCTGAGATTAGGCCCTCCCCCAGCCCTGGAGAGTGGTCCTTGAGGGGCAGGGCGAGCCTGTTGGCTGCAGGAGCCACGGTGATGGAAGGCAGCTAGCTACATTGCGGCCTTGAGATGGATGAGTGCTGCATGCAGAAAGGCTGTGTTCCCTCATCTGTGTGTGGTCTGCACCAGCCATCCCCTTGTAGAAGTGAGACACGGGGGAGGGGGGACATACTTTGCCTCCTCGTGTGGTCAGAGCCTTGCTGTGGGGATGTTTCTACCTCTCTCTCCACATATACAAATGCTCTTTTTGTACCCTGTTGAGTAGCTGAGAGTCTGACCTCCTGACCTCTGGAGACAGGACTCTAGGCTTCCTGGGTATTTCCCCCACACTTCCCCCTTGCCCACCTGGGAATGCTTGGGTCAATAGGATGACCGATCCAAAGCTGGATTAAACATTTCCATGGGCCCATTATGTCCCCACTGGGAAGAGAGAGCCACCAGCCAAATAAGGTGATAGCTGCTGTACTGAAGGAGGAACAGCCCTAACCTCAGGACCCGGGGCTGGTGAGGTGGCCTTCCCCACTGCTCTGGCGGAAAGGTCAGTTTTGTCAGACGGCCAAACCGCCTCTTTGAGGCTGGAGGATTTTAGCTGGCCATGGACTTTCCTCTCCATCCTGGGCTGGATTTGCCCTCTTTCCCTCTGGGGCTTAATTTTTAAAAGGCAATCAGTGCTCCCCATCCCAAGAGAGTTTACAGAATCAGAGTTTCTCCAGGACAGCTGGGAGCTGGTCCAAGCATCTCTGCTGAGTCACTGCTGAGTCACTAGCCCTGACAGCCTTCCCCCCACCCGCAACCTGCACACCTTCTGGGCTCTGACACTGTGGAAGCCTAGATCCTGCCTTCGGGAGCAACACCTGTTTGGCCAGGCCCATAGGCAGATCAGAGTAAACACTGGACCTAAAGGGAGGAATCAGAGACCCAAAGATCTGTGTGTTTCTTTTGTCCTTGTTCTCCTCCCCCTCCTCCTCTCCCCCTCCCCACTCCCTCTCCTAAGAGTAGCCTAACTGTTGTCTTTCCAACTAGACATGCCAGCCCACTGTGGGTACCCTGGGCTGCCTGCCCCAAGGTGGGAAAATGTCATGGGTTCACTTGGGAACAGGAGTGGGAAGCATGAACTCCTCACAAGCGGTCATTATTGCTAAAGAAAGAAAATGAGGATTCACGTAGCAACAACCTTAGGGTTTCTCTATGTAGCTTTGTGGCTTTCCTGGAACTCACTCTGTAGTCCAGGCTGGCCTCGAACTCACAGAGATCCACCTGCTTCTGCCTCCCGAGTGCTGGGATCAAAGGCGTGCGCCACCACCACCCGGCTTTCTCTCCTTTTCGAGAGCATCACTTAAGCTGGCACTTCTGTCCTGATAGTGTCTACCGTTTGCCTGCCAACTGCCAGGATTCCAACTGCTGGACTGTCATGCAATGGGGAGGGCAAGTGTCCCATGGCCAGGTTAACACAAGGACTCGGGTCCAGGAGGAGGTGAGAACCGCAGAGGGCCATGGGAGCCAAGGCTGGGGAAGCCTTGCTCCAGCCGCTCCTGTGATTTGGTAGTGTGCCTAATTCAGTGGCAGTTTGTGTTCTGAAAGGGAGTGGGTAGGGAGACAGGTCTGTGGCACACTACCAGAGCTAAGTAGACAGGGTGCCCAGCTATTCATGGACCGTGGGGAGATCTCCCTGCAGCCAAGACAGAAACAGGAAAAACTGGCCCCGGAGACTCAGAAAACACTGCAGCTTTGCCTTACCCAGAACGTTCTCATCACTGTGTGTTCAACTTCAGTCTAGAGCAGCAGCCCTGGCTAGTAAGCTCTCTGAGTAGGACCATGTCACGGACTCCCCAGTGGCTTAGCATGCGCATGACCCTCCCCTCCTTGCCAAATCACCCCTTAAAGTCTGCTCAGCCTATTCATGGGGAGTCATCCCAAGCCAGGTATCTTTAGAGTGACCAGCTTTTCTCAGTCGGGGGAGTAAGGTAACCATGCCATGGGGGCTTCTGCTCCAGATGTGGTACTGGCAGCTGGTGGTGTGAGCCGAGTGTGAGGCTCTACACCATTTGGAGAGAGGAACAGTCTTTGTAGCCAGGCCCTGCTCCAGGCTGGGGCCCTGGAGTTCCCACCTGCTGATGGCAGGCACTGAGTCACTGTGCTGTACCTCTCTTAGCTACCTCATCCAGGAGAGAGCTGCCCTGGCAGGGGCTTCTTCTCTGCTGAACACGAGGCAGTGGGAAGGTCCAGACACCCTCCTGCAGGCCGCTCTGATGTGGTTGGATCCCGATCTTCCTTCCGTGTTCATGCTGCATAACGGTTACCTCCCCCTAGTTCTGAATCATCTTTATAATCCTCAGGGAGTCCCGGTACCCATTAGGTTCTCCCTCTCCATTCCTCCCCTCCCCCAGTCCCTAGCAACTGCTAATCTGTAGATTTAGAAACTCTAGAAAGCTCACATAGTGGACCATTCAGCATGTAGCCTCTCCATAGCAAACCGGTTTTTAGATTCATCTATGTTCTGGCATTATCCGAATTCCATTCCTTGTTATGACCGGACAGTCTTCCATTATATGGAGTGTCTCATTTTGCTAGCCCATTCATTGGTTTAAATGGCCATCTCTGAGTTGTGCCTCCCCTTTGGCTATTTGTGAAGTGTGTCACTGTGAACTTGTACCAGTGTCTATTTGAATATCATTTTCAGTTCCTTTGGGTATGTCATAGTTGCCTCAGCTGTCAATTTGACACAGCCCAGAGTCCCCTGGGAAGAGGGAATTTCAATTGAGGAATTGCCTAGGTCAGATTAGCCTGTGGTCATGTCTTTGAGGTATTTTCTTCCTTCCTTCCTTCCTTCCTTCCTTCCTTCCTTCCTTCCTTCCTTCCTTCATTCCCTCCTCCTCCTCTTCTTCTTCCTCCTCCTCCTTCTTTTTTGTTTTTTTGAAACAAGGTTTCTCTGTGCAGTCCTGGATTTGCTCTGTACACCAGTTCATGTGTGCAAAGGTCCTGTCGTGTCCAGCAGATGTTTCCCTGCAGATGTCCACTCCTCTGGCTCCTACTTTCTGCACCCTCTCCCAGGATTGTCTCTGAGCCTTTGGGGATGAGGAGACATACAGATGTCTCACTTAGAGCTGTGTGGAGCTGAGCATCCCGCAGTCTCTTGTTAACCAGTTGTGGGTCTCCGTATTAATCTCTGTCTACTGCAAAAAGAAGCTTCTCTGGTGAGGGATCAGAGATGCACTAATTCCGATTCAGGACTGGTCCACATCCTGGTTCTGCAGTTTCCACTGCTGCTGAGACATCTGTATGTATTTTTAAGGAACTGCCATATGCTCTTTACTTAATATTTCATTTTATCCTTTGAGAACCCCTTGAAGGAAGTAGAATCACTCTCTTCTTCCAGGTGAGAAAAGCAAGTCTCAGATCATAAGAGGGCACACAACTGCTATCTGACCAAGCCAGGGTTCCAAATGGCTAGCAGACGGCAAACTGGGGCCATGCACAGGCTGTATCCTATCACTATTTTTAATATATTTATTTTATTTTATTATGTATGTGAGTGTTTACCTACATGTGTGTATGTATACATGTATATCTGGTGCACCCCCGGGGTCAGAAGAGGACATTGGATCCCCTAGAACTGGAGTTACAGATGGCTGTGAACCATCATGTAGGTGCTGGGAACCAAACCAGGTCCCTTGCAAGAGCAACAAGTGTTCTTAACCACTGAGGCATCTTTCTAGCCCCACCCCTGTGTGCCAGGGTTTGAACCCAAGGCCTTGTATATGCTGGGCAAGCGCTGAAGCACCGAGCTCTGCCCAGTCCCCGTTCTTCTTCGGCAGATCTCACCCATGTGCTTTCTCACCTCTTGAAGAACTCTCACCTTTTCTTTCCTTAACATTCCTTTCCTTGGTAAAATATAATCCTTCTTTGTGTCTCTGTGGCTGTCCGCCAGACCCTGGGCTCTCTATCCCTTGCCCTGTCTCCCTTCAGTCTTAAAGGGGTCTTGGTGGTGGCTGATCCCTCTAATCCCTGCACTGTGGAGGCCAGACTACATAGTGATTTCAAGCCAACCTAGGCTCCAGAGTGAAACCCTGTCTCAAAACACCACTAACACAAAAGGACTTGGAGAAAGCAGGCTATGAAGAGCTCTTGCCTTCCTCAGACATCTCCTTGGGGAGAATGGGTGTGGAGACCATGAGACAAAGACACACTGGCAGGTGACAGGCATTGGGGACATACGGGAGCTGGAGCTCCGGCTGAAGTCTAGTCATTTAGTCTTGGGAGCAAACCCATAAGACACACCCACCCTTCTCTCATACCCTTCCATGTACATACCCCCACCTATGTTGGAGAGGGGCCAGGGAAAGCCCCTACGGAGACCCCTCGGATGAGAAGTCAGCTTAGTGAGGAGAGGAAAGCCGGTGATGTCCTGGTGGTGAGTGTTCACAGAGGAGGGGGGTATTTTCTGTGCTCTGGCCACTCTTTATACTCCTCTGAGATCTGCATCTTCTTATAAACCCTCAGCCAAGATAGGACTGGATAGAACTTTCCTTTTGTGTGTGTCTGTCTTTTCTCAGTGTATATACTGAATTCTTTTATGTGTGTGCACATATACATACACAGTGTGGGCAGAGGTCAGAGGACAACTCAGGGGAGTTGGTTCTCTCCTTCCCATGTGGAGACTGAGTCATCAGTCTTGGCAGTAAGTGCCTTTCACCAATACTAAGCCATTTCACCTGTCTCCATAATTCCCTTCCTTTCCTTGCTTACGTGGGCTATAAGACCCCTCAGTCTCACTATGGGAAATGCCAGCTTAATTGCTTGGGGGTGAGGCCAGGCGTCGACAGGAACCACTAAGAGAAATCCTGCTTCTTGGGAGAGTGACAGAAATCCTCATTAGACCACTCGAGGCAAAAATGTCTCAAGCTGAGGATCTGCAGGGACTTCCCAGCTCTCCGAGGGGGAAGGGTCAGGCCCTGGGGCCAGGTGCCAACTAGGATTCAAATCTTACATCTTTCACTCACTAGTGTACCCCTGGGCGAGCCCTTGATTTCCTCTTCTGGAGAATGGGCTCTTGGGTGGTGCCCAGGATTGAATGGGTGAAAGTAGAAGTCCTGGAGAGCCACACATGGCACGCAGCAGCAGATAGGATCAGTGTGGTGTGCTGCCTCATTCTGCTGTGGAAGACATCAGAATGAAAACTGGGGAGGAACACAGACCCTAGGGGCCAAAGGGGAATGAATGATGCCACTTCTCCGGCAGGCTACAGAGTGAGTCTACAGAGGATGCTGGTCTGTGACTGCAGATGTGTCGGCATGAGCCAGACATTTTATACCCACCTGTCAACGTAGAGTTCTCCAGGCAGGACGCCCAGGTTGGGGTCTGGGCTAGAGGACAGAGAAGGGGGGGGGGCGGACAGACAGCCACAAGGCTCTGCAACGTTCAGGTCTCAAGAATGTCTAGCCTCACCAGATGGTGATGACACACGCCTTTAATCTCAGCACTCCAGAGGCAGGTGGATCTCTGAGTTCGAGGCCAGCCTGGTTTACAGGGCGAGTTCTAGGACAGCCAGGGTTATGCAGAGAAATCCTGTCTTTAAAAAACTAAATTAAACTAAACTTTTCTTTAAAAAAAATGTCTAGCCCCTGGGCACTGCATGGCATCCACTCTGACTTTTCTGTGTAAACCAGACAGATGCCATGTGGTGAGGGAAACAGCTGCATCTCCTGAGAGGAACCCAGCAGGCAGGCAACGGACTGTCTCTCCCTAAGGGAGGCATTGCAGCTTTCCCAGCATTCCACATCCATTCCCATCTGCTCTGTCCACTGGCCCCATTCACAAAGAGTGAATGGCAGCATACAGACTGCCCAACACATTACCATCAATGCCCATTGCCTGCATATGCTTTGCCCCAGGACATTAAGTGGGGTGGACATCTGCATTAAGGCCAAGTTCTTTGAGAGTAAAGGCCACGTGTTATTTAGAGAACCGTCCATCGATATTGAATAAATATGCTTTGATAATCTCTTAAATGTAGCCCAGCTTGATTATGGGCATCACTCCCCTGGAGAAAAATCTGCCTGTATTCAGATCTGGCATTTCTCCTGTGCCTATGAGACACCATCCATGTAACCCTCGCATGAAACTGAGTAGGTATAGTTACACCCATTGTACAGGCAGGGGCACAGAGGCTCGGAAAACCAGAGGGGTCACTGCAGGGAGTGACAGGTACAGGAGGGTGAAGTCTAACAAGATAAGAAAGACCTGGGGATGGATTGCTTTGTGGGGGGCGGGGGACATGGCTTGGATTTGAAAGGCCAGAGTCTGAGGAGGGTGAGGGGTCATAAAGGGACACCCAAAGCCAGGAGGAAAGCCCCTACTTCAGGAGATTGCCCTCTTAGCATCCTTAGCATCCATGACTTGGGAGCCCCTAAAAGGAGCCCCCTCCCCCTCCCTGCCTCCTGAGTTGGCCAGCGCTGTTGATACGGGTGATGTTTTCCTATGACTTTCGCCTGTAGTTAGCTCTGGCTCTTTCTGGTTCCAGCATGTGGGACTAGGCTGCTTTCTTTTATTTAATCCCTTCTACGACATGGGGTTCACCTCACCCCTGCCCCCCAGTGATCTGATCCAGCCTTGCTTCTGTTGTGTAGAGATAAGGTACAGGGACTCCGCTGCGGACAGTAGCCTGGGGTTGGTGGGCTCCCGGCCTGCCAACACATCTATCCTGTATTCAGTATCTTCTCTGCCCCTTCCTTCCGCTCTCCCCACCCCACCCCTGCCTTATTCTTTCTCAGACCTCCCCCTGTTTCTCTGAGTTTGTGCCACACTGATGCACTCAGGAAGCCTGCCTGTCTGATGGGGAGAGAGCCTCTTGCCTGCCTTCCCGCTCGTTCTCTCCCTTCTCAGCTCTTCCAGACTCCCGGCCTCTCTTGGCCTCTGAGTTACCTCTGGCTCTTTAGACTTCAAGGACCTGCCCAGGAGGGTGAGTGGGTATACTCTCTTCCCCCAGTTCTGGGAGAGTGGGAGAGTGCGAATGTTCCCACCATCATGAGTTAGAGGAGATTGCTGGTACCCTCGGAGGGCAGGAAGGTAACAGAAGGGCCTAGGAGGGGGTGTCAACAGGGCCAGTGACCCATGCAGCTGTGTTAGTGAAAACATGGTACGAGGCCGGAAGGCATACATGTAGGCTTTCACAGGGATGCTCAAGGCAGAAGCCTAATTGAGAGACTGAATCTGGAGAGACAGCTGAGCTCATCTCTGGTCTCAAGGACGTGTGTCCCCAAGTTACTTGCTAGAACATCCTGTTCCAAAGGCAAAGTAGACCTGCCTAGACTTCATTTCAGAGAAAAAAGCCCTTTATGAGGGTCATGCTGGCGTGCAGCTGTGGGGACCCACTGTAGAAGCTTCGGCTCTTCCCCTGAAGTTCTCCTTCATCCTGCATCTATTGTCCAGGTGGAGAAGCCACACCCAAGGGTGTCCAGGGCTGCACGGACAACCCTGCTGAGCCCCCTCCCATGTCTCATGATTTATTCGTGTTTGCCTCCTCCCCAGGGTGACAAGGGAGATCTTGTGGCCCTGAGCCTCCCCTCGGGCCCTGGCCATGGTGACACTGATGGCCCCATCAGCTTGGATGTGCCAGATGGAGCGCCCGACCCCCAGCGGACTAAAGCTGCCATTGACCACCTGCATCAGAAGATCCTGAAGATCACGGAGCAGATCAAGATCGAGCAGGAGGCGCGGGACGATAACGTGGCCGAGTACCTGAAGCTGGCCAACAATGCGGATAAGCAGCAGGTGTCGCGCATCAAGCAAGTATTTGAGAAGAAGAACCAGAAGTCAGCCCAGACCATCGCCCAGCTGCACAAGAAGCTGGAGCATTACCGCCGGCGCCTGAAGGAGATAGAGCAGAATGGGCCCTCGCGGCAGCCCAAGGATGTGCTGCGCGACATGCAGCAAGGGCTGAAGGACGTGGGCGCCAACATGCGTGCCGGCATCAGTGGCTTCGGGGGTGGCGTGGTGGAGGGCGTCAAGGGCAGTCTCTCTGGCCTCTCGCAAGCAACCCACACCGCAGTGGTGTCCAAGCCACGGGAGTTCGCCAGCCTCATCCGCAACAAGTTCGGCAGTGCCGACAACATCGCCCACCTGAAGGACCCTATGGAAGATGGGCCCCCTGAAGAGGCAGCCCGGGCGCTGAGCGGCAGCGCCACGTTAGTGTCCAGCCCCAAGTATGGCAGTGACGACGAGTGCTCCAGTGCCAGTGCCAGCTCGGCGGGGGCGGGCAGCAACTCTGGGGCTGGTCCGGGAGGCGCGCTGGGGAGCCCTAGATCCAACACCCTCTACGGTGCCCCTGGGAATCTGGACACTCTGCTGGAGGAGCTGCGGGATATAAAGGAGGGCCAGTCACACCTGGAGGACTCCATGGAGGACTTGAAGACCCAGCTGCAGAGGGACTATACCTACATGACCCAGTGCCTGCAAGAAGAGCGCTACAGGTCGGTACCTCTTGGCTTCACCGCAGTGGGTGGGCCAGTGGGAAGTAAGGAAGCTACCCTGAGCTTTGGAGGCCACTGGAGAAGCATCCAGAAGGGTCCTGCCATGCCAGCGGGGGCCCCTGAGGAGCTTTCTCCAGACTGGAAGAGGGGTCACCAGACCTCTAGAAGGAAGGCTCTGCAGGTCTTGGGATGCTTTAGACCAGTGGTTCTCAACCTTCCTAACACTGCCACCCTTTAATACAGCTCCTCATGTTGTGGTGACCCCCAGCCATGACATTATTTTCTTTCTTGTTTTTATTTTATTTATTTATTTATTTATTTATTTATTTATTTATTTATTTATTTATTTATTTATTGTGGTTTTTTTTCAAGACAGGGGTTCTCTGTGTAGTTTTGGTGCCTGTCCTGGATCTTGCTCTGTAGACTACACTGGCCTCGAACTCACAGAGATCCACCTGGCTCTGCCTCCCGAGTGCTGGGATTAAAGGTGTGCACCACCACTGCCTGGCCCATAACATTATTCTCATGGCTATTTCATAACTATAATTTTTCTACTGTTATGAATCATAATGTAAACATCGAATATGAAGGATATCCGATATGTAACCCCTGTGAAAGGGTCCTTTGACCCCCAGGTTGAGAACCACTGCTTTAGGGTGTTATGTACTTAACTCACAAAGGAGAGAACTAACACAAGGGCCAGAGCCATGTGTGCTCTTCTGGAGACTCCAGTTCAGAAAGAACTTTGGAGGCAGCCACCTGGGTTCAAATCCCAGCTCCTCCTTTTAGCACCTTCAAGGAGCAGCTAGGACTCCACATCTGGTGTCCCTGTCAGTGGAGTGAGCAAAACACTGGCCTGACGTTATGGAGTGGTTATAAAGAGCAAATGAGTCGGCTAGGTGTGATGGTGCGTGCCCTTAATCCCCGCACTCGGGAGGCAGAGGCAGTCAGATCTCTGGGAGCTGAGGCCAGCCTGGTCTACAGAGTGAGTTCTAGGCCAGCCAGAGCTACATTGTAATACTTTTTTTTAAAAAAAAAGATTGAAATGCAAAGTGGAGCCAGATGTATAGCCTGGACAGTTGGAGCTGGCGGCTCCTGAGGTCAAGAACGGCCTGGAGTTTGGTCCTTCCCCTGCCTCCCTGCCTCCCTGCCTCCCTCTCTGGGATTCGGGGGACCTTTTCCTCAGCACTTCTCCTTTCTAGATGATGGCTTGTAAAACTGAGGGGAACCCCACCTAAAAACTAACCACCCTCACTTTATAGTCACCTTTTGATACTTGGTGCTATTCAGAGCAGGGATCACATCCTCTGTATCCCGTGGTCCCTGCTACTTAGGGAGCATCTTAGCCTGGGTTCAGAGTCAGGTTAAAGTCCCTCAATCCGTAATGCCCCCGTCATGAGCCGTGAGATCCCAGACAGGTTCTCATCCTCCCCACCCATTGATACAGATGACCCAGTACTGTCTGGTGAGGCTGGGCGAGGGTCCTATGAGGCGCTGCCAGTCCGTGCTTAGCACAGGGCTGGCACAGAGGACAGCAGGCCTGGACACATGGGTGGGCCGTGAGTCACTACCTACCGAGAGAGTGGTTTGTCAGAAGTGGTGTCGACATCTCTTTTCCTCCCAGGTATGAGAGGCTGGAGGAGCAGCTGAACGACCTGACTGAGCTCCACCAGAATGAGATGAGCAACCTGAAGCAGGAGCTAGCCAGCATGGAGGAAAAGGTGGCCTACCAGTCCTACGAGAGGGCCCGAGACATCCAGGTACAGCCCCAGACGGCCGCGCTGGGGTGGGGTGGGGTGGGGTGGGGGGGCTGATCCGTTGATGGAGCCATAGGCACAGGGTGCGGGTGACAGTATTGGGGTGGACATATCACATAGGGCAAGAGGAGCGGAGGTTTATCCATAGGGCAGGTCGGTACAGGATGCAGAAGAAGGAGGTGTTTCCGGGGTAGAGATAAGAGCAAGGTTAAGTCCTTGGCCAAGTGTATACACTATGCAGAGGCAAGCCAGTGAGCAAGGACCAGTTACGTTTGCCACATCTTTGGTGGCATATTTACAAATGAATTATTGTTATTTCCGGGCCTTCGCCTGCCTCAATATGGAGCAGGAATCAATGAGCAGGACCCCCATTTCCTCCCATCCTCCCCAGACAGCCATCAGTCAAGTGTGCTGTCCCCAACTGCAGCTGATCAACCTGTACCCTTCTTGGCCTTGAAGAAGGGCCGTATGTTACCACCTTCTTGGTACAGTGGCATATTGGTCTAGTCTTTGCTGTAGCAAGATGTGTGAGGATGGATAATTTGTAAAGAGAAAAGATTCACCCAACTCCCACCTCTAGAGACCCAAGAGGATGTCATCCTCTCCTTGGAGCTGGTAAGGACCCCATTGTTATAGCCTCCCAAAGGCAGGAACTGGTAGAGGGGTCACATAGTAAGGCCGAAAGCCAGAGAGATTTGGGGGTCAGACTTTCTGTCACAAGATCTGAATCTTTACATTACACACACACACACACACACACACACACTTTAAAGGTTCTGCTACCCTAACATCGCCACACTAGAAACCAAGCTTCCAGCTTACGAACCCTTGGAGATCACGCTTAGGCCCTATGGGAATGAGAACAGGTAGATGGGGCTGAGTCTAGGATCTCACCCACCCTGAGCTCCCACCCACCCCGCTCTGTCCCTCGCAGGAGGCCGTGGAGTCCTGCCTGACGCGTGTCACCAAGCTGGAGCTGCAGCAGCAGCAGCAGCAGGTGGTGCAGTTAGAAGGTGTGGAGAATGCCAATGCGCGCGCCCTGCTGGGCAAGTTCATCAACGTGATCCTGGCACTCATGGCCGTGCTGCTGGTGTTTGTGTCCACCATTGCCAACTTCATCACGCCCCTCATGAAGACACGCCTCCGTATCACCAGCACCGCCCTCCTGCTCCTCATCCTCTTCCTCCTCTGGAAGCACTGGGACTCCCTCACCTACCTCCTGGAGCACGTGCTGCTGCCCAGCTGAGCAGCTGCCCTCCCGCCCTGTGCTCTCCAGATTCCATTGGCCACACATCTCCAGGAGGGCCTGGGACCCCCGAGTCCCTTGGATTTTGTCATGTGTCCTGTGTGGCCTCTTGCCCACACTGCCCGCTGGGCAGCTCCTGCCTCTTCTCCGCCCTGCTTGTCTCACGTCATCTCTCTTTTGACCTGAAGGCTGCTGAGAGGGGGGAGGGGGTCTAGGCCGGGGGGGAGTGGAGACACCATGACCAAACGGAGCAGGGGAGGATGCCAGGGCTGCAGTGTGTGATTATTTACAGTCACGTGAGACTTTGTTGGGCCGACCTGAGGCTGTCCTAGGTCATGAAGGCCACTATGATAGAAGGCCAGTCTCAATTTCCCCAGGGAAGAGCCCATCCTGGGGGTAACCACAGTTTCCTCCCATGGAGATGGCCTGGGTATAGCCAGTGGGAGGCTGTGCTGACTGAGTACAGGAAGGGGAGGGTCCCCAGCCTCGGGGCCAGAGGGCAGCCAACTGGGAGCTCAGTCTACTCTTCCCCTGCTCCTCTCCTCACTGAGCTGATGTGAGACTGGTTTCTGGAGGCTGGGTGAGGCGTAGCTTTGGATTTGTGTTTTCCCTGCTCATCTTTCTGCCTGTCACTGGGTGTACTGTCTTCTGAAAAACAGGCCCCAAGGGCCCTGAGCCTCTAGCCCAAACCCTTAGGTCTCTGGGATCAAGTTGAGTTCTATTTATTTATTTATTTATTGACTTATTTATTTGTTCCTACCTTTCCCTTGCTTCTGCCCAGCTAGGCTCCAGGGAGAGGCCCTGCCCATCCTCTGTCTGAAGCCCGGGCTTATTCTTGGCTCATCGCACTCCAGACCATGTATCCCCTGGTGTTTCTGGCTGGAAGAAGGGGTATGTGGCTACCCACCCTGCTCTCCCAAGCAGCCCCACCAGATGGGCAGGAGGATCATGGCCTCTTTTCTATATATCTATTTATTTTATACGTGTGTCTTTGTGGGGAAGAGGATGTTTGTTGACTTACTTCTTTAAGGCTCTGGAGTGTTGTGTACAATTCTGCACAGCCCAGCCTCCCCATGGGCCCTTCCAAGCACAGTGGGGATTTCTCAGAATAGGAGAGAGGAACCCATGAAGCAGTGCCTGCCAGCTGTGGTGGACCTTCCTGAGAAATAAATATCCTCTACGTTTTCCAACCATCCTGTCTGGTGTTGGCTGTCTCTGTGAAAATCTCAGGCTCTCTCCCCACACTCAGGCATTCTGGGTAGCACAGGCTGGGCCTCATCTGTCGACCTGATGTTGTCTTCCTTCAGGAGACAGCACTGAGTGAGGCATATCCACCCTCCAGCCTTGTCCTGAGCAACTTAGGTGATATGACTACCGTCCCATCCAGCCCCAGTTTTGCTGGAGCACTTTCCAGGAGGGACATGGAGAGGCTCCCATAGCAGTTATGACCAGTTGTGGCCACAAGGGGTCAGCAGAGTCCGTACTCCAAAACCTCTCTCAACATGCAAGTCCAAACCACCATCCATTGGGATTAGCTTAGCTTTGTCACTGTGGTCCGGCTAGGGCAGGGAGTACCTGCTTTCAGGAGCTGTGGTGTGATCTTTTACAAGAAGGCCCAGGACTTAGTATCTGCCCCATGGTTGGAGCACCCAGCCCTCGCAGCCCCAAAGCGCTTCCCGGCAGGAACTTGGTGGGTACTTACAATAGGCCCTTTGAAGGAGGAGGCCACAAGTCGGGGGGTGGGGGGGGTGACTGTGATTAAAAACCAGCCAAGAGCCTTGGGTCTTGGCCCATAACTAGTGCACTGCAACCAACTCCCACCTTCCCTGGGCCTCGGTTTCCACATCGGTAAAGTAGGATGGATGTGGCCACTGTTCGTGTCAAGGAGCCCTGGTATGATGTGGTTCTGTGAATCCCACACACCAAAATTGCAGCTGTGTCTGTGGCCTCAGGCTCCAGGAGAGCCAAAGCCCGGGGAGGACACCGTCCTGGCACCACAAGGAGGGTGGCATTGACGATCTGACTTTGCCCTCTGTGTCATGTAGGAGTTTCTCCAGACAGCCTCCCAACTATTCCATTCCTGGACCTTGCACTCCTTCCTCTTACATATGTGTGTGTACCTCTCTTGGGGGCCACAGGTGGCTCAGAGCCCACATTCCTGGGCCACAGGTAGGGGGTGGCTGCTCCTGGCTACAGACATTCCTACATTCCTCCCAAGGTCAGATGCCTTCTCCGAATTGGCTTTAAATGTCACTGCCAGCTGCAGCCCACACTGAAAGGGAGGGGGAAGGAAGGCAAGGCCATTCTTGGCCAGTTCTGAGGCTGCAAAGCAAACAGCCCGAGGGAGGTGGCAGGCCCCCAGCTACATCTTCTTTGTAGAAGCCAGCATAGGCTGGTTTTCCTCCTCAGAAAGACAATGGTGCATCTAGCAAAACCCCGCCATCCCGGAGCTTGAGGCGTCCATGTTTGTGTCTGTCCGTGCTGCCTCTGTGGAAAAGGCGGGTGAGCGGCCGCCACCTCCTGCTCTCCCCTGAGGTCCAGAGAGCGAGACATTGAGTCAGGGTTACCACTTGCAGTCGGCCTCCTTCAGACAACAAGACCTAGAGGCAGGGCCTTCCCTGAGCACCCGTCCCACCAGCATTGGTCCCACCCCCAGGGTGCTCCAGGGCTCAGTCAGACTGGTCGACTCCCACTGCCTGGGTCCCTTCGGGAGGGGGCAGATGAGAGAGAAGACTCGGTGCCTCCTGGCTCCTTGGCAGGCAGCTGGCTCAGAGCAGGTGTGCTTTTGGATCCAAGTGTAAGCTTGGCAAACCCAAAAGGCAGCAGACGGCACAGAACCGGTGTAGGGTGCTGCTGATTTGTCTGTGCGGCGAGGGAAGGGGGGAGCCCCTGAGGCCGTGGCTGAGAGAGGAAGGGGAGCCGCCGCCGGATCTTTGGAGCAGGCTAGGCTCCCCCTGCACTGCCAGGCCCTGGAGTGAATCCCAGATCTGGGCTTAAACCCAGACACAGTCACTTGCCTTAGCCCTGTTCCAGCTGCTCTCATACCGGCTCCCCATCAGTAAGAATGGAGTCTCCAGCTGGGCGACACCTTTAATCCCAGCACTGGGGGTGGGGGTGGGGATGGGGGAGCAGAGGCAGGAGGATCTCTGAGTTCGAGGCCAGCCTGTTGTACGGAGCGAGTTCCAGGACAACCAGAGCTGTTATACAGAGAAACTGTCTCAAAACACCAAATCAAAACAAAAAGAATGGAGTCTCTGATGCACAGTCTGGCAACAGATGACATCACATGCCTAAACTTAATGGCACAGTACCTGGAACTTAGGGAAATAATCCGAAGAGTGACCACTTCACCTGAACACTGACACTGGGTGGCAAGGTCCAGAGCTGCTTGGAGAAGTTGAGGTGGGCGCTGTAGAAACACGCGGGGTGACAGACGCAAAGCCTCTGACCTGAAGCCCCAGGAGAGGCCCTGATCCTCCCTCTTCGAACAGGTGTGGCATCTAGGAAAGGGGGTGGGAAGTGATGTCAAGATGGCTGCGTATGAACTAGGACTGTCAAGCCCTACCCTCACGTGTCCCCACTTTAAGTGTGGAAGCGATGCCCGCACTGCCCACCTAGTACCCACACTGCCCACCTAGTAGGACTTGGCAAGACACAAAGACGTCAAGCGTCCCCCAGTACCCCCAAAGGACCCCTAAGGGAGCTATTTTCAGGAGACTTCGCAGGCATCTGGGACTCCACCGGGGACTCGGATCTGCCATCAGGGCTGGGCAGAGCTTAAGAAGTGGCCAGAGCCAAGTGTCCTGAAGGCTTATAACCGACCTGCGGATAAACACGGGAGGAGGAGGCAGTGGGCCCCACCAGGGCCTGCTGAGGTGGTGACAAGGAAGGAGAGGAGGCCGGGTCTTGCCACAGCATATCCAGACGTGTTGGTAAGTCCTGAGTCACCCGGTTAGCCAGAAGGGCAGTCTGGGTGGTGACAGCAGCTCTGCCTCCTCTACACAGAGCCTCCAGGAGAGTGCTCCCACGCTGGCAGCCCAGCCCTGGCACAGTGCCCTGGGTGACAGGCCAGATGAAGCACCCTGGACCCACCATTGCTGAACAGGCCACCTCTGCCGAGCCCATGCCTACAGGAAGGACTCATCCAGTTGACTCGCCTCCAAAAATACCCCAAGGCCATTCCCCGGGCTGCCTTTGGGGGTCCAGGCTCTGCACCTTGCTAGGCTCCTCATCTGGAACTTCTTGGTTGCCTCTTTCCTCGTCCTTGCAGGAATTTCGGCTCACTGGGTAGAAGCCAGGAGTCAGGAAACGTCGTGGCGGCGAGACGGAGACTCTGGCTTGGCTACAGGAGGGCCAGGTTGTCCCGTCACCACTTGAGCTGAGAAGCCACTAGCTCGGTCTGGAAAGGTCTTGAGCTGTAATTGGAGGTGTTCTTCTGACAATTTAGCCCCAGCACCCAACTCTAGGTGGAGGCAGAGAAAATTTCCCTTGAAATGGGTCACTAATTGAATTCATCCCAGAAACAAGTCACCAGCACAGACCAGCTGCAACCAGCCGACTTTGACCCATCTCCCCTCACCGTCTCAGTCTCGAGGGACACAGCTGAGGAAGGGGCTAAGAGGGGTTCCAACCTTTTCCACTTCTCCCTCTGTGGCTCTTGGGGTTCCCCTCAACTAAAACAAATGACCTGGCCTAGCCTTAGGTTCACTCCAATCCCAGAAATACGATGTTGAGTACCGGTGTGCATGCATGAACACCCAGACACAATCACACACATGGGACTATATACGTGTGCACTCACAGATATGAGAAGATATACACCCAAACATACAGATGGGCACACGTGTACACCTGTGGAAACATGAACACACAAACGTGAATACATACAAAACACACAGATGCATGCAAGCACACACATGTACAGACACAGAAACATGCACTCACATACATCCACAAATGCATACACAATATGAACACAATTATGTGCATGAACACATGCTTGCACAGGTATACATATGCATGCAATTGCACATACACAGGCATATTGGCGCGCACGCGCGCGCACACACACACACACACACACACACACACACACACAAGAACACCAGCACGTTCACATGCACACAGTGTACTGATTAGTTTTGACACAGCTAGAGTTACCTGAGGACATTTTAACTAAGGAGGTAATTGCCTCCATCAGATTGGCCTGTGGCGTGTCTGTGGGACATTTTCCTGATGGATGATTGATGTGGACAGTGTTACCCTTGGGTGATCCTAGGTTGGATAAGAAAGCCGGCTGAAGGGCTGGACAGTCAGCTCAGCGGTTAAGAACAGTGGCTTCTCTTTCAGAGAACACAGGTCCGATTCCCAGCACCCATGTGGCAGCTCACAGTTGTCTGTAACTCCAGTTCCAGGGGATCTGATGCACGCTTCTAGCCTTCACACAAGTGCGTACATGTAAACACACACAAAATCACATGGATGTGTACAAGATCGCTCTCATTCAAACACACATCCCAGGGTCTCTCTCAGTGTGGACACACACGTCACTTCTCTGGGATTCTAAATTCCCATCTTGATTGGAGAACTCGAGAGGGAGAGACTTATTCAGCTAATGAGTCACCAGGCCCTGGAGGCTCAGACAAGACGGGAGAAGGGAGGAGGGAGGCCTGCGATCAGAAGCCTGTTCATCTGGGATGCTGGGGAAGCCTGGGACCACCAGACAGGTTCTCCCTGCTGGAGTGCCCAGGCTGGGAGGAGTTCAGAGGCTGGGTTTGACTTCGCTGGTTCCTTTTCCCTTACATCTTCTCCATCGTTATCTGTCAGAACGACGGCCCTTCTGACTGGGATGAGGGGCTAGTTCAAAGTCATTTTAATCAGCATCTCCTTGACATGAGAGATGTTGGAGCGCTTTTAAAAACAGTTACTGGCCTTTTGTGTCTCTTCATCTGAAAACTCTGTTCATTCCTTAGCCTATGTGTTGACCGACAATTTCATTTCTTCGTATTTAATTTCTGCAGCTCTTGTCCATTCTAAATGTTAGCCCTGCCTGCGATGTAGTTGATAAAGAGTGTCTCCCTTTCTGTGGGCTGCCTGTTTGCTCCGCTGATAGTTTCCTAAAAATAATAATTTTAAAACACTTTTTAGAAAGATTCAGTTTTATTTTATGTGTATGAGTGTTTGCCTGCACAAGGTTGTACATGTACCACCTGTGTGCAGTTCCTGAGGAGGCCAGAAGAGGGCATTGGAGCCCCCAGAACTGGAATTACAGGTAGTTGTGAGCCACTGTGTGGGTGCTGAGAATTGATCTTGGGTCCTATGTAAGAGCAGCAACTGCTCTCAACACATGAGCCATCTCCGGCCCTAAAAAAGAAAAAGGAAAAAAAAAAAAAAAACCAAACAAATAAAACACCCGTATTTGAAGAGGCAGAAAGTGAAGACAGCCGTCTACGCATTTCACTGACTTACTATTTCCTCCCAAGGCGGGGTCCTTTAGCCACCATGCCTGTCTGCTCTGCCAGAGGTCAAAGCTAAGTCTCCAAAGGAAGCATTTGTCCCTGTGTTCATCAAAGCCGTGCAAGCATCCGAGTGAGGGATGGCAGACACAGAGGTGACTGAGCCAGACTGAGAACCCCAAACCCGCCCTGAAGACAGAGGCGGGAAGAGGCCAAAGATGCACGTGCCTTACCAACTGCCAAAACCGGGCTGCCGGTGGCAGGGCAAGAGTGCAGATAGTCAGCTGAAGCCGCTTCCTGCTCCATGAATACTTCCCTACACACCCAGCCCAAACCTTCCACCTGGAAAGTCCTTTCGGTCACCTCACTTGTCTCCTTCATCCACGTGCCTAAATACGCCTGACTGCACCCAATGACCCCACCTGTGGCTTCACCCAGTAGGTGAAGGACCGTGGAGACTCCACAGAGCTTCTGGCCCATGCCTACATTGTACAGATGAAGTGACTGACCCAGAAAAGGAACTGACTCACCAAGTGTGCCACAAGAAGGTCGACTCGCCTGGACCCTCACCCGACAGCATCCCCACCGTGACACACACATCTGACCAGGAACCTACTGTCTGCATATGCTTAGAGAAGGGAGGGTGGGGGCAGGGCGGGGAGGGCAGAAGAGCAGGTAGTGTCTGAGTGAAGCTCGGCCTCCAACCCGGCTTCATTACCTCCATCTCTTGGTCCTTCTCAAGGCAGGGCTATCTGAACTGAAATTGGTCAAAATTGAATAGATTAAGTGTGCCCTAGGGCGTGGTACCTACCGCCCTGGCTAATGGCATTCCATCATGGCAGAACAGCCCATTCAGACAGACCCTTTACATGGCTAATGTCACTTCAAAACAATTCTTGAGGGCTGGAGGGATGGCTCGGTGGTTAAGAGCAGGCTGCTCTTCTAGAGCTCCTAAGGTTTGGCTCCCAGACCCACACAGTGGCTCACAACTGTTCTAATGCCAGTTCCAGAGGATTCAACACCCTCTTCTGGAATTCTCAGGCACTAGGCCTGCGTTTGGGACACAGATATACATGTAAGCAAAACAGCCATACTCATAATATGTAATAATAATAATTTTAAAAATTATTTTTTATTTTAAAAATTATTTTTAAAAATATAAATAATGAGCCAGGTGGTAGTGGCGCACGCCTTTAATCCCAGCACTCGGGAGGCAGAGGCAGATCTCTGTGAGTTCGAGGCCAGCCTGGTCTACAAAGCGAGTTCCAGGACAGCCAAGGCTGTTACACAGAGAAACCTTGTCTCAAAAAAAAAAATATATATATAATAAAATATATACATATAATTATATATGTATATACAGTTTATTAATTATTTATATATTTAAGATAATTTTTAAAATAAAATTATATTTGTTATTATTTATTTATATATTGAATGTAATGATGTGCTGTTTATATGTATATGTATACAGATATGTGCATATGTATATTTTAGGTATATGTGTACATATGTATAATTTTTTTCCTTGGTTTTCTCAAATGCTTTGTTGTAGAAAGTTGAGCGAGGAAACTCAAGTCTCAGGTGGCGCTGAACACCACTGGCATTGACACAGGTCCTGGGTTTTCAGTCTTTCCTTAAAAAAAAATGGAGTCTTGCCATGGCATCCAAAATCTGTGATGATACTTCACAGAAGGCTGAGAAAGTAGGACTGCCATAAGTTCAAGGCAGCCAAAATTACATAGTGAGACCCTGTCTCAAGAGAGAGAGAGAGAAAGAGAGAGAGAGAGAGAGAGGCAAAATGGTAAAATTGGTAAAAATGTATTTTGTTTTGTCTTTGAGACACGGTCTCCCTATGTAGCCCTGACTGGTCTTGAACTCACAGAGATCCACCTTCCCCTGCCTTCCAAGTACTGGGACTAAGGGTGTGCGCCACCACCGCCTGCCTACACATTGGTAAAAATGTAAACATCGGCCGAGCAGTGGTGGTGCACGCCTTTAATCCCAGCACTCGGGAGGCAGAGCCAGGCAGATCTCCATGAGTTCGAGGCCAGCCTGGGCTACAGAGTGAGTTCCAGGAAAGGCGCAAAGCTACACAGAGAAACCCTGTCTCGAAAAACCAAAAAAAAAAAAAAAAAATGTAAACATCACCAGCTTGAGTGTAGATGAAGTGGCCTCAATGTTGCCCGCCAGAGGAAGCATGGCCACTGATTGCCACATATTCATCCCATGTCTAAATCCTCAGTGGTCGGCTCCTCCCACTTCCGTGTTCAGACTCTTTTTTTTTTGGTTTTTTCGAGACAGGGTTTCTCTGCGTAGCTTTGCGCCTTTCCTGGAACTCGCTTTGGAGACCAGGCTGGCCTCGAACTCACAGAGATCCGCCTGCCTCTGCCTCCCGAGTGCTGGGATTAAAGGCATGCGCCACCACCGCCTGGCTGTGTTCAGACTCTTAACTGCAGAATCTTTACTTCTAAATGTCACACTTGTAGTTCAAAATTTCTGGCCCATCCCATCTCCCTCACCCAATGTCCCAGCAAACACTGAGGCAAGTCCTTAGGCTGGCCCCTTGGTGTCGGCCTTCAGTCACCTCTCCTTTGGACCCTTACTGCTCCAGACGGTCCCCTGCCCTGGCACCACCCAGCTGTGCTCCCTCCAGCACGGGGCATCAGGGCCCAGGGAAGGGCACTGCATTAGCTTTGTCATTGTGACAGACACTGGTCGTCGGTAGGAGGGAAGGTCTTTTCAGCTCACAGTTTCAGGGGTTTTGGTCAGTGGTGGGCTAACCACCAGCTGGCTAGCCTGGGATGACGGCGAGGCAGACCAGTATTGTGGAGTCTTGAGCCTGTGGCAGGGGAGGCAGCAGGGAGCACAGAGAGGGGGTCATCCCAACCAAACACAGCCTCCAAAGATACACCTCAGTGACTGATTTCCCCTCACCGGCCCCACCTTCAGCATGTGAGCTTTTCAGGGGACACTGTATCCAAACCACAACAGGCACTATGACCTATCCAAACCACAACAGGCATTATGACCTATCCAAACCACAACAGGCATTATGACCTATCCAAACCACAACAGGCACTATGACCTTTCGGCTCACCTGTGCGTTCTCATGGCTGACCCCTGACAGCAGCAGTCCAGAATCTCCAAGACCTGTTCCTGGGATCAGTTGTAGTGACAGCATGTTTACAATTTCACCTCTGGCCTACCATGGTGACGCACACCTTTAATCCTAGTGCACGTGAGCCAGAGCCAGGTAGATCTCTGAGTTTGAGGCTAGCCTGGTCTACAGAGCCAGTTCCAGGACAGCCAGGCCTACACAGAGAAACCCTGTCTTGGGAGGGAAAAAAAACAAAACAACAACAACTTCACCTATTTTCCCATTAAGAATGGCATTGTAGGTTCCTGGGAGTGGTAAGGAGGCAACACCCGCCCCTTCCTTGATAGAGATTTCAGCAGGACTTGAGAAGTCAGTTAGCATCGGACTAGAGGAGAAATGTACAGATTTCATTCTACATGTACACAGAAAACCCCCAAGAAACTAAGAACCCAAAGTCACCCATTCCAAATCTTCACTTAGTAGTGAAGTGTATTGATAATTAAAATGTGCCCAGAGGCCTAGGGAGGGGCCTTTTTTTTTCTGTTTAATATACATAAAGGGTCTTAAAGATCCCAGTCTGACCTAAAAGTCACTTTAGAGCCCAGACTGGCCTCAAATATGCCTGCCTCTTTCTCCAAAGTATTGGAAGTACAGGCATGCTCACCACAGTCCAATGAAGGGAGTTATCTCAACAAGGTCAGTTTGTAGAGATATTTCCCAGCCTCAAGCCTGTTTCTTGTAACAAGAATGTTTCTTCTCTCCCGTATAAGGAGAAAAGGTGACCTCAGAGGTCCTTCCCTATCCACAGGCCTTCAAGTGCCTTGTGTACCACACAATCCTCTGCCGAAGTGCATATCGGAGGCTGGCTGGTTCTGCTCCCCCTCGATTAAGTGAGATAATATGCCTTGCTTTAGGAGATGGTTATTACTGTCATTTTACAGATGGGGAAACTGAGGCTCAGAGAGGCCTAGGCACATCTCCAGCTCCTGCTGGCAGGAGCTTCAGGGACTGGGTTTCTAACTCTCATCTGCCTTGGCTCCCAAGTCAAACTGGTGTCTGCCCAAGGGCAACTGTCCCCACCCTCTACATCTCTATCCACCCCCAACTAAGAGAAGCAAGAGAGGCCACCCTAGGAGAACTGTAAGGTGTTCCTAAAATGTCCCCAAAGAGAAAGCCTGTCACGGTGTGCCAGCACACCCTGCTAGCTGTCCCTTTCCACTTGCTGACGGGATATGGGGCACTCCCGTCACAGGCGTCCTATAAGGACTCGGTTTCCCCGGATGTCTAATAACTTTGTGCTTCTGTGATCCCTACTTCAGGAGACATACCGGGCACCGGATCAGGTTGACTGGGGCAAGATGGAAGGTAGGTTGGGCCTCAACCCAGAGTTACTCCTACTGTCTCCCCAGGCTTCCCTGGGAGCCCGGGCAGGAGAGGGTGTGGTGTGGACAGGCCTGCTGGGTGAGAGCTGATTTGGAAGGAGGCTCAGGAAGGGTGAGGGAGGGTGGGCCTCTGAGGCTCAGCTGTGATCACACAGGAAGCATGCCTGCAGCTTCCGCAGTGGTACCCGTCAGGGCAGGGCAGCCTTTCCACAGGCCGCTGCTCAGCTGCCTTAGCCTTTAGCTAAGTAGGCAGCTTGGCTTTGAATGGCCCCTTCCCCCTGTTCCCTGATAAGGTACCTCACCAGCCCTGTGTGGTGAGCAGGGAGGGCAAGGAGCCGAACCCCAGTGGACCCCAGACCTGGAGGGTCATGGAGTGAATAAACCGCATTCCCAAGCCCTGCTGCTGGCCAGAGCTTGTCTCCCCAGCTTCCCTCCCCTGAGGAAGAAGGGGAGACAGTGGCCTGATGACTCACCCAGGAGCCATCCTCCCATCCCACTCCCGGGCCTGGCCCAGCCCAGGCCAGCTCCTTTACTACGGGCTAATGACCATCTCTTCATGCGTGGGAGGGAGGGGTCTCGGCTTCCTTCCCCAAGCCCTGCTCGGGTTTGCCTGCTCCGGGAGAGATCACAACCCTATCTTTAAGGAGCGGAGCTGGAGGAGACAGCAGCATGCTTCCCGAAGGCAGACAGCCCGCAGGGCACCAGAGTCACTCTCCTGCCTCAGGAGGATTCACCTGCTCTCTTCCAGTCCCGTGGGGAATGGCACTATCAATTTCTTCATCCCCTTCTTAGAGGGTTCAAATCCTGCCTGCAGTTATTCACTCCTACAAAGACTGAATATGCAAAGCAGTGATGAATCCCATTCTCCTCCAGATGGGCCACGGCTTGGGTCCTTTTGCTCAGTTGTCTGTCTTCCTGTAGAATCCATGAGGCGGCACTTCAAGGATTCAATGTCCATTCCCAGGGCCCACTAATTCTACGTTCTCTTCACCCAGCAAGACTTTTGACAGGCTGGGGCGTAGTTCAGAATTGTGCTAGGGCAGGGCATTGGGCTGGTCCCCAGGAGCTCATACACTAAAAACCAATAGCCTTTTAACATCTAGGCCACTGTCCTCTGGAAACACTCCTGTCTCTCTGTTCTGACACATGGTGTGGAAGCCAGGTCAGCAGGAAGGGGACATTGAAAGCTTACCTCGAAGGCTTGGCGGTTTGCCACCTGAACACAGGAGAAAACAGTCCCTCTTGAAGAGGTCACCAGCCTGCAGGGTACAGGCCTCCCTTGGCAGGGGCCTGAAACCCAGTGTTCAGTCCCCAAGTCCCTTGAGGGCCTGTGGAATCTGTATCCACACTCTCCTCTGAAACATGCATCTCTTCCATCATTCTGTGTGGCACCAGCTTCCCTGATGATGATCCGGGGGTCACAGGCTAGGCCATCTGAAAGCTGTTAGGAGAAGATCTAGGCCACCTTCCTGCCTGCATGGGTCCTCACACCAGAGCAGGGTTCAATCCTGCTGTCCGGGTTCATATTACCTGGGACAGATTCTGAAGCAGGGATTGCCAGCATGCAGTAGACCAAGGCCCAGAGAAGGCCAGTGACTTCCCCCGGGTCACACAGCCAGTCTGAGCAGCTACATAGATTTTCTTACCTCTTGAGGGCCTCCAAAATGCCTGAGTGTGGAGACTGCAGCCCAGGATCTCAGAGAAAAGAGATAGGCTTCTGGCTGTGGCCTGTCCACAGGATGCAGACTCCATACTTGGCAGGAGCACACACCCTGAGGACAGCATGTGGCCTAGGGTGGAGAGAGCAGGGTGTGGAGCCCATCTGTGGGTGTGAGCATTACACACAAGCTCAAACTTGACAGTTATCAAGTTTCCAAGGAATTCCTGCTCCCTAAAAAACTCTCCACTGGCTTTGGGTCACTCACTGACTCCCTTCCTTGGTGAAGCTTTTCTTAGAGAGAGTGTAGATGTCATCCCTACAGCCTCCCTTCCCCAAGTTCCATGTTTAGACCCTGCTGGGAGTTATCTGTGCCTCAGTGGACTCACATGACTGTGCAAGCCGCAGGCTGGAGCCCTGAGCTCAGCTCACTACTACCCTGGTCTTCCTTGGTGAGAGGGCCACACACCAGAAGCCAGGAGCTGTCCTTTGTCTCCACCTGTTCTGTGGCTTCTCGACATCCCACCATCTCGAACCTTTGTGGCCCGAGGGAGTCCCACGCTCCTGTTACCATCTAGGGGTATCAAGTGGGTTCATTTTCTCTGCCAGTTAAAGAATTACTAGGCAGGGGAAATCTTGAGAGTTACAGGTCAGGGAGACCTCAGATACAGCAGAGCCAACCAGTAAAGAGAGGCTTTTATTAGGGGTGAAGGGACACACACAAAGAGAGAGAGAGAGAGAGAGAGAGAGAGAGAGAGAGAGAGAGAGAGAGAGAGAGAGAGAGAGAGAGCTAGGTCCACAAAGACCCTCTGCAGAGCTTAAGGGGGCCTTGGAAGCTGAAATTGGGTCTCCTTGAGGGCTGAGGGCTTTTAGGGGTCTTTGAGGGGTCTTCGTCCCCTAAAGAGTCAGTTCCAACAGACAGGGAAGCTGATAGGCCCACGACTGTGGAGAAAACACATCCTGGTCTCTGCTCACAGGCCTTTAGGCCTTTGTCTCTGGTCAGGAGGAAGAAGAGGAAGCCAAAGTTGACCATCTTTGTCATCTTTCACTTTGGCCCTTCTTTCTGTTGTCTGTCTGCCTACCAGGAATCCATTTCACTCCTAGTGCCTCCCCCTACTTCTGTCCCAGTGGAGTCAGGTCAAAGCTGGCTCCTAGGAATCACCCAAGGAGCCTGGGGTGGTAGGGAACACCTAATGACAGATCAGAAGAATCCAGAGTTCCAGGCCAGCCTGGCCAGCTCCCAGCATCTTTCCCAGGATGTGGTAGGTAAGTGAAGATATAAGAAAAGAAAACTAGCTGGGTGGTGGCACAGGCCTTTAATCCCAGCACTCGGGAGGCAGAGGCAGATCAGTCACTGAATTCAAGGCCAGCCTGGTCTACAGAGTGAGATCCAGCACAGCCAGAAACCCTGTCTCAAAAAACAGCAAAGATACGAAAACTATCGTTTTTTAAGTCATTCCCCGAGCCAGCTTATTTTACTTTACTCCAAAGGGCAAGCAAGCTGTCCAGGTGGGGACAGGGCTGTGAGCCAGAGAGGTGCTTGGGGGCTGGTGGTGACCATCCTTCTTGATTCAGTGAGCAGGCTGGGCTAGGCTGGTGGCACAGCACTCTGGAGGCAGAGGTGAGAGGATGGTGGCAAGTTCAAGTCCAGCCTGGACTGGGGCTGTTCCTCGGCTGTTAGAATGCTTAACTAGTGGGACAAAGCCCTGGATTTGGTCCCCAGCACTGTATAAACCTGGCATGACTGGTGAATGCCTACAATCCCCACCTAGCTCTTGGGAGGGGAAGCCAGTTCAAGGTCATTATCAGCTGCAGAATAGGTAAAGGCTGACCCCAGGTGTAAGACTATCTAAAAAAAAAAAAAAAAAAAAAAAAAAAAAAAGCAAAAAAGAAAAAGAAGAGAAACATCAACAAGTCTTCTCTCTTGTAAGTTATGAATCCACAAGGCTGGAGAGATGGCTCAGGGGTTAAGAGCACTGGCTGCTCTTCTAGAGATCCTGAGTTCAATTCTCGGTGGCTCACAACCATCTATAATGGGATCTGATGCCCACTTCTGACATAAAGGTGTACATGTAGATAGAGCACTCATACATATAAAATAAAGAAAGAAATCTTTAAAAAGAAATAAGTTACGAGTTCCTAAGGGCTTTACGCATCTCTCCTCCCCTGGACTTCCGGGCTCTGCAGAGCAGTGACCATATTCTGTTTAGTTCCCAGGGCTCAGCGCCACACCCAATATGCACTAAATGAGGAAGAAAACAAGGCACGCTTGACAACTTCCCCGGCAGCCTGACTTCTAGGGCACGCCTGTCTCTCTTAGCAGACTGAGTGCCCCAGAGCTCGCTGTGGTGACCCAAGGAGACCCACATCAACCCCTCCTCTGGGCTGCTCCTGAGGCCATCTCTCTTTCTAGGTCATTTCAAGCCCCAAATACTATGTTAAGAGTTAAGGTTTTTCTCCTGGGGCCTGAATCCCTGCCCCAGAGCCTCTCACCCAACTCTCCAGATTCACCCCACAGCTCCACACCCTCAACCCTCCCCTCCTGCGGCAGCCAAAGTAAGGGGTGGGGGAGCCAGATGATCTCAGCACCTCCTGGTCTAACATCCTCCCTGGGGACTTCAGTCCTCCCCTGCCCCCACCCAGTGTCACTTCCTCATTTTGACAGCAACTCCACTGATAATCTGTTTCACTTTCTACCACTTCCTGTGTTTTATGTGACTCCTCCTGAGCTCAGCTATGGAAGATGATTCTCTTGGTTGCAAAGATAGCCCTAAATGTCTAAAGGCTACCCAACGGGTCCTGGGGTATACTCACTTTTTTTTTTTTTTTTTTTTTTTTGGTTTTTCGAGACAGGGTTTCTCTGTGTAGCTTTGCGCCTTTCCTGGAACTCACTTGGTAGCCCAGGCTGGCCTCGAACTCACAGAGATCCACCTGGCTCTGCCTCCCGAGTGCTGGGATTAAAGGCGTGCGCCACCACCGCCCGGCTGGGTATACTCACTTTTGTTGTTGTTGTTGTTGATGTTTTTTAGAGATAGGGTTTGTCTGTGCAGGCTTGGTTATCCTGGAACTCACTCTGTAGACCAGGCTGGCCTTGAACTCACAGAGCTCCACCTGCCTCTGCCTCCCAAGTGTTGGGATTAAAAGCATGCGCCACCACCGCCACCACCACCACTACCACCAGGCTTGGCACACTCACCTTTTTCAAGCTGTTCAGATAGGAGATTCTCTATAGCCTCTCTGGGTCAGAAGCCCAGTGTCTGACGCAAGATCTTCCTGTTGTCCAACCTCAATCTTCATGCTTTTAGGATTTCCAGATTCAGAAAACAAAAATACAGGACAATTCCTCAGATTTAAGTTTCAGGGAGACACTGAGTAAAAATTCTAGTTAAACATCTCCCCTTTTATATCAGAACAGAAGTTATTTGGACTGAAATGTGGAGATTGGTGGGAGAGCACATGCTTAGCATGCACTTGGCCCTGGGTTTGATTCCCCAGCAACCATCAAAAAATATTTCGGGTCTGGGGAGACAGCTCAGCCAGTGAATGTGCCTGCTTCTCAGGCATGATGGTCTGATTTCAAAT
The DNA here is from genome assembly GCF_949786415.1 of Peromyscus eremicus. NCBI lineage: Eukaryota > Metazoa > Chordata > Mammalia > Rodentia > Cricetidae > Peromyscus > Peromyscus eremicus. Next base: position 60,514,382 of record NC_081431.1, read on the forward strand.
GCCAGGCACTCATGTGAAAAGCTGGATGTGCCTGTGAGGTCCTGAAACACGGGAACTGGGGGAGGCAGGAGGCTCACTGGGACTTGCCAGCCTAGCTCCAGGTTGAGTGAGAACCCTGTTTTAAGGGAAGATGGAAGAGAGCCATAGACAAGACACCAGTGTCCTCCTCTGGTCTCCACATACTTGCACATGGACATGTACATCCATCACCCACATGGAAACACACACACACACACAAAACCCCAAAAACAACAATAACAAAAAAACCACACAAACCATTAGTGAGAGGAGCAGCATTGTTTTTATTTTCTCTCTCTTTTCTTGGTCATTTCCAGCCCCGTGTGTGTGTGTGTGTGTGTGTGTGTGTGTGTGTGTGTGTGTGTGTACCCTGTAAGTGCCTGGTGCCCTTGGAGACCAGAAGAGGGTATCTGATGGCCTGGAACTGGAGTTACAGACAATTGTGAGCTGCCATGTGGGTGCTGGGAACTGAACCTGGGGCCTCTGCAAGAACAGCAGGTGTTCTTAATGGCTGAGCCATCCCTCCAGCCTGACACTCTGCATAATTATATGAATGTTCTCTTTCTTTTTATAAACAGGCTCTCACTCTGAAGGCCAAGTTGACCTCAAACATGTGATCTTCGTGCCTGTCCCTCCCAAATGCTGGGATTACAAGCATACACCATCACGTCAGGCTCCATTATTGTTATTACTTTTTTTTTTTTCTTTTAAAGACAGAATCTTATGTAATCCAGGCTGGTCTTGAACTTGTTTTGTAACAAGGCTGACCTTGAACTTCCCATCCTCTTGCTTCTCCCTCCCAAGTGCTGGGATTATAGGTGTGTTCCCTGAGGATTACAGATGTGTTCCCTGAGAAATGTGTTCTGAGTGGCCTTTTTTGTTTGCTTGTTTCTTGAGATGGACCCCAGGGCCTTGTGTCTTCTAGGCAAGCACTCTTCAGGATCAGCCCCACTGCGACTGCTTTTGTAAGCTCACACTTTGGTGCCGTTGAGTGTGTTTATATTATTGTGCAGAGTTCCTTGTATCTCCTGCATTTAGAGCTGACTATAATATCACGTACGATGAAGCCTCTGGAAAACTCCACTGCATACTCATGAGCGAAAGAGAATGAAAAAGACAAGTGGTCCTTCCTTCCTTCCTTCCTTCCTTCCTTCCTTCCTTCCTTCCTTCCTTCCTTGCTTTCTTTTCCTCCTCCTCCTCTTCTTCATCTTTGTTTATTTGTGGTGCTAAGGGTTGAACGCAGAACCCCACACAAGCTAAGTAAGTGTCCTACCACTGACCTGTGTGTATACCTAGACCTGAAAACAATGATTTTTATACCCCAGGTAAAAGAGTTCTGACTGTGTGAGCACCCTGAAATGATTCCCTGGCCCACACTTGGAAAGCAATAGTAATACACAATGCCAGTGACTTCCTTGGCAGTCAATACTTTCTGTTCCCTGAGTTAACCCGGACTGGGGATGCCATGATCCCACGCACACACAATTTAGCTTGAGTACAAAAGGGTTCTTATTTCTAAGGTAACCGGAGAGAACGTGGGGAGACTGAGGCTGGATCTTGCTTAGAGCTACAGCGGGGTGAGAGGAACAGATCAAGACAGACAGACTACCTCAGGGGGCCCGGTCATGGGACACAGGTGGCAGGGTAGCCTGCTTTGTTTCAGCTGGGGAGAAGAAGCGGGGTCTAATGTGTCCACATATTACCTGCCAAGTGTCTTCACGCGTGGTGCTCTTTAATTCTTCCGGCAACACGACGGATTTGAGGGGACTGTGGAAGGAACTCTAAGGTGCGGTTGCACACTTCGTGGAAGATCGAAGAGGCATCAGAAGACAGTTGGGTCTTCTAGGCAGCAAGATCAATAGCCAGGGCCAGTAGAGCTAGCTGCTTTGCTGCCCACCCGGAATGTCTGGCACGGAAGGAATTAGTCTGCTCTACCTACCTCACCTGACATGCCTCTGCTTACAACCTTCCTGAGCATGTCCTACAATGGCAAGGACATGGTGGCCAAGGGAAAGCAAGGTGACACTGGCTGTGAGGAAGGGTACAGAACTATCAGGAGGTGTCACCTGTCACCTATTAGGCTCTGGGGCCTAGGATTCAGATAGGGCAGGCAGCTCATTCCTCAGCGGACCTATCCAGGACTTCATCCATACAGTGGCCCCCTTACAAGCAACAGATTTGAACGCCTCACCACATGCTCTGCCTCTGACCTCCACCCGTAGCACCCCCACCTCTGTGTCGCTAATAATCATCCCGTAGGCGTTGGTTTATAGCTTTGGTTCTAGTCTATATAAATTCATGGAGGGAGGGGACCATGTCTGTGTTTTCTGTGGCATCGATAACAATAGTCTGGCCTCAGTAAATGTTGACGGATTCATTAGGTAACAAGCTGTCACTTGTTTCACTGTCCGATTCCCTTTTATACGGGGCTGGGCTGGCTGACGGCGGCGGCCCTTCGCTGCTCACTGACTGAGTAGCTGTTCTCCCTGCCTAGGCTGGCTGCTGTGATGTCTTGCTTACAAAGCGCTCTCACATGCTGTCTCCTTTCATCCTCAACAAGGTGATGGGTGTGAGGGGACTAGGAAAGTGACTCTGAGTCATTGTGACATGCTTTGTGGGAAGAAAGGATGTGCTAACAAAGAAGTTGTCGCGCTGGCATTTAACAGTATGGGGCTAACCTTAGTGCTGTGCTAGTGACTTGAGTGACCCACTTGGGGCTGGCACTACCACCCAGGGCTAGCTCTTCTCAGCCAGCTTCCTGCTGTCCAGGTGAGACCTTCCCATTGGATTTGGGTTTCCTCTGAATGAATGCCCCTGGTGCTGGATGTGCTTATCAGTAGCTTCAAGTATCTGGTTGGTTTGGCCGCTGTTACATAGTCCAGGATAAGTCAGCGTGTTGGCTTCTCAGTTCCAATCCACTCACGACCTGGAGTTTTGTGTACGCCCAAGTCCGTCCCCAGGGCCTATTGGCAAGCAGGTTGTTGATCAGCAAAGTTTCAAGGTGAGCCCAGACATGATGCAAAGCCAGCTCCTCCTAAGCACCACCTGGCACCTTCCATAGGACTGGGCACCAGGGTGGGAGGCCGAGCAAGCTGGGAGTCCCTTCACAAGGAGGGGTTCCTGGCAGTGGCTGGACTGCTTCCAGCGTGAGGCTGTACCAAGTCCAGGTAGCCATGAACAATGGCAGCCAGAAGTCCCAACCTGAGGCCAAGTTCACATCCAGCCCAGGAGCTTTGAAGGCTGTCTGCCCCCTCTGTCTGATCGGAGTTTATGTGCTCAGCTCTGCTGCAGGAGCTGAGCACCCACACACAGCCCAGAGTCCAAGGCAGTGCAGTCAAGAGAGAGGAGGAGGTGGGAGGAGGGATGGGAAATTGCTGGCTGGATCCTGACCTCCACAGGCATATACAATTGAGCGCTTCCATCAGGAAATGGGGGCTTAGCCTCTGGAGCTGGGAAAACCCTGGCTAGCCACGTGTGTTTACAAGGGAAGCTGAGTCAGACCGGGCTATCTTCTAAAATGCTCAGCTATTTCTAGAATCCCATACCGTCAAAGCCAGTGGCCTCCTTCCTCTTCCCAGGAAAGCCCTTGCAGGAAGAGAGCAGAAGGCTGAGGCGGCCCTTTCTGAAGACTAAAACCAAAGAGTTGGTGTCCATTTATGGACTAGAAGCCCCCTCCCCTGTTAGGATGACTCATTCTCCTGGCTTGTCCTAAATGCCTCAGACAGGATGGGGAGAATTTTGAGGTGGGAATATCCCAGGAAGGGAGCAGGATGCTGAAGAAGGAAGATTGAGATGTGCTCAGATCCAAAAGGAGCTAGAGAAAGCTTGTGTCCCCAGAGGGAGGCTACCTGCGCTGTGGTTTCAGTCTTTCCAGAGGCTCTCAACTGGACGCTTGTCAAGCCTGTCAGCGGGACCGGAGTCACGCCCCTTGCAACGTGCGGAATTTTGGTCCTTTCCTGGGCAGCAGACTATGAGCAGCACCCCCAAGGGTCTGAAACAGAGAATTCTGAAGTACAAAGGTGACACCAAAGATGACTGGAAATTATTCAGTCCCAGCCTCTGTACAGCAACACCTGATCCCACTGGAGGGACCGAGGTCAGGCAGAGCCAGGGCGACATTTCTGAAGTTCTTAGGGAATCCGTGAAAATCTTTGAAATGTGGGGTTTCAGGCCTGAGTGTGAGGAAGTCCTCCTGTCCTTCAGAGAGAGAGAGAGAGAGAGAGAGAGAGAGAGAGAGAGAGAGAGAGAGAGAGAGCCAGCCTCCCGAGGTTTACCAGGAGAATGCTGATACCCCTGTGTCCTCAGCTCTGCACTGCCCACCCCCCAGAATCCCATCAGGCAAGCTCGGGAGGCAGCTTCTCTTTGGAACACTCTGCCTACTTTCTTACCACATACCTCCCCCGAGGCCAGGCCCCCACCCCAATCTCCTCAGCAAGCAGCTAGACTCTTTTTATCTTTTTTATTTTGTTTTTTTTTGTTTTTGTTTTTGTTTTTGTTTTTGTTTAGACATGGAACTCACTCTGTAGACCAGGCTGGCTTCAACTCACAGAGATCCACTTGCCTCTGCCTCCCAAGTGCTGGGATTATAGGCATGCACCATCACTGCCCGGCTCTTTTTGATTAGTGTGTGTGTGTGTGTGTGTGTGTGTGTGTGTGTGTGTGTGTTCTCATGCATGTGCACTATAACTCATATGTGGAAGTCAGAGGACAACTTGTGGGAGTCACTTCTCTCCTCTCTACCATGTGGACCCTGAGGATCCTACTCAGGCAGTCTGGCTCGGTGGCAAGCGCCTTTACTTGCTAAGTCATCTGGCCTGCTAGAAAGACCATTTTAAAATAAAAAAGTCTGTTAGGTCATTCCACTCTTTTGCTCAGAACCCCCCAAGCACTCTCTGTTTCCCTCAGAATAAAAGCCACAGCCTCGGAGTGGCCCACAAGGCGCCATAGCCTTCCCTCCTGCGGCCTCTCTCGACTCCCCTTCCTGCTAGTGTCTCACTCACTGTGCTCCAGCTTCACTGACGGTTCTGAAATGTGCTTCCGTGAGGGCATAGACTGTTGTCAGGCTTGTTCATAAATGTATCGCTCAGGATGGGCATGCTGGAGGATGGCCCTGTGTACCAAGGCTACCCTGGGTTACAGAGTGGGACTCTGTCTCAGAAACAACAACACAAAACACAAATGTACTAGAAGGCCCTTAGTAAATTTAAAAGGGGGCAGAAGAAGTTTTTGTTGCGGTCCTGGGGATGGAACCCAGAGCCTTGCCCATGCCAGCCAGGCAAGTGTTGTGTGACTGATCGATAGCCCCAGTTCCAGTAACTACTTGGTAATCAGTTGAATGGCTGAGTGAATGGGACACACTATATACGAGATGATCAAGCTAAATCTTGCATTCAGCGGCTCAGCCGTTGGCTTTGGCCCTGCCCCTGCTCCCCATCCTAGACTGTACCTCCATCCTCTGTTCCAGAAAGTCAGCCTGCTATCTACCATGTTCCCAAACCTTCCCCTCTGCTGCTTTAAGAAATGCTCATGTCACTCAGCCAAAGCTTTGTCCTTGATCGTCTTGTTCCTCAGTGAAAACAATCTGGCTGATAAGCATTCCGATTCTCACTCCCGGAGCTGAAGCCTGCTTATGTTCTTCCGGGAAGCGGAGTCTGCGGCTTCCCACACATCTAGCTCTACTGTGGGGATCCCCTCTTATTTTCTCTTTTAGAGAGGACCCAAGGCAGCTAGTTGGACAGGACAGAGGGAGACTGAAGGGTCATCTGGGTCTTGAGCCAGGGAGCCAGGCCAATGTGTCATGGGAATTTTCCTCCCACGGCCCTGCCCCACGAGGGGGTGTCCACTCAGGAACATCGTGATCCGGCCTGTGCCTCAAGAAAAGCCCAGGGACAGGGAGCATTCAGAAAGACTTTGTGATCTCCTGGAGCTGCCCCCCTCCCCCTTTGTCTGGGTTGTTCACATTCCGGAAGCACTGGTGTGGCACTAAATATTCCTGCAGCTCCAGCCTTGTCCCCTGGGGCCCGGCGTCATCACTGAGCCTGCTTTCTGGAATGTTTGGGGATGAAGTGGCCTGGCAGGTGAGGGGAAGGTCTGTGTAGATGAAATCCACAGCCCAAGTCTAGATTTTCAGGGGGAGTCTCCCCACATTCACTCCCTCATCCTATCCACAGGAAGCCGAAGTTCCCCATCACCCCAGCAGCCCACCAGGCCCAGCTCCCACCCAGATAGTGAGGTGCTGAGGCCCCTCTGGCCCTCATCCCACACCTAGATTTCCTACTAGGCACAGCCTTCTCCTTGGTCCCCTCCCCTCACCCCCCCACCCACCACCCCGATTCCTTTTGCCCTCTCCCTCATCTTCCCCATTTCCTTCTTGGGCCTTGTGGAGACCAAAGGAGGGCATTTCCAGGAGAGGAAATTTCTTCAGATCTTGTGCCTGGCCGAGAGCACAGCACGTAACAGATGCTCCCTGGTATGTGTGGCTCTGGCTCCCTGTCCGCCAAGGTGTGACTTTTCACAGATCTGGGGTTGAAGTGTGGGTTCCCAGGATGTGAATTAATGTTTCAAATGTCTGTTTCTTCTGCAAAATGAGAATAAATAATACCAGACTCGCAAGGATGTAACAAAGCTCTTGAGGGCATGGAAGAGGCACTATGCAGGAAGTACCTGATGCAGGAGGATGCTACAAGCCTGGGATGCTGGTCCTGGCAGAGGAGGGATAAAGAGGCAGGCTGAGGCCTTATCACGAATAAACAAGAATTGCAGCTCCATGTTTGCCTAACACAGCTCCAAGTTTGATCCCAAACATCAAAAACAAATAAATAAAATAAAAATCAACGGCAGCCTCTGTTATCTCCCAGCATGCACTTCTTTCCTTCATCTAAACTTCCCATCAATGTTTCCTGAACCATTCTCACCGAGATTAACTCTCTTGTGAGCCCATGGTCTGCCTGCCCCAGCCTGACCACAACCCAAAGCTGTCCTGCCACACTTCAGCACACCCGAAGGGGAGGAAACAACCTTCATGGCGTGGCATGCGCCACCGTGGGACGTCCCCTTCTTGGGGGTGAAGGCCCAGGCTGTGTTTTTCTGGGGTTTACTCAAGCTTAGCCCAGTCCTGGGACCTCAGGCCCATCTGCTGTCACTCAAGCAATATGTCCGTGTGTACTGTCCTACCTTGCTCCCATGGTGGACCAGCCCTACCTGTCTCGTCTGTCCCCAGGCTGTGACCTTTCTCAAGGTATAATGAGGGAGACCCAAGTCTTCATCTGGCAAATGCCCCACACTCCGAGCACAGGTGGGCTGTCTAGCTAGAAAACTGGAGCCAGCCAGAATGGGGAGATTAGAGGGTGAATGCCAGAGTAGGTCCGGGGTGGGGGTGGGGAGCGAGCCGTCTTGGAACCAAAGCCAACCAGCCGCTGGTCTGCACTTTGTCCTCGGTCCTCCCTCTCAACCAGTCCCAGAGTCCGGCAGTTTCTCAATGGAACAGGCTGCTGGGACAGCTCTGCAGGGGGCTGAGGGGCTGTCCAGGGAGGGTGGACATTCCAAGCATTCTTCACTTCCTCCCGGAGTCGGGAGCGAGGGCCAGGCGAGAAACAGTTCAGTACTGGAGGGAAGGGAATTTCTGTAGAGGGAATAAAAGCTGTGGGGCAGGTCTTCAGGCAGCAGGGGGCAGGGCACGGGCCAGTGGGGGAGGGGAGCAGGCCGGGAGGGGGGCTAGGGAAGGGAATCAGCCCGACGGATCGACCTGACCCATTTCTTCCTTGAGTACTAGGGAAGCAAAGAAGAACCTGGGACCCCGAGCCAAGGCTTTTCTACTAGAATGCTTAACAGGGCCAGGCCCAAGCGCCTGCTGCAGGTGGACTGGGCGCTTTGGAGAGGGTTTTTTGTTTTGTGTTTTGTTTTTTTTTATTTCTTTTGCTAGGGACTTCGAGTCCACATTAAACAACATTCTGACCACCCAGCCGCACCTCCAAATTCCTTTGTCCTATTTTGATTAAACAGTCTTGTGTCCCTACCTGTAGCAGCCCAAGAGGAAAGTATCAGAAGGCTCAAAGATGTGAACCCAGGTCACCAAAGAGGACCAGAGATTGTTTTTCCAGTTCATCATGCCGGTTTTAATGGATTGAGGTTTATTTGGCCACAGAAGAGGGAGGATGGCCAGCTTCGGGTGTGAAGGGCCCAGACAGCCAATCCAGTGCTCAGAACCTAAGTTTGAAAAAGCCAGCCCCGCCTCCTCCCACCCATTAGAGAGGGACATCATTGCCAAATACTTCCGTACATAAACTTCAATGGCCCAGTGGTTTTCCCCAGAACACAGCATTCACATTACTGAAAGCAGCAAAATTCACTTTTAAAAACAAAACAAAACAAAGAGGAAAAAAAAATAAATAAATCAGCACATTTTAGGTCCTGTTAGCCTGAGAAATAGACACATCCACCCACAGTGTAGATAGCAGAAGCAGCTTCAAGGCAGAAGCTCAAGTCTTTGAGGTCTAAGGTGGGGTCCGGAGGCATCTGGACCCCTTGAGATGAAGTCAGACAGCAGTCCGTGCCTTTCCAGGTCTCTGAGATCCACAGCAGTGACGGACTCTGGGAGGCTCCGGTTCGGGAGATGGGAACCAGCGGCTGCTCCCTCTTTGAATAAGGAGGAAAGTCTGCTCCAGATTACCCCTGGCATGTTAGGGTTCTAACTCTGGTGGCTGGCGGGAACAGGAACTTGTGTGAAGATGCACCCCGACACTGGCGGGGGACAGGTGAGAAAATGCACGGATGGGTTAACACTCACGCACAAAGGAGGTAGACACAGCATGAGGGGCTCCTCAGGTCTCCGTGGCCCCACTACAGCAGTCTGGCAGCCTGGATTCTGTGGGTCCTTCCCACTCCCTCCCACATCAGGACCACTTCCCTTCTCATCTTCCTGGTTCAGCAGGCTGAAGACGTGGAGTCCCTGATGTACTTATCTCCCCCAGTGTCCCCAGGAGTCGTATCCGGGGTTCCTCTGCAAACCCTCTCGGAGCCCACCCCAACCTGGGGCGCTGCCTCTCATCTTCAGCTGAGCTTTGAGCAGATTCCCAAGGCCTGTCGGTAGGCCGCTGTCACCTCCGGGCAGTCTGTCAGAGAAAAGCAGCTGTCCCCCAGGGGCTCCTGCCACCATCGCCTCAGGCCCTCCGAGGGTGGCTGCTCAAGCCTCCTTAGGTTGTCCACAGACACACAGCCCCTCAGCGGGGTTTCAGGGAGCCGCTCAGGCAAGTCCAACTGGTCAAAGGACTCGGAGGACAGGATGCTGTCCTCACTCACAGCCCCCGAGGGGCGGCTGGCCCGGGCTGCAGGGTGAGGGGAGACCAGTTGGTCCAGGGAGCCGAAGGTGCTAGGGGTGGTGCCTTCCAAGGCCGTGCGTGAGAACTTGCCGTTGAGTTTGAGAATGCCCTTGCGGTGGTGGTGGAGGAGCCCTGGAGCTTGTGGAGACTTCTGCTCCACCGGATCCCCATTCACAAACACATCACCAGCGTCTAAGAGTTCCCCGGACTCACTGGGCTCTGGAGAGGAATAGTAACCGGACTCACGCTGCCGAGACTTCTTGAGGATACCCTTCCTTGGGAGTAGGGCTACGACAGGGACTGGCTGCCCTGGGGTATCAGGCACTGGGCTGAGTTCCGGAGGGTCCTCCTGTACCACCCCTGAGGAGGTAGAGGCCTTCTTCTTGAGAATGCTTTTTGGTAGCTTGAGGCTACCCTTGCCAGGGCGAGGGGCGGCATCCTCAGCTGGGTCACCCTGCAGAGTCTGAGCCATGTCGTTCTCTTTACGGGACTTCTTAAGAGAATGCTGCCGTTCGAGCCCAGGTGCAGCGCTTCCGCCTCCCGGCACATGCTGTTTGAAGAAGCTGCATACCTTGGCCCCGTTCTCCAGGAGGGGGCGGGAGGAGCGTCGGAGCCAGTCGGCCATGGAGGCCCGGCCAGAGTCACCACCAGGGTGCCCGCCCTCACGCACAGCTTCCTGTTCCCCAACTCTGGTGGTATAGCCCCAGTTGACCCACCAGTGACTGGCTACATCCTCCAGTGTGGCCCGACGGGTAGGGTTCACCATCAACAGCCAGCGGATCAGGCCGCAGGCATCTGTAAAAATAAAGGCAGGGGCTTCAGTTGGATAGTGCCACGGCACCCAAGGTCCTCTCTCACAGGCCTGTCTCACTTGAGCGCAGACGCTGCTCATGTCTCTGGGCTAGATCAGTACATTCCCTCCTTGGGTTCCATACAGGTGCAGGCCCACTCCCTAGGCCAACTTTTCCAGGCAGACTCAGCCCATTGCCTCGGTCCCACAAGCTCTCTTTACCGGCCCTTGTTTCTATATCGGTATTTTCCTTCTCTACTGAAATTCCCTCTGAGGACAGGGACTATGCTCAAATAAAGCAAGGCTCTCACCTACATCTTCCTACTCTGCATCATATGTGAAAGGGCAGATTTCTTAGGAGGAGGACAAAGGCAATAAGAAGCAATATAACTATAGCAAAGAGGATTAAGCTGGACCCCTGAAAGCACTTCTAAAGCAAGCTTATAGTGAAGAGAGCTACCCCTTTCCTCGGAGGTCTCAGACTGCAGAGGACAGTGGGGTGCATCCTGATCTTCCCGAGTCACTATGCACTGCGACCTCCATTATCACCACTGTCTGGTCACTGTCTCGGGAACCAAGGACTGTGACGGTGCACCCCTCGCCCCCGCCCCCAGCCTGATCACAGTTCTCACTCACCAGACGGCTTTGGGGGTTCACGGTAAGCCCCACTGCTGATTTGCTTCACCAGTGTTTTATGATCCTGCCCATCAAAGGGCATGGTGCCATGCACCAGAATGTACAGGAGGACTCCCAGAGACCAGCTGTCCACCTGAAAGAGAGGGCGGGCGAGGGGTGCTCAGCAAAGACGCAGCGTGTGCCGCCGACTGGAGGGCCGCCGACTGGAGGGCCGCCGACTGGAGGGCAGCCGACTGGAGGGCCGCCGCCGTTCAGATCTCCAACACAATGGAAGATGTCAAGGCCACAGTGAAGGCTTCCTCTTACCTCCCCTTGTAACCAGAGGTGACACAGGGAGGCAGCGGAGGAATCAGGGGCTCACAGGGAAAGATACTGACAGTCACTTCCCCCGGGAGGGACAGCCACAAGCGTAGCGGCAGTGGCCAGGCCCTCATCATCATTCTGGGTCAAGGTGGGGCGGCTGGACTGAGTGCCAGGAGACAGTGAGAACCAGGAGACAAGAAGGAGACAGGAGAGCCGGGCGGTGGTGGCTCACACCTTTAATCTCAGCACTCGGGAGGCAGAGCTAGGGGGATCTCTGTGAGTTCGAGGCCAGCCTGGGCTACAGAATGAGATCCAAGGCAGGCACCAAAACGAAACAGAGAAACCCTGTGTCGAAAAAACCAAAAATCAATCAATGAGACAGGATACCAAGAGACCTCATGACAGCTTTCTACTTCTGCCTCAAGGTTTGGCAAATCATTGCCTGCTGGGGCCTGAGTTCTGTGCTCTGAAAAAGGACGTACCTAGCAAACTAGCTCAACCTGCATGACCCAGACTCAGGGAGGCTGGCAGAAGGAGAGCTCTTACCTCTGGGCCCACATAGGGCTTCCCGTTGACGATCTCCGGTGAGGCATAGAGAGGGCTCCCACAGAATGTCTGGAGGAACTTGCCTTTGTGGTACAGGTTGGAGAGGCCAAAATCAGCAATCTGTAGGGTTGGGACAAGCACAGGTCATGCCCAAGGTTGGGTTGTTCACAGCTCTTGGCCATCCTCTCTCCAAATCCTGGGGAAAGGGACTCCCAACCCACATCTCATAGCTCAGGTCCTGAAAGACAGCGCCCTAAGGCCCTCAACGCGCAAGCGAGGGCCCTGACCCAGTGACCATGTGAAGCCTAAGCTGTCCTTCCGAGCGAAGGGCTCATCTCTGCCCATATCTGGACAGGAACCCAGGGTGAACATGCATGGTCAAGGGGCAGAGGAAGAGGCGAGAGGAGAGGAGAGGAGAAGAGAGGAAAGGAAGAAAGGAGAGGAGAGAAGGGGAGAAGAGAGAGGAGAGAAGAGAAGAGAGAGGAGAGGAGAGGGTAAAGGTCAGGGCTGGTTGAAGCCCAGAAGATAGAATCTTCTCAAAGGACTCCCTGAGATGTTTGATTTCAGGGACCTGAGAGGTTCTAAGGCCATCCTCTTCTTTCCTACCTATCCTTAGCTAGGGGTGGAGGCAAGGACCCCGGAGCTACCTGACCCTTCACCCCATCAAAGGGTCATGTGCGCAGGGTGGGGAGGGCTGTTTATGAAACTCTGGCTCCTTTGTTTATAGCTTTATTGGCGTCTTATCAAGCAGTTGCCAGGGGAGCCTATAATGACGTTGATGATTGGTACCAACAGAGTCTGTGTGCTTGTCTAGTGTGTGTGTGTTTCCTGCCTCTGGCCTCCTTCTCCTGCCAGCGTCAAAGGAGCCTACCTGCCTCAGGAACTGGCTGAGGGCTACAGACTTAGTACCAGGATATCTCAGAACACGCAGGCCAGCGGCCACGGAGTGACCTTCGTCCTGGGTCCGGTAGATTCCGAGCGGGGTCGGCCTATGTCACCCCTCCAGCTGTTTGCCAGGCTAACCTGTCACCAAAGTTGGCTCTCTCCAGCCTCAAGAGTCTGGCTTATCTCCCTGGCATGAACTTCTGCCTGATAGAAATCTGGCTGCTTCAGCATGGGAATCCAGCGATTGTGGGAAACAGAAAGTGATACCAACGAGGGAAGAAGCTATGGGACTGCTTGACCGCAGCAGATTAAGCTGTGTACGCAGGTTCGTGTACAAGTGCACACGCAAGGAGAACGAGGCTCAGTACCTGTTGGTCCCAAAGCCATGAGTAAAAATTGACCCTAGATTAGACCCTTGCCACCCTTGGGACATCAAAAAGGCAATGGCCTGAAAGGCAGAGACTTTGTTTCAATTCCTGCCTAACCAACCTCTGCCAGTCACTGGGGGACAGGGATCTTCCTCTCGGGGGTTCAGTGCCCCATCCATGAAGGACGTGTTGGGATGGATGATGGCTGAGGGCCAGGGTTTGCTTAACTTAACTTCAGGGACCCCTAAGCACTTAGAGCTACTTGACTGGGGACAGAACAGAAAACCTGGAGTGGGACAGGGAAGCTCTTAGAAACCAGAAGTGATGCTCACCTTGATATTTCCATTGGCGTCTAGAAGGATGTTCTCCAGCTTGAGATCACGGTGAACAATCCCGTTCTAAAAGAGGAAGGCAACCGAGTCAGGGAATGTCCCCAGGAAAGGGAAAGGAGACAGGGACCTAGTCTAGAAAGTGGAATTAACACAGAGTTGAGCACAGGCAGGCGGGGATACATAAATTCACTGGCATAGTTCAAGAAACCATAGGCCCTTCTGCGGTCAAGGGAACAAAGGCAGGGATACCAGCATCCCTCAGTCTGAGAGTCCAGAAGCCTTCCTGGTCTAAACCAGCCTTAGAGCCCCAGAGACACCCCCTCCCCCCAAACACAACTAAGACCAGTGGGTACCCACCTGGTGGCAGTAGTGCAGGGCAGAGACAATCTGTCGGAAGAAATGCCTGGCGTCTCGCTCACTCAGCCGTGGCCGCTCGCTGATGTAATCATACAGATCACCCCGGCTGGCATACTCCATGACAATCACGATCTTGCTGCTATTCTCAAACACTGGAGAGGGGAGGGAGACTGTTAGGCCTCCCAGAGAGCACCGACCCGCTGTGGGTCACCGTCTCTTCCACAGCCTCACACCAGATAGGACCTCCCTCTGGAATGTCTGCTATAGGGGCCTCACGGCAGCGAATAAGGGTGGGAGAAGAGCCTTTGAAGGCTCAGCATCTTCTAGGACGAGTGAGGTCAGTGGCTAAGGTTAGGCTTTGGAGGACTCTGCACACTCCCGGGAGGGCAAAGATGTACTGCTAGGGGGTCAAAAACGGGGCTCTTTGATTCAGACCCTATCCTTCTTCATCTTACGACCTGGGTCAAGTCTCTACTAGATCTATCAGGGAGAATGCAGAGTTACGGGATGAACTTCGACAAACTGTCACACCACTGTGCCTTTGTCTCCTCCTCTGAGGGCAGACAATAACAGAAACCTCACAGGACTGTGGCGAGAAACAGGTAAGAAATCGGCGGCAGCTCTTGCTGGCCCGGTGTCTGACACACAAGGAAGTGCTCAGAAAATGAGACCCATCGCCGCATTCGGCGTCCTCCTGTACAATTCTGAAAACTGAGACCTGCCTGTGACAGGGCGACTTGAGACAGTCCTCACTCCCGCCACCTCTGACTTCCCATTCAGAGTGCCCAGGCTAGGGCCGGAGTGCGTATGGCCTGAGATGCGGCGGTGGCGGCGGCGGCAATCAATAAATATGGGGTAATTAATTGGCTCTCTGGGTTCTTGGCGCTCAGCCCACCCCAGTTAGCCCATCTCCGTGTGTAGGAGGGGCCGTCTCGCCACCAGACTGTGTCCTGGCTCCCGTCCTCTAGAAAAGGAGAGGCTGTGTCAGGACACGCTTGTCGATGACACTGCATCTCGTGTTAAACAGGTCTTAGGAGTTGGGCTCGCTCGGCCAGCCCCAGTTGCTGCCTAGCCTCTGAGAAGGAGCTAAGGGAGGAGTCTCCACTCGCAGATGCCAGCGACAAGGCCAGAAGAAGGTTTGCAGCGTGGCTCTCCAGGCGAGCAAGGCGGCCTGACTGAGACGCCACACATGTGGGTCTCAGGTTATGGGCAACCTTTACGCTAGGAAACAAAGACAAGGAGCTAGCGTGGTGCATTTGGGGGAACATTTAGATTAGAAGTCAGTCCCGGCATTCCCGCAGCCCCAATCAACTGAAGCCCTATAGCAAGATGGAGATGAATCTGGAGGAACCCTTCAAACACCCAGTGACTGTAATGTCCTGTGTGTGCACCATCAACACACACACACACACACACACACACCACACACCACACACCCACACCACACACTACACACATACACACCACACACACACACCACACACACACACCACACACATACACACCACACACACACATACACACCACACATACACACATACACACCACACACACACACATACCACACACACACACACACACACATACCACACACACACACACACACACACACACACACACACATACACACCACACACACACACATACCACACACACACACCCTGAGCATCAGCTCAGTTCTCAGACCCAAATGGAAACTGGGTATGGAGAGAATTCATATATACACAGATTCATGCATGTGAGGGCACGCATGCACACTGCCAATCACCGAGCTTGGCTTGCCCACTATTCCCGGAGGGAAGAAAAGAGAAATACAATTAGCCCTCTCAGCCAGTTGTCTGGGCTCCTCGTGGGACAGGCTCAAGTCACGGGGTCATAACAATAGCGTCGCCCTTTTTCTTCCTATAAACATGAGAGTGGAGACGTCTCTATTCTTCCCACCAGGAATCTTCAGACAGAAGAACACTCTAGACGAATCCGTAGGCTCCCCCCCGCCCCATCCCTGAGATCCCATTTAGCTGATGTTATGTAAAGACCTGAAGCAGACAGGTGTACGTGGGAAGGTGTTCTCCCTTCTTCCCTCGTCATCCTGTCCTGCTCACTACGTTGTCTGGGCCACAGGGAGGAGGGCAGCCAGAGTGATCAAGCCAGAGCTGATGTCAGAGGAGAGGAGGCCAAGAGAGACAAGAAGAGGCAGAGTAAGCCCATGGCGGGAGTGACTCAGGGACACAGGATGACTTCAGGAGGCCTGGCTAACAGACGAGCGAGGAACAGCACCCACACACCCCAGGCAGGTGCAGGCTCTGGCATTTCAGCCTCCCCTGGGTTGCTAAGGATCTCATGGGGTTGGGAGGCAGTGCCATTAGGGAAAAACGTAGTAACAAGGACAAAAGGCTTGCAATCTGGGATGAGGACGCAGCTCAATTTACAGCATTTACCTAGCAAGTGTGGGATTCTAGGTAGGACTCTAGCTATCTATAAACACACAAACAAACCTACAGCTTTTCCAGTTATAGAGTACTCGATGATACTATCCAGTTGGATATTCGCAACCACTCTGTGATGTAAATGGGATTACTCCATTTTGTAAAGAGGAACTAAGGCCCAGTTCTTTTTTTTTTTTTTTTTTTTTGGTTTTAGTTTTTGAAGACAGGGTTTCTCTGTAGCTTTGGAGCCTGTCCTGAAACTCACTCTGTAGACCAGGCTGGCCTCGAACTCACAACTGCTGGGATTAAAGGTGTGCACCACCATGTGCAGCAAGGCCCAGTTCTTAATGAGTGTTCCGAGGCATCTGGCAGGGTTTTGAATCCAGCCTTTGCAACTCGAAAGCCTTCCTCATTCTTACTTCTTCTTTTTTAAAAGAACTTCATTTGTTTAAGTAATGTATTTATTTAAAGCAGGGTCCTGTTATGTCACTTAAGCTGGTCTTGAATTTATATTCCTGCTGTCTCAAGCCTCCTGGGGTTAGGGTTACAGACATCACAGTTGGGGTTACAGGCGTGTACCATTGGGCTCATGTTTACTTCTTTATGTTACGTTAGCAGTTCTGACTTCTACACACACACACACATATACACATTCACACACACATATACACATTCACACACACACACCACACACACACCACACACACCACACACACACTCATTCACACACATACACACACATATACACATTCACACACACATATACACATACCACACACACACACACACTCGTTCACACACATATACACATTCACACACACACACACACACACACACACACACACACACACACACATACACTCACATACACAGACTCATGGCTTCCAGTTCCAAATGTCCCACTACTATACCTTCATGGATGGCAATGATGTGCGGATGGTTGAGTGACGACATGACCTCAATCTCCCGCCGTATATGCAATAGATCCTGCTCATCTTTGATCTTGTCTTTCCGGATTGACTTGATGGCCACCTGGGAAAAGAGGATGCCCAAGATTAAGGAGAAAGGCCTAGCAGGCAGAGGCATCCCTGAGGATGTTCCATGAGCCCTGACCCTGGTACTCTGCCTGTAGCAGCAACATAAACCACAGAATGTACCAAGAGAAGCCACCACCTCTACCAGGGCAGGTGACAGGAAAATGGAGATGGCCTTGTCTAGAAAAGTTTCTCCCTTGGGTCCAGTGCAGTCCATCTGGCAGGAAGCAGCATGGACCAATGGTCTCATTTTCAAAGTCCACCAGTGAATAAGAAGTAACAGCCTACACCTGTGAGGTTTGATGCTTTAGGATTTACAAGTGGAATATGC
Source organism: Peromyscus eremicus (assembly GCF_949786415.1). NCBI lineage: Eukaryota > Metazoa > Chordata > Mammalia > Rodentia > Cricetidae > Peromyscus > Peromyscus eremicus. The sequence continues at coordinate 60,531,725 of NC_081431.1, forward strand.
ACAGTGCACCCCAAGGACAAGGACCTGGGATGATTTACTCAGCACTGGGTCCTTGATGCCAGACAGAGGGCCTGGTACACATCAGAAAGTGAAGAGCAACTTACTGCTATTTATTAGTAAATACATTGATCCTCCCATCTAGGAACGAAATAAAGCATCCTCACTCTCATTCGCAGGTGAAGAAACTGGAAATCCAAGAGGCTAAACGTTTTTCCTTAAAGTCATAGTCACCGACCAGCATAATTGGCAACCTGATTCAGAGTTCAGTCCTTTTCTGTCCCGTACTCCAATTTGTTATAAACAACCAATCACTAGCCAAAAATTACAACCCCAATGCCTAGCAACAGGTGAATGGATAGACAAAATTTGGTATTAATCAGTCAGAAAAAGGAATGGAATTCTGATACCTACTATAAGATGCCTGAACCACGAAAGCATACTCAGCAAAATAAGCTAGTCACACAGAGTGACAAATATTATGAGATCCTCTTTTATGAGGTAGACAGAAAATAGATCAAAAGTTACCAGGAGTATAGGGCTAAAGAGTGGCATTGGGGGGTTGTTATTATTTAATGGATAAAGAGCTTCTATTTGGGATGATTTAAAAAAAAAAGGTTTTAGAGCTGGAGCAATGTCTCAGCAGCTAAGAACACTGGCTGCTCTTCCAAAGGACGTGAGTTTGGTTCCCAGCACCCACATGGTAGCTCACAACTCTGTAACTCTAGTCCCAAGGGATCAGATGCCCTCTGCAGATACACAAACATACATCCAGAGAAGACACCCACCCACATTACATAAAAAAATTAAAGAAAGCTATTTTTATTGTGATGATTTACAATATTGTGGATATATTCAATATGCTAGTGAGTTATACACATAAAATCAGTTAAAATGGCAAATTTTATACATGTATTTTGCCATAATTAAAAAGATCACCAAAAAACAAAGGAACCACCCTGCACAGAGCAGCCTTTGAAGTCCAGGTAAGGAATGCCCCTTCCTTACCAATAAATAAACAAACTAGATAGGCAGTCCTCTGGGATTTAACGTCTCACTCTGTATAGGTGGGACATACAGTGATCAACCCCTCCAGCTGATGTGGGGGGACCTCAGGAAGGGCAGATACAGAGGAATGGAGGAGCTGCAGCTCAACACCTAACAGCCTCAGTCTCCCTGATCCTCAGCATTCAGTGGCAGCTCTTGGACAAGACACAACCAGAGAGACTCATGGGAAACCATAGAGCCGGGACCCAGGGTGCCTGACTCTCAGGTTCCGTTCTGGTGGCTTCGGGCAAGTCCCACCCCTCCCAGAGCCTCAGTTGCCTTTCTGGGAAATAAAACTGATTGAACCCAGTAGTCTGAGGCGCTTTGCTGCTGGGAAGTGAGCTGTACAAATGCCAGGGGCCCGCAGAGTCTGGGTGAGTGTTGGGTGTCCCAGGCCAGTCAGTTCCTGGCAAGTTCTGGCCAAGGACACCAACAGAATGGTAAACACAAGACTTCCTCTTCACACAAGTAATGAGAAATATGAAGGCCCAGACTGAGGTAAACAGCTCCTCATTCCATTTCCCAGGAGGGCTGGCCTCCCCTCTGGATTCAAAAGGAGGCAGAAAGGAAACCCCAGCTCAAGGGGGTGGGGCCTCTAATCCACCCTTTCACAGGCTCTGGAGGTAGACAATGGTTTCTGCTCTCGGGACAGCGGGCTCTTTGGGCTTGCACTCCCCATCTGACGAGAATGTGGAATAACCCTAATCCTGTCAGAGGAGCTGCTCACAATGCCCACAGCCTGGTCACCCCGGCAACGGGTCATGGATGGCGTGCCCTCCACCCCATCCTGCCCTAAAGCTGCATTGCTGAAAGGGGGCAGGCCCCATTCTCAGCCCTCCCCAGAGCAGGGCGGGGAGGACAATGGCAGATGGTCACCATGGAGCCTCATCCCCGAGAGGCCCAATGCAGGGGGATGCTGCAGATGTGGGGATCTGGCTGCTGCAACATTCTGCTCTAGCCTCACTAATCTCTCCCTAAAGAGCCAGGCAGAAAACCCCCAGGGCTTAGAACTGGGCGCAGCACAGGGGAGCGGGGCACAGGCCTTGATATTCCTTCAACTTGGAGACACCTCTCCTGCATTCAACACTGAGCTGTACTCCCACACACTTCTCCACACCACTTTTCTCACCCTGAAGGAGAGATGGCGTGGCTCGCTCTCTCCTCTGTAAGTCTTTGTTCATAAAATCAGACAATGAGTAAAGGACTGTGAACTCTTTATAGACAAAGATCTGTAAAAAAAAAAATCTATTAGGAGGTAGGAAAAACAGTCATGTGTAAACACACACATCACTATCTAGACAACTACGAATGCCTGAGAGCTTAAAATGCAGCCAGGCAAAGTCTAGGCAGATGTTAGATACACAGTTGTGTATACACTGAGCAGACGCCACAAGCTTAGGGACAGAGCTCTAAGGGCGGTAAAGGTGACAAGAAATGAGTTCCCCAAACAGATTTTGAGGGTGCTAGGAGTATCTGGTGTGGCCAGTGGGCACACAAGTAAAACCTCAAGACGCACTTCTTCTGACCTTAGAAAGCCTGAAATTCTAATTCCCCCCAGTTTCATTCTCTTACAAGACATGAGAGGAGCAAAGAGTAGGTTACCAAACCCCTAGTTATCTACAGTGGGTCCTGAGAGATCCCAGGAAGGAGAGGAGGCATGTTCTCAGTCCTCCCTCGGTCCCCAGAAGGGTGACAGACAAGAAGGACTGATTCATCATTGCCTTGGTGGGGCTCGGCCACTGTTCCCAACCTCTCCCAGCCCTAGCATGTCAAAGTCAATTAGATCTAGTACCACTGGAGGCTAGAAAGGGCCCCGTGTGCAAAAAAGCCTTTACCATCTGTACACTAGTGAACACTCATTACACATACCTATTGGCCAAGTCCCTGGATGATCTTTGCCTGGAGGAACCAGCGACCAGATAGGGTTTCCCCCGCTCCTCTCCCTCCCAGGCCTGGGTGGAGTCCACCTCAGTTACAAGAACTAATTTCTAGGGACCTTTGTTCTCACCTGCAAGGTAACTGGCAACTGTCCCTTAGGATAAAAGTAAGCTGACTGAAGCCTAGGAAGAGGGTACCATCTAAAGACAGATACTCAAGCCCAGAGGGAGGATGACCACATGCTGGGCCATGTTAGGACATCTCTTTGTCCTGACACAATATATTTTTTTAATTTTGTAAATTTATTAATTTTATGTGTCTGTGTGCTTTGTTTGCATGTATATGTATGTGCACCATGTGTGTGCCTGGTGCCCAGGGAGGTCAGAAGAGGCTGTTAGATACCCTGGAACTGGAGTTATGGATGGTTGTGACCCACAGTATGGATGCTAGGAATGGAACCTGGGTCCTCTGGAGGAGTAGCTAGTACTCTTAACCACCCAGCCATCACTTCAGCTCCCAGACACAATTATTAACTCTGTCTTTTTACTCTGCGGATTACCCACACCTAATCAATTTATTATTAATTTATTATTATTATTATTGGCCACCACACTCTGAGGCAGAAGGAGAAACCAGCCCATTGATAATGCTGTGTACGAACACATGGCCGGCCGAGCGGACCCTGTGAGCCCAGGCACCCGATTCACACTTGTCTGTCTGAAGCCATGCAACTCAAGGCACATAAAAACTAGGATAACCTGGCTAACTGGTTGTCTAGTTTGTTTGTTGCTTAGATTTATTTATTTTCATTTTATGCAAATGGGTGTTTTGCCTGTGTGCCATGTATGTGCACCACATGTATACAATACCCATGGAGGTCAGAGGAGGGCATTGGACCCCCTGAAAATGGAGTTACAGATGGTTCTGAGCAGCCAAATGTGTGTTGGAAACCAAACTCAAGGTCCTCTGCAAGAGCAGCAAGTGCTCTTAACTGCTGATCTCTCTCTCCACTCCTGGGCTGTCTAGTTTTAACCTCCTCACTAGTGGAAGAGCTTGGGGGGCGGGGGGCACTGGAAAGTGGCTTTCTTTACTGGGAAGAGCATGGGAAACCAGCCCAGGAGAAAACTGTTTCAAGTCTGGAAGGATGGGTGAGGTTTTCAGCTAAGACAGTGGGCTAGGGCAGTCCAGGCAGACCAGGGTGGAGCTCTGAGTTCCCTTCCATGCCCCAGGATTCTGTGTAGAGCTTCTTCGGAAATGGGTCACTGCAATGTCGGGAAGGTGCCAAACAAGGATTGTTACAAGGCCACCGTGCTTAGCCGTGTTAACTACCAGAGCATAACTCCTGCTGAAATCATCCAGGTGAATTTTCTTGTCCCCAAAGCTCTGCAAGTTGGTAAAGGCAGGAAAGCTAATTCCCCAACCTGATTTGCAAGCAGTGAATACTTCAGAAAGATAAACTGACTTCTCCATCATTCCTCCATGCACAGGACGGGAGGAGAAACTAGTGTCTCAGAAGATGAAAGTTCCTTGGAGGAGTCCAGCCCTGCCTCCCATCCCTGGAGAAGGGACTGCCCATATCTTGCCATAGGCCACATTGTGTGCGCCATTCCTTCCCACTTAAAACGTGCCCACTCTTTGCCAACACCCTGAGGAGGTGGTGCTGGGGCCCTATTGGTAAACACCCCTTCTCTCCCAGAGCTCAGATTGGGAATGATCTGTATTCAGAAGGTGATCAAAAAGTTTTAGAAGAAAAAAAGAAAAGGGTGGGGTGGGGGGCAGAGATGCTGGTTCTGGGTGCTGAGAGAGATGGTACAAGTTGGGCATCCCTGGTCATAGCCAGCATCCTTGACTCCTCTCTGGCCTTTCATGGAGAAGCTGCTGTCTGGGAAGCAGGCAAGGAGCTGGACGATGACCCACTTAGATAGTGCAGGAGAGATTAGGTTAGGCAGCCCCCGCTGAGGTGGGGATTGCCACTCTACTGAGAACTAGGCAGGAATCAGGAAGAGGCTCTGTGGGTAACGTAAGCCATCTCCCCTAGTCCTATATAATGCCACCTCCTCCTAGCCCACTCTGCCAGGTTCCTGAGCAAGGAGCTTCCCTGCCCAGCCCTTTTGTGTGGTTTGGCTGGAGCCCAAGGACAATAGTCTCCTCCAGCCTCCCTCCCTGTTGCTGAGCAGGCAGGTGCAGGAGGAGCTGGGAGGGCAGCATCTTGCCCAACAAGCCTTTGGCTGCTGGCCAGCAGGAATCCTTCTCTGAAGTTGGCTGAATGAGAGATGAGGGCTTTGAACAAAGCAGAGGCCATAGAGGTTCAACTCAAGAAGACTGAGCACAATCCATGCTCCTTACTGGGTCAGGAGAGGCCCAGAATAGGAGTCCCTAGGTCAATGCTGCCCTTACTGGAGCAATAAACCCCGCAGTGTTAGCCACTGTGCTAAGATTTACAGATATTATCTTATTTAATCCCAGGAGAAACCCACAACATAGGAATTATTATAATCCCCATTTTGCAGACAGGGATACTGAGGAATAGGGGTCACACAACTGGTAAGCAATGGGAAGCACAATCTGATCCTTTGCAGGAATAGAGTGTCGTTCCTTCCCCCACAGTCCCTCCACACAGTATTGAGAGGGGGAAGGGTCCTGGTGACTTCTCCACTCGAAACTCTGCCTGGAGTGCTGGGAAGGGAGCTGGAGCTAGCCGATGGGATGACAAAGCACCTAGGCAAGCCCAGGCTCATCTTAAAGCTAACTTCTAGACTAAGACTCAGCACTTGGTCATCCAAGACCTAGGGTGGACAAGTCTGGAGCTTGTGTTGCAGATCTGCCAGTGCCCAGCTAGAAGACAAATCGCTACCCCTTTCTGGGCCTCAGATCCCTCATCTGTCAACGAAGGAAGCAGATTCCCCATGTTTTGAAGCTTACTAAGCAATTGAAAATGTAAAAGAAGCAGAAGCTTTGAGACCGCATAGAACTACTCACTTGGGCTTCCTTCCTGCCCTTCATGGCACCCCTTAGAAGGGAGTGAGACTTCCATGCAGATCAGACCATAGGCTTTGGTGGCCCCCCAGCAGGTGTTTTCCTCTTTAGGGAGAGGGGTTGTTTGGGGGAGATGGGAGACTCCGCAGGAGGAAATGTCATTTGGATACCAGGAATGTGTCTGAGATCCAGAGCAAATATTTGTCTTTCCTCTGATGCCATCCTGGAGCAGTCAGTAGCCCTGCCTCCTTGTCCTTCCCTGCAGATAATCCCGTGGGACCCTCCTAGCCATCTCTGCAAGTGGTGAGTGGGACCTAAGCTAGAAATGAGGTGAGGAATTCCAGATGGACGTCATCCAGCAGGCTTTCCTGTGAACTGGGCTCCCACCACCAATCTCGGCCCATCTGGGGAAGACATAAGCAGCCCCATGTCCCTCTCCCCCACTGACACATCTGAGCATCAGGTCTTTCTTTAGGGAGAACAGTCAAGACGTAGGGAATGGGTGTGGGAATGAGGGCACTGCTCCAGGATTGAGAAATCATTAGCACAGCAGAGAGTTGCTTTCCAAGAAAGTGGGGGGACCCTGAGCAAACTCTCAGCAGCAGTCCTGGGTGGTCTGGTTGGGGAGTTTCAGAGCACACTTTATGTTTGCTGATCTTGGCTCCTTGCACACAGCAAGACACATGAACCTGGGAGTTCCTTCTGAATTCTCTCTGTAGTGATGTAAGAGCCACTGAGGCCTGAATGTGATCTCTCCTCTCTCTCTCTCTCTGTCTCTCTGTCTCTCTCTCTGTCTCTCTCTCTGTCTCTCTCTCTGTCTCTGTCTCTGTCTCTCTCTCTCTCTCTCTCTGTGTGTGTGTGTGTGTGTGTGTGTGTGTGTGTGTGTGTGTGTGTGTGTGTAAGACAGTGACCTCAGTCAAGAGCTGATGGAATCTCTGAACTTTGATCTCAGTTTATCAGCTACTCTGGTTCCCTCCACCCAATTTTCCCGCAACAAGAGACACAGGGCACAAGCCACAAGCAACTATTTTCTAGTTAAGCCCCTGACAAAGCTTGGGCCCAGCTGTCTCAAGCCTGGAGCCTCTGGGGCCCTGGCACTTTATAGAAAGAGAAAGAAAGGAAAGCCAGGAAGTACACGATTGCCCAATAGCTGTAACCTGGCAGCGGGCAACTGGGGACTGTGCCAGGCCTTAGCAGGAAAAACATACTTGCTCCTATTGATGGGGCCATAATCCACTCCTTTCTCCAACATCCACTCTCCTTCACCAATGAAATGACTTCTTGGATTTCAAGCCAGCTACTGGCTGCAAAAGCAAACAGTTAGGGGAGGGGACCACTGCCATAGTCAATAAGGCAAACTATGGTCACACATACACACACACCCTCACAACCAGCACTCACTGGATCTGGCAAAATAGAATCCCGAAACCACCTGCTCCAAAGCTTGCTAAAATGTCAATTATAGACCTTTATCATACACTCTGCTTGCTGGGAAATGAGAGACTGAGCATTTTAAACAAGTACCCGGCTAATGCCTAGGTAGATCCACTGAACTGGAGTGAGAGAACCACTATCGTGTAACTTTTGGTAAATTTGCTATACTTTCAGGGAGGGGCCTTTCCAGATAGAAGAATTCATTCTCAGTGCAAGACCTATGAGCAGGAGCCATGTGTCTTATTCACTCACTCTTCCAAGCAGCTTGGGAGACAGGCCGTGTTCTCTGTTTTTGCAGAAGGGGAAACAGAATACAGAAATGAAGGAACTTGCTCAAAGTTACTGATTACTATGGCAATTCACACGCATGAAACCAACATAAGTTCCCCGAAAGGCCTCACACCAATAGACACGGTGAGATACAGTGGACCTGGCACCAGAGCCTGGTTTTACATTTCCCAGAATCAAAGCCCATCATAACGAAACTTTGATTCAGTCTCGTCTGGAAAGGACCCAAGTGTCAAGTCAGAGTTAACGATCTCCACACCTCATCCATCTACTGAGATCTGGTGCTTTCAATTTCCTCCTTCCATTCTACTCCGTAGCAGTTTGTTCCAGTGAAAATTCAAGTTAAGCCCCATCTTCTCAAACGACAGGTATCTGGTGCTGCTAAGGTTCTCAGGTCCACGAGCACTGTCCCTGAAAACCACGGACAGACACCTCTAAAGCGCGCGCGCCTGGCAACTCGGCCGAGGACACGGCTGGCCAGGGACGCGCGGTGAGCTCCCGGGAGCCGCGCGCGCTGCAGAGGGACACTCACCAGGCGCCCCGAGCTCTCTCGTGCCTTCTTCACCTTCCCGTAGGTGCCCTTGCCCAGGGTCTCCAAGAACTCGTAGCGGTGCCGCAGGTTGTGTTTGTGATGGTGCCGCTTCACCGCCTGCTTCTTCATCAAGGGTTTGGGCGACTTGATGAGCCCGTCCGCCAGCGGCCGGGCGCGCTCCGTAGTCAGGGCGCAGGCCGAGGGAGCCTGGCCCGGGCGCCGGGAGAAGGCCACCGACTCCATTGTGCGGGACGGATGGCGAGGCGGAAGGGGTCGGGCAGCAGCAATGCGTGGAGAGCCGCGGGCCCAGAGGTCACAGCCGTCCCCGAGCGCGCTCGAGAGCCTCACGCTCCGAATTGCTATAAAACGTTTCGGGGGGCGGGGGGGAGGCCCTGGCCACGCCCCCGAATCCCATTGGCCCGCTTGCCAGCGACTCGTGACCAAGGCCTCTCGCATTGGCTCACTGGCTCCCGCCCCGCCCCCGCCCCTTGGCTAGGCACGGAAAGGTGTGAATGGAGCCCCGCCCACCCGGGCCCGAGGGCCAGGAATGCGAGAAAGGAGGCTGAGCCGAATTACTAGTGAAGTGCAGGTCCTTATGTTTGAAGGCTCTCCGAATTGCTTTTTGCCTCTAAATGGCGCCAACCTGTTCTATTGTGCTGTGTTCTCGGTTGGCAAGGGACAATCTGAGGGCACTAGGGAGCCCTGAAGTATTATTTCGTCTCCCAAGTAAATTGCTTCTCCCAAGCCAAAAATCTGTAAAGCCGTTTGATAACTTCTTCAGGTATAGAAAGGAGAAAGTGAATAAGGAGACGGAATGAGACGAAGGCTGACTCTAGCTCAGCACGGGTGGAAAATGCCCTGCCTCCGAGTTCACTCTGCTTGGGTTCCATCAACCTTAAATGGATTCTGGAATCCAACAGGCCTGGAAAGTCCGTACCTCTTCTGCAAAAAAAAAAAAAAAAGAACTTATAGAGTTGAGTGGATTCCCTCAAGAAGTGGTGTCTTTATTCATAAAAAAAAACCAAACAAACAAAAAAACAAAACCCTCATCATACACTACCTTGTGTCCCTAAATCTGTAAGGCGCTTCCTGGTCCCAGAACTTCTTCCAATGATTTTTTTTTTCAGCAGGTGGTTGGGCATGAGATTAGACTCCATTTGAGAGGCCTGGAAAGCTAGGTCCATAATCCCCTTTCCTGTTGTAGAGAGTGAGTATACATCTGCCAAAGGCCACCCAACTGTCAAGAAAACCACAGAACTGGGATTCAGATGCTGGCTTATAGCGAAAAGAACACAGGACTAGAGCATTTCCCCACCCTCTTGTCTCTGGAAGACTTCATCCCCAGCTGTGTCTTCAGGGTTTGCAGAGGACCAGAGAGGACTACATTCTCAATTATCTAGTTGGTTTTTTGGTTTGTTTTTTTAATGTATTATGTATAGTGTTCTGCCTGCATGTGTGTCTGTACGCCAGAAGAGGGCACCAGATCTCATTACAGATAATTGTGAGCCACAATGTGATTGCTGGGAATTGAATTCAGAACTTCTGGAAGAGCTAGCTGCCAGTGCTCTTAACCTCTGAGCCATCTCTCCAGCCTTCAATTATCAAGTTTTGTGGTTATTTTTTAACCATTTTTCTACTTCTGCTCACCTTTTGACTCTTTTCAGGGGAAGTAACCAGTATCTCCATGCTGCCATGGAGCCCTCTGCAGCCAGAGAAGATTCACCAAGAACCAGCCTCCCTTCTCTAAATCTGGTTTGTCCACGAACTGTATACCTAGGTCGGTGTTCTATCTTCTGCCAGCCTGCCTTCCCATTCTGAGAAACCTGTAAAAATAAAAAGGCCCAGTAGACAGTTCATCTAACCTGCTGTCTACGATCCGAATCTGTGTCGGATCCTAGAGGCCCATCCAGATAGATCAGGACTCTGAAAAGTGAGCATCAGTAACAGAAGAGCAGGCTTGGGGTTGGGAGACCTGGGTTCTAGTCTCAAGTGACATGAGAACTTGAGGGAGCCCCTAGCCCAGATGGAAGGAGGCTAGTTTGGAGGTGCTTCCTAAAGATAGGGCTTTTAAAGCCGAGACTGAAGGACTCACAGCAATTAGCTAGCTGGATCAATATCAGATAAAGAATTATTCAGAGGATCCCAAGATTCCCTTTAAGATTTAATCTAAGCCAGGTAGTGGTGATACACACCTTTAATCCCAGCACTCATGAGGCAGAGGCAAGAGGATATCTGTAAGACCAGGACACCCTGGTCTACAGAGCAAGTTCCAGGACAGCCAGGGCTACACAGAGAAACCCTTCTTGGAAAAACCAAAAGAAAGAGAGAGAGAAAGACTTGATCTAGATATATCTCACTATTTCTAAACATGCTCAACACCTAGTGAGCTGCTGAGCAGATCAAGGTGCCCAGTGGATTCACACAGACCAAATGATTAGGTGTCCAATGGAGGCAAACTAACAGATCTGGCCATCAGAACTACCAAACAGGGGCTGGAGAGATGGCTCAGCAGTTAAGAGCACTGATTTCTCTTCCAGAGGACCAGGGTTTGATTCCCAGCACCCACACACTGGCCCACAGCAGCTATAACTCTAGTTCCTGGGGATCTGGTGGGCTCTTCTGGCCTCTAAGAACACCAGACACACATGTGCTGCACAGACATACAGACAGGCAAAATACTCACACACATAAAATAAACAAATCAACAACAACAACAACAAAACTATTTAAAGAGCTACTGAATAGAAAAACTGAGCGCTGGAAATCAACTTTCATTCTGTATAGGGAGATTGGGAGGTGGCTCAGTGACTTGAATCTTGAGCTTAGCTATTTGGATAGGATGTGCTGGGATGTCTGGGCTGAATGAACCACTCTTACTTAGTCTTATCTGTTCCACACTCCAGCCCTAGGAGGAGGCACTTCTTCTCACCCTCACACCCAATCACCAACTCACTATTTAAAGGCTCTCGAGGAAGATAAGCCTCCTGTGGACTCACTGGGGAAAAGTATCCTTCCAGTCCTTTGCGCTCCATAGTCTGAAGGTGCCACCTGTTGGGGGACTGGGTGGGATGTGAAAGCACCTCAGAGTGAGATGCTGTGACCTGTGTTAGGTGTGGGGTGTAGGCAGGGTACAGACAGGAGGAAGCAGGGCTCTGCTGCTGGGGAAATGGGGAAGGGGCAGGTAAGGCAGGTGTCAGCCTCATCTTGAGGGGTGACTAATAATTAGTTCCTCACCCTCAGGAAGTTTCCTGCTTAACGTGGGAAATAAGTTAAGTGCGCAGCTTATGCTATAATCTATGGTAGGAAGCGGGGGGGGGGGGGGGCGCGAGGAGGGGGTGCTCAAGGTGGTATGAAGTGCAGGTATAGGGCAGAAAAGTTGGGGCTTATCTGGCTCAGGAGTTCAAGGGAGGGCCTCAGAGGAAGCCACTTGGGTCTTGAGGGGTGGGTGAGACTTAGATTAGTCTCAGGTATGAAATGGGGGGCGGGGGGGGGGAAGAACAGAGAAAGCCAGTTGACTTGTTCTCTGTGTGACTGACAGCTGTTAAGGATCCCAGAGTGCTCCCTGGGACGGTGGTCTTGGTACAGATTCTCAACTTCTCCTTCCTTTTGTCTCAGGGAGAAGAATAGATGGGGCAGGGGCTCAGCACACCACCCACCTCCAGCCAGAGATGTTGGTCATTGAATTGCTCAGATGAGTTACGGTCCTCAGTCACCTTTTAACCCCACCCTGTGGTGGAGAGTAAGGCCTGGATGTGCGAACCTTGCCCTCTCAGAGGCTGGTGGAATTGTGTGAACAGGAACCAGCCTGTTAGAACTGGTTCTCCCAAACTAGGAGGTGTGAATCTAGTGAGCCTGGATAAACACTTAGTCTAGGAAATTGAGATGTCTGGCTCAAAGCTGCCCTCTCCTGGATGAACTGAGAGTTGATGGGCTTGTGGGCTGACTGAAGCTGTGACTAGCCTCAGTGGTTATAATTATGTCTACCTACCATTTGCTGAGTCAGCCTATTGCATACATTTCTAAAATGGTCTTTTAATTTAAAAAAAGTAGCCAGATATTGGGGTAAATGCTGAAAGATCAGACAGACAAAGGAACAAGCCACTGCCACATCTTACCTCTAGGACTCCTGAGCCTGAAAAGGCTTCAGTTCCTGTCTCCTCACACCTTATATACCTTTTTTCCGCTTCCTTCTTAGTGCTGGGATTAAAAGTGTGTGTGTTTCCCAAGCAAAGGTATGAGATCTCAAGTGCTGGGATTAAAGGAGTGTGACTCCCAAGTATTGGGGTTAAAGGTATGTAGCACCACTGCCTGGCTCTGTTTCTCTCCTAGACTGAGTCAATCTCATGTAGTCCAGGGTGGCTTTGAACTCACAAAGATCCAGACAGATCTCTGCCTCCCTAGAGCTAGGATTAAAGTGTGTGCCACCACTGTCTGGCCTCTTTGTTTAATCTAGTCGCTTGTCCTGTCCTCTGATCTTCAGGCAAATTTTATTAGGGTACACAATATATCCCCACACCAGCCCGAATTCTAAGCATCCTAGATATAATGTCACCAGCTAGAAAGTAGCACAGCTGGAGGCGAATAAACCTGCTCAGCCTGACATCACGGCTGTGCCCCATTGCACTGCCTTGTGGGGCCCAAATGAGTTCTGGAAATACAAGATGGAGTTAGTGAGCTACACACAATCTAAAATTCTAGCAAGTCCTACAAAGAATGTGACATCCTTAGCTGTCCTGTCCTGGTGAACTCGTCCCTCACTAGGGACCAGCATATGATTATCCCCACCGTGTAGATGAGTAAGCTAAGACACAGACAAATGAAGACCCTGTCCCTACTGGGTCGCACAGATGGCACCAGAAATGGCAGTGTTTGCCGATTTGGTTGGGTGAGGAGTCTGGTTTGCCCAGTCTCCTAATGCTCTGTGTTCATGTCTGCAGCATGTCACCTGTCTCTCTCATGAGCTTGCTTTGGGACCAAATGTTCTCCTGTCTGCTTGGGCTTTTGCTCGTCTTCCATCTTCCCAAACTCCCCTCCCGCCAATCCTGGCGGAGATCCAAGTGTGTAGCAGGAGGCTGTACAAGGACTTAACAGACACTTGAGCTCCATGGATCTGACCCAGGCAGGAGGACAGTGAAGATAAGCTCAGAACTGATGAGTGATTGTTGAAACTGCCTAAGGCTCTAGAACTATGCTGGGGGACACGGAGGAGGCTGTCCGGGGAGGAAAGGTAGGGCCTGTCAACTACCCCACATGCTAATTGTTAAGCTCCTAAACACGGTGCTTTGGGTGCTGGGAGTTTGAGGGGTGGATGTCTAGTTAGTTTTAAATTCTAGGGGTTCCAGTCAGTGGTTTGTGAAGGACTTCTCACCTCACTGTTAATGGTAGAGCACAAAGATCTTCCTCCTTTTTTTTTGCCCCTTGTCCCACTTCCTATTCCTGATCTCTAAGGTTCTGTAACGCCCCTTCTATGGGATTAAAAAACTGGGTGTCTATGCTTAGGCAGGTGTTAAAATTTATAAGATTCCTTAGAGAGATGGCTCAGCAGTTAAGAGCCCTGGCTGCTCTTCCAGAGGTCCTGAGTTCAATTCCCAGCAACCACAAGGTGGCTCACAACCAATAATGAGATCTGGCGCCCTCTTCTGGCCATATCTAGCGCCCTCTTCTGGCAAGTAGGTATACATGTAGACAAAACACTGTATACATAATAAATAAGTCTTAAAAAAAAAAAAGTTATAGGATTCCTCTAATGAGCCCTTGAGATTCCAAGTGCTTTCCACTGACTCTGTGTGTGGTATCACTGCCATAACTCACCCGAGACTGATGATGGACGGAGATGAGCACAAGAAAAATGACCCCTGTCTCTCCTGGACACTCCATGCCCACAACCTTGATGCCCCTTCACTGAGCCCTGGGTTAGATGCCGGGTACATGGGCAATTGATGTGAATGAGGCAGGGGACACACAGCCTGAGTGGGAGTCAGAGACAGGGCTCTTGTGTCTGCTGGCCACATGACCTGGACCAGTGACTCAGTTTCCCTGTCCACTTGGTCTAAGGAAACCCTGACTCGAAGATGGTTCTGTATAGGGTTCTAGGCTCCCCAGCAGGTGGGGATTCTGAGGTGTGGCTTATGGCAAGGCGCACTGTGGCTCAGGGCCTGGTAGCTTCAGTTCATATAAATGTCCCCCTCCTCCCAAATGAGAGAATATTTTCTTCCTGCTGGTCCTGCCTCCATTCAGGGGAGACCCAGAGTGACTAGGAAATACAGATAAGGGATAAGTATCCAGAATGGGGGGTGGGGTGGGGGGCTGTCCAGTGCCACCTCTCTGTTTGGTGTTTGGCTTCTGCTGCCTACTCAAGCCCTTGGCCTCCCAAGCTGATCCTGGAATGCTAACGCCAAACAAAGCACATTCTTTAGCTGGGTCAGCAGCTCCTAGCCCTGGGTAAAGGAAGGTGGGAGCCAGCATTCCTCAGGGCCTGAATAAGGCCAGCACAGTCTGGTATTAGGAGGTTGCCCTTGCAAGATGGATTAACAGGCCACTGTCACCAGAGCTCTTAAAAAGCTGACCGAGTACTCCTACAGGAGCCTGCAGCTAAGATCTGAGGGAGCCCATCCATAAGGGCTTGGAAGTTCTGCTCAGTTTCTGACGGGTTCTGTGTCCACAGAGGCTGGGGAAGAACTTAAGAGGAAAGCGAGCAGCGTAAGGATTCCACTCACAGCTGGTACTTTCTCTGGGCTTTTTGATTTCTGGCTTTCATTTGGCTGTGCTATACATTTAGCTCCCACCTGACAGGCTCTCTGGGATGCCTTGGGTCACATGGGTTAGTGACACCATCCCAGCCTGAGGAGACCTCAAAAAATGTGGGGAGTAGACTAAGGAGAGAGTGGCTCACCTTTACCACACATGGAGGGGTATTCGGGGCGGAGGGGACAGGTGTATAGTGAGGGGCTAAGCGAGAAGGGAGCTGATGTACTGAGTGTGAGGGGCAAGCTGGAAGGCTAGCCTTCCTGGGGGGGCTGAAGCTGGGAATTTTATGAGGGCTAGGAGGCTGAAGGGAGGTTAGAGTTCCATAGCATGCAGACAGATTTATAGCCATGGTCTCTGGAAGGGTGGAGGGAATCCAGAGAGAACCCGAGCAGAGAGGGTACTGAAGTGTTTGTGTGGTGATGAGGGTCCAAAGGAAGCAAGTCACTGAGTGAGGGAGAGGTGTTGTCCAGGGTAGAGCCTGGCTACCCTAAGGCACTAGAAGCTCAGGTCCCAGGTAGAACAGGAAGGAACAATGTGGAAGGGAAGCTCCCAGCCAGTCCTCTTCTACAGGTAGGGGTTTGGAGCAGGGGAACCCGGGAAAGAAACATCTATCATTGTTTTCTTATATGTGCTTGCTTTTGAGACTGAATTGCTAAGGATAGGACCCATGCCTACTTCCCGTTGAGTGGTTAGGTATGATGATTCTGAGTCCTTACCTTACCCAGGTGAGAGGGCAGGGTGGAACACTTGGAAACAGTGACCCCAGGCCTTTGGCACAGCCACATAGTCTAAGGCTAACCAGAGGAACAGCTCCAGGAGCCCAGTTGAAGCCCTGACAAACTACATGGCCCTAACTACCAGCCTGGGGTCCAACCTGGCTGTTTCCCATGGTCTAGACAAACAGGAAGAAAGGGCAATTTTAACTTCCCACAGCCCTCAGGCCCATCGACTCTGAGGTGTCTCATCATGTACCAAATATCCAGACACTTCTCTGTCGCCATCCATCCTTCCAAAGACCCTCTGAGTCATCTGTGAACTATTTCCTGTTTGGAGGGTGGAGGTGGCTCCCTGAGTTTGCATTTTAAAAAAATAAAGTCATTTCTGTGGAGCAAGTGGAGAGGTCTGGTCAATTAGGAGATGGGGTTGAGGCACTGGGTCTTTCTGGCTCCTCCCTAGGGAAAGTCGTCTGTTGTTCACTGATTAGTACTCTGCTGCGGTCCTGTGCTGGCCTGGTGCCAGGTACCAGCAAGGTCCTGAGCAGAGAGGGTGACTGAGGAAGGCCCTTCTTGGGAGCCCAGAGGCTTCTCAGGAGTCAGAGTGCACGATACCTTTAGGACTATCTCCTCACCTAACACAGAGGGATTCCTGCCTAAGTGTGGTTCAAAAAGTTCCTCTAGCCATGGTGGCAAACTGTGGTGTGGGGTTGTTAAGGGGAGGGGTGCTGCAGAGGTACAATCCAGGGCAACAGATGAGCCCACCATGGCAAGAACTACAGGATCTTGTAGCAATTCATCCTTCAAATGGTTAGGACTCTGAGTTTGGAGGCCCGGCCAAATGATTGAATCAAAAGGATTCTGAGCCAGGCATGGTGGCCTATGCCTTTAATCCCAGCACTCAGAAGGCAGAAGCAAGTGGAACTCTGTGCGTTTGAGGTTAGCCTGGTCTACATAGCAAGCTCTAAGTCAGCAGGGGCTGCATAGTAAGACCATGTCTCAAAAAAAGGGTGGAGAGGATTCAAATTCTGGACACTGCCTACAATTGAGCATATATGTATATGAGTATGAGAATAAGCTATGTGCATGACAGATGTCCATAAGGGGGTGTGTATATATGTGTTTGTAAAGATTGCATGTGACTGTGTCAGTGAGTGTGGGTGGTCATTTGCATGTAGAGTGTGCCCAGGAAAGTGTGTCTGAATAAGTGGGTGTATGAGGAGTACATTTGTAAGCTGAGTGGGGGTGCAAGAGGAAGAAGGTGCCTAGTAGGGCATAGGGAGTAGAGATGTATAGGTGTATAGGGAGTATAAGAGTATAGGGAGAGTTTAGGAGTATAGGGAGTATAGGAGTATAGGGAGTATAGGAGTATAGGGAGTATAGGAGTATAGGGAGTATAAGAGTATAGGAGTATAGGGAGTATAGGAGTATAGGAGTATAGGAGTATAGGGAGTTTAGGAGTATAGGGAGTATAGGAGTATAGGAGTATAGGAGTATAGGTGTATAGGAGTATAGGGAGTATAGGGAGTATAGGGAGTATAGGAGTATAGGAGTATAGGAGTATAGGTGTATAGGGAGTATAGGAGTATAGGAGTATAGGAGTTTAGGAGTATAGGGAGTATAGGAGTATAGGAGTATAGGAGTATAGGTGTATAGGGAGTATAGGAGTATAGGAGTATAGGAGTATAGGGAATATAGGAGTATAGGAGTATAGGAGTTTAGGAGTATAGGGAGTATAGGAGTATAGGAGTATAGGAATATTCCTATATAGGAGTATAGGAATATAGGGAGTATAGGGAGTACAGCTTGGTGGCCCTGGGATGCTGGAGGCAGTGCAAGGAGCTGGTGTAAGGCAGTCACAGCTCAGTCTGCAGGTCTGCTGTGCTCACCCTCAGAGTCACACCCCTGGTGTGACTGGACTGGGGAAGGTAGACTCCATGGAGCAAAAGAGGGCCCTGAAGCTTCTGCAAGGCAGGCACACAGCTGCCTGTGGAGCCCCACGGAACGTTAATGTTTGAGAAAACAGACCATAGTTCAAGCCAGTGAAACAAAGGATCATAGCACGGGGTGAACACGACTCTCCTTGACACTGATGCAGGACACTAAGGGCATCTGGCTCTGGCAGCCAGCTGGCTACCCCACCCCTCCCCTGGGACCACGCCTCCATGCACTGGCACTGTGGCTGGGGGAGGGGGCGGGGGGGGGGGGGACAAGGTCAGAGAAGCACCACCAGAACACACTGCGAGCATTTCACTCTAAGCCGCAGCTCCCCTTGGGGGCTGCTCAGACCCTGCCTTGCCTTGGCCTCTTCTGGCTACAGGTCTGAGATGTGTGCACTGTGACATCCAGGCTCTTCTCTGGAGGCCCAGCTCTAGCAGTGGGAGGAAGCAGAGAGCTCAGGACTCGGGGAGTTATTGCTCTCCCCGCTCTGCTCATCATGCTTGGAGTGGTGGTGAGTTGATCTGTGTCACCCTCCCTCTCCCCCTAGACTGCATGTTGACATCCTAACCTCCAGTATCTAGGAATGAGACTTCACTTGGAAACATATAATGTATTATATGATGTATAATATGTAATACATGATAAGATCTAATCACCTTAAAATGAAGTCACACTGGATATGTGTGGGTCTCAGTCCAAAGACTGGTGTCCTGGCAAAGTCAGGTAACTTGGACCCAGTCAGGCTGGAGCGGCTGTGTGAGGACAGGTGTGATTGAAGCAATGCTCCCACAAGCTACAGAACAACAAGGGTCTCCAGATAACACAGAAGCCGGGAAGAGCCATAGGGGTCAGCCCCACCTAGACCATCCCCCGGTGAGCCCTCAGCCAGAGCCCCCTCTAAATCCTTTGATTTCAGACGTGAAACCTCCAGATGTGGGACCCGCATTTCCTGTTGTTTCCAGCTGCCCCCTGGTCTGTGGTGTTTTCTTTGGGACATTCCTGGAAAGCAAACGCCCCTGACGATTCTTATTGGCTCAATGTGTCAAAGCCACTTTGTCTGTCGGCCTCTTTGGCTCTCGCCTGAGTCTTGCCTTGTGCCAAAGTTACTGCAGCTGTTGTCTCTGAAGTCATCACTGGAATTCCCTCCGAACCCCTGGCTAGGGTTTGGGGCCTGTTCTATAGGTCGCATGGGATTTGGACTCACGCACGAAGCCTCTTGCTGTTCTCCCCATTCTGGTGGAGTTAAGGACAGCAGTGTGTGTTTACATATATGTGTGTGTGTTGGGGGGGGGGCTGTGTTTAGAGTAGGGTCAGGTGTTCACTCCTAATATGCATCAGCTGTACCATCAGGGTTAGGAGTTCAGGGTCCCTAGATGTCAATTTCTTCTTTAAAGGGAGGAAGAGGGTTGGAAAAGTGGCCACACCCCTCCTCCTAGGCCAAAGCTGGGATTGGTGGGTGGTTGGGTGGGGAATTCCATAACATCAAGGCAATTGCAAGACCATTAGAAAGAGGCCTGGAGGAATGAAGTACCCTGGCGTGGGCTAGCCTGTTCTCCGCTGATTCTGGAGCCACCTGGGATTGATTGCTCCATGGATGGACTGGACGGAGACAAGTCTTGGGAAGTGTGGCCTGCATGACTCCGGAGTTCCTCTTGATCGTGGATGGTGCCTTGCTGTCTCTACCTCCTCCACTCACTGTTCTCCACCCTGTGAGAAAGACTGGGGAACTCAGATGAGGAGGGTAAGGAACCTTCTGAGGTGGGTGGTGTGGGGAGGCCTGTGGCAGTGGCTGAGGCGGGCCATTGACTGAGCTGCTTCTGCAGTGTGAGCCGTCTAGAACCACACGCTTCAGCTTCCCTCACTCCTCAGTGTGGTGTCCCTAGTCTTCCCACACGGAACTTAGGCGGGGGTGACCCTGGCAGATACTAGCTCCAGCCTTGAGTTGTTCTGACAATCCCAGTGTCTGATTCAACTTTAGAGAGGGCTGTAAGGTTCCACCTATCTTAAAAGGATTCAGCTCTGTCCACAGATACGAGGCCATTATGCCTGGAGAAAGCCCCTGTGTGGATTGGCTCCTCTTGGGTTGGGGATGAAGTGGGCAGAACAGATGTGAAAGTGGGGTAGGGAGAGAGGAAAGTGTGAAAGGGCTTGCTCCGAGAAGCCCGCACTCCCTCACCCCCACCCCACACACTCCCCGTCCTCCCTAGCAGCTGCAGCTCCCAGCCATTTTTTTCCTCTAATGGTTAGCTCAGGGAGGCTGAACGGAACTGGATCCATAAGCAACGGAGGTTTCTTTGTGATCTGCTCTTTAGGGGAACCAATGGCCACAATCTGCCTCCTCCCCTTGGTGAGAAAAACAGACTAGACCAGCAGATGGCAGTGTCCTCTTGGAACCCAAAGGAGAAAGAAATCAAGGTCTTCCGAGAAAGGAGCCTATATAACCCACCATTCCTCAAAGACCTAGGTTCACTCAGTCCTTGAAGATCCAGCTGGAAGTCACCCCTAGCCCCCCACCAGAAAGAGCTCCTTCTGATCCCTCAGACCCTGATAGGCCCCCTCCAGCGCAGGCTCCTGAGGAGGTCATTAATCACCTGAGCCTTGTGAAGACAAGAGAAGCAGGTTCCCTGACTCCTCCTGCTCCTCCACAGCCTCAACAGGGGTCTTTATTCTTTGTGTCCTCAGGGCTAGCTGGTTAGGTTTGGTTTCTGTGCAGGGATTGGAACTCAGGTCCCTGAGCATACTGGGTAAGTGCTCTTCTTGAGGAAGTGTGAGTAACTTGGCCGGGGAAGCACAAGGAGGTGCTGTACAGGCTGGAGGGAAGGCACATCCGTATCTGTCCTTCTGGACTTGTTTTTTCCTCCCTTGTTTTTTAACAAAACAAGTGGACAGTTCTTGCATCCTTTGAATATGCCCAAAATGAGCTTCGGCTGAAATGATCGAGGTCAGATGTGGGTAGAACCTGGCAAAGACTGGGTGCCCACAACCTTGGCCAAACATACGTGTGTGCATCAAGAGAAGAAAAAATGAGCTACCTCTTTGACAGCTACAGCCGAAGGAAGGTAAAACTCTTGGACAGGAATGGTCGAGAACAGGTAGCCAATTTGCCCCTATTTAGCGTAAGGACACAGGGGGAGGTGGTCTCACGGGATTTTCTATCTACTTAACTAGGACACCCCCTGCCTTGTTTCCAGGGTCCAAAGAAGACAGGCATAAAGATGTCAATCATTGTGCTGCTGTTATTAATCCACCCTTGGTGGATTTGGAAGCCACAGTGTAAATGAGAAGGTTTCAATCGGAAACACACCAAGAGCTGTTGAGCACAGGATGGCCAGGCCTCGGGTAGGAAGAGTGTGGCAGAAGGCAGAACACAGAAGATATTGACACTCCATCACCACACGCTCAACAAGGACCCGAGAGGAAGGGTCCTTCCTGCCAAGGCTGTTGGCCTGGCCTGGTGTGTGAGCCCCTGACAACCTTTCCTACACACCCCCATCTTGGCTTCAAGTCCAGGGCCTGATAAGTAGGTGGGTTTGGGGCAGGCCCGCAGCTGACTTCTGTATGGGGAAGGGGCTTGGGAAGCCCCATTCTTCATGAGTTTATCATGACACTCAGACTAGCTCAGAGACGGGGAAGGACAACAAGGTTTCCCCCTCCGGGTGGCAACTGCCCCCTACCCCGGGAGGTAGGTGAGAGAAGGGAACTTTCCCGTGCCTTTCTGTGTCTGAACACTGAGTGGGGATTCTCCCCAGACCACAGCCCAGCTCTAACTTACTGGTGGAGTCAACTGCACTTTCTTCAGCTTTCTGGGACTGGTAGGTTAGGGGACAGAGGGAGGTCACTGAGAGCCCTAGGGCTTGGCCCCACTGGCTCTTAACAGGAGTTGGAGACCGAGGATGTAGTCCAAACTGCTTTGATGAGACTATCCCTCGGGTCAGGGGTGGAGTGACGCTGTCCAGCCAAGCTCAGGCCAGCTAGGAGTCAGAGACGTACAGCGCCTCCACCGCGTCACTCAGACCCTGGCTGACACCCCCCACAGCCAGGAGACAGTTCTTGAAGACAATGCTGGAGCAGGCACAGCGGGGGGTGGGCATGGCAGGGAGGGCCTCCCACTTGTTCTTCTCTGGGTGGAACGCTTCTGCTGTCTCCAGGACCGTGGGCTGGTTTCCTGAAAACAGGAGAATCAGATCTTAGACCCTGGAGCCCAACCACCAAGCCGTGTCCCACAGTGACCATCTCCCAACCCAGAAGTAAAAGCCAACCAAGCAACTTCCTTGTCTTTTTACAGGATGGTCCCCCTTCTAGCATCCTGGGCCAAGAATTCCTGTCAAGCAACTTTGTCCCGTGCTCCTTCTCTCTTCGATTTCATTTTAAGAATAGGATTGTTAGTGGGGCGGTGGTGGCGCACGCCTTGAATAATCCCAGCATTTAGGAGGCAGAGGCAGGCAGATCTCAGTGAGTTCGAGGCCAGCCTGGTCTACAGAGCAAGTTCCAGGACAGCCAGAGCTACACAGAGAAACCTTGTCTTGTGGGGGATTGTTTTCTTCACTCTCGGTTACCGTTTCAGTTTCTAGAGCACTACTTCCTCCCTCCTGATGACACACACACACACACACACACACACACACACACACACACACACAAACCTAGCTTATATGGTTGTTCATGAATGAGTATAGTGGGGTATGTCTACATCGAGTAAACACTGGCTGCTTGGAAGCCCCACTGCCTTTATCATCATGCCTTAATGACTTCAGTGTGCCCCACACCGCAGTCCAGCCTTCAAAATACCAGCAGTCTTTGAGAGGGAGGAGTTATATATCAAATCCAGAATTAGGACCATTTATTTGATCATTTGCTTTGCTATCTCAAGATCCAGCTGGATGTCCAAGAAGAGCTGGGTCCATGAAGGTTGACAACTAAACCTTTGACCCTTTGTCTCCAGCTATCCCCAGAAAGGGACTCGGGGACCTTGGTCCAGTACAGGGGTTCACAGTTATCAGTATGTCCCTTATCCTTTCTGGATCTCCATTTTCCTAGTACGGAATTGAAAGAACCCATGGGGGGCCCACGTGGAAAGGTCAAGTCCAGACTGTATTGAATTCTTTGGAGTAAAGCAGTGGGAGGTGTGCAAGAAGTCAGTACCGTCTGTCACTCAAGTACAGTGTGCCAAGGACCAGAACCACAACACAGAACAGCTGCAATGATCTATCCTTACCGAGTCCCCCAGCCACTATGACCCGTCCACTCAGGCCACCAGCCACGAAGTCTGCCCGGCGCTTCTTGAGGAAGAATGAGCGCTCCATCTTCAGCCATCCCCCTGCAAGTGTGCACAGTGACAGGACAGAGACGGAGAATTAGGTGCTCGTGTCCCCTAACAAATACAGATGAATCCCAAGTGGCTCTTACCCTGGGCGGCTACTCCCTTGTGTTCAGGATGCAGAGAACATCCCTGCTGATTGAAATGACACCCTCTACCACCTCAGCCTTCTCTGGTGCCTGGCACAGTCTAACGTATACAACTCCCATGAGCCCCTGTTCTGTTTAGGTTTTCCACGGTTCTAAACTGGAGAGGAATCTGATTAAAGGTGGTGAATGGAGAAATCAGGATCCCTCTGATTCTCCATCAGCACAGGAAGAGTCCCTTCCTAACCTGGTCCTGCACAGGTACTGGGGGTGGAGGAGGAAGGGCCACAGTGGAAAGAGCCACCAGGCCAAAGGTGCCTGGAATTGAATTTGACTGCAAGCATATCCGTGAGTTAGGAAGGATGCTCAGACACTGGAGAGGCCTGCCTGGATATGTAAGCAGCCCCAGGAAGATCTGCCAGGATGGGGAAAGTGGGGATCAGTCAGAAGAAAGGCAAGCAGCCAAGGGGGTGGGAATCCAGCTCACCCTGTTCCATGTCGAACACATCCATTGTCCGGAGGAACTTGGGCTGCCGATAGAGACGACCCTGTCGCAGGCCTCCCAGGCTGTACAGGTGGTTGTCCAGGGTCACAAAGCTGGAGAAAGCCCGCTTACAGGGAATGTTGGGGAACTTGGTCCAGGACCGAGATTCTATGTCAAAGACCTCGAAGGCATTGACCGCATACTTAGACTGTCGTCCCCCTGGAGGTGGGAACAGGGTACACGGTGGACAAAAAAGCAGTCCCTGAGAACCAACAGGACTGGGATTTCCCTTCTGTTTTTCGGTCATTTGAAAGACTCCTCGAGGGCTGGAACAGTGTGATTATCCCCCAGGGCCAGGGAAATTCTCAGGCTGTGGGCATTGCTTCCTAGGGAACTCACCCAAGGGAGCAAGGAGAAGAAATGAACAACAAGGAGCTTGTCCTTACCCAGCACATAGATCTTGGAGCCCCGGAGGAAGGAGGTGGCAGCATATCTTGGAGTGGGCATGGGTGCTAGCGACACCCACATGTCCTTTAGCATGTCGTAGTGTTGCAAGTAGTTGTGTGGACGAAGGTCCAGGCCCATCCCACCTGCAGCATACACTCGATAATCTAAGAAAACACACACAGAGAGAGACGGTTTGGCTCGCAGGCACCCAGAGACAGGGCCCAACAGAATCTATAGCCTTCCATAGGCCAAGCCAATTCCTGGACACTGCTCTGCTAATGAATCCCAGCTGTCTTGGTGGGGTGGGTAGCACCATTCAAAGTCCCTATTACGGCTAAACCTGGGTCTTCCTGAAGCTGTGGCAGGACTGTGCCTCGGCCCTCATGAGTGCCAAGTCCTTAGCAAAGCCTGAGATACTAAACCCTGCGCAGAGGCGGATGACAGTGAAGCCTGAGTCTAGGTAACCCTTTGCAGGTTTGTGTCCCCCCACCCCACCCCCCGTCCTCCTGTCCTCCTGTCCAGGCACCCAGGGGGCAAGGCGAGGGGAGACCTCCAGGGGTGACCTGTCCCATAGGATCCCATAGGAACTCTCAGACACTAAGTCTCCAGCCATGGTGAAGTCCTTCAGAACTATAGCCGGCCCCAGTCGCCAGCCCCGGCCTGTCAGCAGTTCTGTCTGCTACCACAGTGGGGAAAAGGTATTCTCCTTCACATGTACAGAAGCTTGCAGGATCCAGGAGGCCCCTGTGTGGAGCGGGATGATAAGGCCAGGTCTGGAGGAGGAGGAGGAGGCTTTGGGGAACTGACCCTTCAGAAACCTTGCCCTTAGAGAGCTAGGTTCTCTGAGCAGGGAGTCCCCTCTTTTCTCCTCTGCTCTTGGCAGTAGGCAGCTTCTCAGGGACTCGGCACATTGTACCAGAGAACATGGACTACCATTTGTGTTTCCCCAGCCCTTGCCTGAAGGGGTTTCCTCTCAGGAATCTTCAGTACCTGTACGTGGTTCTGGCTCCCAGCAGCCCTTGCTCACAGCCTTTCTCTGTGTGGTGCCTTGACTCTTGGGTGTTACTACTGGACAAAGTGAGCAACCCTATCTCTCTCCACTTTCCACCCGTACTAGGGGTGGGTAGGGGGGGATCCTAACCCTAAGCCTAAGGCTGGGAAAGGGCCTGATGATGAGCACCTGATTAACACAAATTCCACCTTCCCTTCTAGGAACACCCCCTTCAGGAAAAACTCTATCCACTCCACAGTCATTCAGGCTGGCAGCCAGTTCTGACCCATCCTTTGAACCTCAACTGGGATTCCCTGAGCTGCAAAGCAGGGGGCCAGAGAACTTGGCTTGGTGCCTCCTGTGTGATGGTATCTCCATTGCTCTGTTACTGCATGTAACTGATACCAGCTTGACCTGTTCCTCCCAATACACCCAAGGTCCTTGAGAATTTGTTCATCTATGAACTCAGTACAATGGTTGACATGTAAATGTTTACCAACCTAACTATTGAATTCTTTTGACTTTATAGTTTGGAGCACAGGCATGGTCGTGACTTACTATCTATTTAACCTCGGGTAATTAACCTTTCAGGGCTTCCTGCTGCTTCTTCTAAAAACAGAATAAAAATAGCACTTATCTCATTGGATAAAGGGATAAAGCACCAAAGGTACGCCTTGATTTTTAACTTTTAGTATGATTTAACAAAGCTAGGGATGGAGTATACTCATTATTCTCAGTGTCCCCATGGGCCTTTGGGCCTTCCATCCTTTTCTTTTCTTTTTTTTTAAAAAAAATAGGTTCTTACTATGTAGCTTGAACTCACAATCCTTCGGCCTCAGTCTGCTGAACTCATTCTGCAGCCTAGGCAAGTCTTGAACTTGCCACTCCCCTGCCTCAGCCTCCAGAGTAGCTAGGATTACAGGCCTTCAGCACCAGGCCTGGCTTTTCATCCTTCTAACTGGCAGATCATGGAAACCCTACTGTCCACCCTGCCCAAGGGGGTTCTGGGCCCCAGCTTCTCACCAATCACTTCCAGGGCCCAGATTTTCTACTTTTTTTCTTTCTCCTTGTGACCTAGGAGTGTGCCAGGGACAGAACAGGTGTTGAAGAAAGGCTGGTTTCTGATCTGCCGTATGCCACACAGGCAGCTGGGGTCATGTCGCTAAAGAAGCAGTGTCTACAGCGTGGAGGCAAGTGTATCCGAACTTGGGGTCTCTTAACTTTCATTCTCATCAAACTGTGTTTTCAGCAAAACAGCTGTTGGACCCCCTCTATAGGCTCTAAAAGCTCCCCCCAAAAAGGTCAAATGAGAATTTAAAAACCACATGCAGTCCACAGAACTCGGTGGACCCGGACACTCCGCTACACGAGTCCACCTTTGGAACATGCTGACCTGCCCTCAGTACCACTGACACTACAGTCAGGAGTTAAAGAAGATCCTGGGATCCGGTCCCAAAGCCTCCTCGGCAGACCTGGTGTTGGTAGAAGGATGGGATGAGCATCCTCAGGAACCTACATAGGTAGGTTGGGGGTGGGGGGTGGGGTGCCAAGGGGGAATGTGGTCATTCCGCTGAATGCCAGGGTATGCAGAGTCATTGCAGATAACCCCATAGCTCACACCTTGGTGCTCCCTCTGCAGTGGCCTGCCCAGGCTGCCAGGAGGAACCCGCTGGAGCTGACTCCTGGCATCAGATGGAATTCCTAGACATTTCACCTGCTCAGCCTCCCTTCCCAATCTGTAAAATAAGGGCAATGGGTCTCTAGTTTTAGTACTTAATGTAAGGCTCAAATATGACGGGGAACGTGCTATTGGCCGCCCAAATCATGTTGCATTCCATCCGTTTTCCCTGTGACCCCTTACTTCCTTCTCTACGCCCACCCTCAACCCTGGCCCCACTTGCCTTTGGCTGTAACAGAAATGCCCATGGCAGCCTCACGCAGCACGCTCCTCTTCTTCCACTTGCCCTCATCGATATTGTACATTTCCACGACCTTCAGAGGCAGTTGATTGGTGCCCACACCCCCGATCACCATAATCCGCTTTCCTAGGGCAGTAACCGCTACCCCGGCCCTGGCTGTGGGCAGGGAGGGCAGGGAGGTCCATTGGTCGGCCTCGGGGGAGTAGACCTCGAAGCAGTCCATCGGGACGCCATTGTCATCACATCCCCCGATGGCATAGACCTGCCCTCCGGTCTCCAGCAGTGAGCAGTAGACCCGGCGGCTAGGCAGTGGAGCAAGGCGCTTCCACTGAAAGTCCTTGACATTGGGCACCTCCATGGCAGCCCGGGGGAGGGCCCTGCTCGCGCGCCCTCACAGCGTCCGGACAAGGTCCAGCCCCGGGACCCGCGGGCTACTCGGCGCCCGCCCGCACGTCCCCTCTTGCAGCCTCCATCTCGCGTTGCGCGGGCTTCCGCCGACGCCCGCTGGCTTCTCCGGGTCCCTCGGGTGTCAGCGGGCCGGCGACGTCCACCCCTGGCTCCGCGGGAAGAACCCGGCGAATCTAGGGCAGCAGGACGCCGGCGGTAGCCCGCCCTGGGTCAACTTTGCAGGATGAGCCCCGCCCCGCCCGGTCCCCGGGAGCGCGGAGCCCACCCCGCCGCGCGTGGGCGCCGCGCTCGCCCCTCACTAGCTCCCGGGCGGTGCCCGCAAGCCACGCACGGCTTTCACCGCCAGCCCGGCAGCCGCGGAGCCGGGGACAGCGTGCCCTGCTCTTCCCGGCCCGCACGCCGCTGTCACCCGCGCAGGCGAGCGGCTGCTAGACACCGAGTCCCGGTTGGCCGGAGGACGCCGGTTCCCCGCACCGCCTCCCCGCAGCCGCCACACCTGGGCAGGAGCCCACGCGCCCCGCAGCGGAGGCTGTGGCCTGTGCGTCAGCCCCGGCAGCCGGGGCGGGCGAGGGCAGGGCCTGCCGTGTCTCCGGGGTCGGAGGCAGCCGGAGCAGGAGCCGGTGCCCAGATGACAGGCAGATCCCGCCAGCGTGGGGGCGGGCGTTTGCGAGTGTTTGTTTTGGGTGAGGAGGCGGAGAGCCCAATTACCCGGTTTGTCTACAGTACACAGACCCAGTTCGTGACAAGCTGGTTTTGTTTTGGGGGGAGGTATTCTCACACGGTCAAACCTCAGAGCCGAGTTAGGAGGCAGTGACATGCATGCAGCGGGGGACCCGCAGATCGAACAATCGGCACGCCACGCGTATGCATGCAGCTCACCCAGAAC
The DNA here is from genome assembly GCF_949786415.1 of Peromyscus eremicus. NCBI lineage: Eukaryota > Metazoa > Chordata > Mammalia > Rodentia > Cricetidae > Peromyscus > Peromyscus eremicus. The sequence continues at coordinate 60,559,816 of NC_081431.1, forward strand.
CTGCCTTCCCTCCTGAGTGGACACGTCCACAAAGCCGCAGATAAAGTCACAGACAGGGGGACCACAACTGAACATACCGATAGACGACTGGGAGGATCTCCCCCACCCCCACCCCCACCCCCAAACCTTTATATACATCACTAGAAGGGCAAACCTGATTAGCAAATCCTGGCCCTTGGCACCAACCACAGGACTGGATAGATAACCTCTTCAAACCTGTACCCAGCATCAGACCCTTCGGAACTGTGGTTCCCCAGTAATACAAGCGCCAGTAACACACTGGACCACCTAGTGGTGTCTCTCCAAGTCCACAGGGTCTTCCTATCTGGCTTCCTTCCACCTGGAAACCCTCAAGCTTGAGAGCCGGACAGACTTTGCACTGTGTGTGCACACGGTGTGGTGTGTATTTCCCCCCAAAGCTGGGGATAGATCTCAGGGCTGTGCACATGCAAGGCACTAAACTTTAATTTGTGATCAACTGTAGATTCACACGTGGTTATAAGAAAGAAGTTCTCTTTATCCAGGGCCCCCCAGTGCTATTATCCTGGCAAGCTAAAGTACAATCCACAAGCAGATTAAATTTTCATTATTACAAGGGCCCCATGTCACCTTTTGATATCTGGTCCAACTCCACACTTCCTCCTTGCTCTTCCCTCCCCAGCCCCTGACAACCCATTCTGAAATCTTGTCGCTTCAGCCATGTTGTACAAGGAGCTGGGACTGTAGCTTACTTGGTGGAGTGTTTATCTTGCATGTACAAAATCCTGGATTCCATCCCCAGCCCTGAATAAAACCTGGTGCCTGACACAGTGACGTAAAACCCAGTGAGGTATGCCCACAATCCCAGTACTTGGGAGGTGGAGACAGGAGGATCAGAAGTTCAAGGCCATCCTTGCTATATTTTGTGTTCCAGGCCGTCCTGGACTATTCGGACTCCGTCTCAAGAAGGAAAAGAATGTTCTACGGATAAAATCATACAGCATGTAAACTTTTAGAGTCCCCTTATCCCCAAACTCACTCCTGGAGTACCATCATCCAAGTTGTTGAAAGGATCTCTCCCCCGCCCCCTCCACCCTTCCTCTGTTTTTCTAAAACATGGTCTCACTTGCCTGGAACTTGATTTTTCTGCTATAGCCTCCAAGTGCGAGGACTGCAGGACCTGTGCCACCAAACTCAGTTCTTCCTTTCCTTTCCTTTCCTTTTCTTTCTTTCTTTTTTTTTTCTTTTGAGACAGGGTCTGTCTATGTAGGCCTGACTGTCCTGGAACTCTCTGTGTAGATCAGGCTGGCCTTGAATTCACAGAAGTCCACCTGCCTCTGCCTCCTAAGTGCTGAGATTAAAGGTGTGTGTCTCGGCCGGGCGGTGGTGGCGCACGCCTTTAATCCCAGCACTCGGGAGGCAGAGCCAGGCGGATCTCTATGAGTTCGAGGCCAGCCTGGGCTACCAAGTGAGTCCCAGGAAAGGCGCAAAGCTACACAGAGAAACCCTGTCTCGAAAAACCAAAAAAAAAAAAAAAAAAAAAAGGTGTGTGTCTCTATATCAGATTTTTCTCCTTTATTTCTTTGCAGCATTCCATGGTATAAGTTTTTGTGAAGGTTAAAAGAGGTAATAGTTCTCAAGTGTTCCCCAGACCCTCTGACAGCGAGCACAGGCCTGGTACATTTCTGTCAGTGCCCATACTGCTACCTTGACTTCTGTGAGAAATAGAAGCTGTAACTCAAAATAGGCCTATCTTACTATCTTGAGCTCTTGACCTAACAATTCTACTTATTTTTAAAGCTTAGATTCGTGTATTTGCAAAATCAACATCTGGATCATCCACAGAAGAGGCTGTGTTCTATTTTTCCTTATTCGGTAAGAACTCACAAATTCTGAGAGTGTAGTCTAAATTCGCGAAGTTTCACAGACAATATCAACCATTTCATGTTCATGTAAAAGGCTTTCAGACCTTAGCACAACTGAGGATATGATGGAAGAACCATTCAGGCCTTGGAACCCAGCATGTAGGCAGGACCACCCGCCAAAATGAGACCAAAGACCTAATCCATCAAAGTCCACAGTTCTGGGAAAGTCCCTAAATGTACTAACCCTGATTTTGGGCTTCTGTAGTTCTACTTTTGGCTAACTGTTCTTGCTAAATGCAATATGTCAACTCGGGATGTGGTTTTTGTGCTTAAAAGCCCACTCTAAGAAAGTCTCAGGACTGCCCTCGGGTCCTGAACACTCAGTGTAGTTACCAGCTGGCTAATAAAGACTTTCTAGTAGCTTGAGGCCATGTCCAAGTAGTCTTCTCTGGTGGGTACCTCCCGACATTCTTAGAGGCCTATCCTGCCCAGGGAAATGTGAATGGACTCTTGGCTCGAACTGAATCAGTTTCACAGCTGTGGCTTGGGGTGACCAGGATGAAGGGGAGCACAGTCTTCTCAAATGTGTTAGTTGGGGTCTGTCTTCAGCCTCACTTGTCTATGAGCTTTACTGAAGCAGCAAAGCCAAGCAGTTTCTCACACCCTCCCAGCAGGTGGGCAGACTTCCCGGAGCTCAGCCCCTGCACATCCACTTTCTCATAATCTTCAACTGGAGGGAGACTGCCAGGCATCCTTGAGCATCTGTGTTTTGCAGAGGAGGGTCTGACACTCGGGGAGTGCTTCACTTAAAGCTGGCAACTCATTCAGAAGCCTCTGGGTTGAAGGCTCCAGATCACAAATGAACAGATCATGCATTAGTGAGGAGGCTGGGCGTTTCCGTTCTCATCTGGCTTCTGGTCATCTGTCTAATTGCAGAGGGAAGGCGAACAGAGCCTGAAGGGATCCTAGTGACTGTTGAGTGTCTCACCTGGGGAGACACCAGAGTCCAGTCCTGGACGGTGCTGTTCCAGCTCAGTGCTCACATCCATAGGCTTTACTCTGTGCAAACCATAGGGGTCAAGAGACTCACCGTGGAAAAGTAGAGAAAAAACAAAAACAAAAACCAGTTTGCCTCCAGGCTATGCCCAATTGCTAATTCTGGAAGTCTGGCTGGTTTCTTTTCCCTTTCTCCTTCCCCCATGCTCTTCCTCCCAGCAAGGTAACATCCCTTAGTCTATACATTGAGGCACATTAAAGAAGCTTGTAACCTAGCAACCACCGCTTAAGATTCCCTGAGTCACCTGCAGTTTCCGTGCCTGGTGACTGCATCCGGCCTGGGCCCCCAGGAGTGCCAGGCCCAGAGGGAGTCCAGTGTGTCCTTTGATTTCTCACCACCCTTTTCTGCTGCGGACTCACTCTCCCAATCAGAAGTTCTTCCTCAGGTCAAACCTAAATCGTTGTTGCTCTAAGATCTTGCACAGCACCCAGCACGGGTTTCCGGTTTCCGTTCTCTCTTCAAAAAGTATTTCTTGGGGGCTGGGCGACGAGATGGCTCAGTGATTAAGGGCGCTTACCTAACAACCTGAGTTCTATCTCTGGAACCCACATGACGAAAGGAGAGAACCAACTCTCCCAGGTTTTCTACATGCATGCCATGACACACACACACACACACACACACACACACACACACACACACACACACGTAAATCAATAAATAAACTAACGAATTAATTGTAGAGTTTTTGATTGGGATGCCTAATGGAGGGTTTCTATGACATAACCAAACCCCTGGGTCACCTTCCCAGTACCAAAACAAGAGAGTTTGACTTTTAGATGTGGTGGGAGGAGGAAAGGATGGGAGAGAAATGTCACAAGTGTCCCCACAGAGTAGGTCTGTGGTGCTGTGGACCTGTGTGATTGTGATACTGAAGTCTTTTTTTTTTTTTTTTTTTTTTAATTTTTCGAGACAGGGTTTCTCTGTGTAGCTTTGCGCCTTTCCTGGATCTCGCTCTGTAGACCAGGCTGGCCTCGAACTCACAGAGATCCGCCTGCCTCTCCCTCCTGAGTGCTGGGATTAAAGGCGTGCGCCACCGCCGCCGCCGCCGCCGCCGCCGCCGCCGCCGCCGCCGCCGCCACCACCACCCGGCGTAATACTGAAGTCTTAATCAAACTTGGAGCTGCTTAGCCCCAGACCAGTCTGTCACTTGGTAAAAGATTCCGACCTTGTCTTTGTCGAGGTCAACCGGCATACGATAAGCGGCAGGTGCAGTTTGGCTGAGCACCTACTAAGTGCCTGCTCAGTTTCCCGTGGAATCCAGCCTTGCCGAAGCCAGGTCTCTTCTGAGGAAGCGGTGAGTGGAGACACAGTATAGAATACCGAGCATCTTCTCAGAGTGGTGACCCCACTGATGGAGCACACATGGGTGCCTTTTGGGGAACTTACGGAGTCCCAGAGTAGGGGATATTTTGAGGAGACACCCTAACCTCCTTCCCCAGGAATACACGCGACCATCCTGCCAGGAGAGTTGCTGAGCACGTTGTAGGTACTGTGGGAAGGAGCAGTTCCTCCTTCTTTCTGAGATAGTGAGTGTTTCTAGCTTGCTATGTTCAGGCCAGTGTGCCCAGGAACTGGGCCCACCTCCATAGGGTAGGTGGCCTGGAGGTCCACAGCCTCCTGCAGCCCATCATGTTGGGGTTATTTTACAGGGGGATGTCTTTCTTCTCTACTAACTGAGGTTGCTCCACTGAGGCCTGAAAGTGCAGATCCATCTGGAGGACACCGGTGGCCCTTCACGGGGTGGTCGCCAGGTGGCGTTCCTGAGCAGAAGCTTGATCCGAGCATAAGGTTGGGAGTGAGGATGGCTGGCTCCTCACCAGCAATCCAAGCTTGGTGGGCCCCCAGCCCCGCCCCGTCAGTCTGGAAATCAGCCCAGTGAAGGATTAAGGCCCAATCAAACTGGATGGGGGGCAGCTGCACAGAGCTGGCAATCAGAGGCATGACCTGCATCCTGAGCCCCCACCACCTGAGGGAGAACGTTGGAGCGTCTAGTCTCTAGGATGCAGTCTCTCAGTCAGAAAGAACTGAGTACATTCCTTCAGGACCTTCTCTCTCCTCCCCACCAATCTCCAGTCTGCCTCCCGCTCCAGTTCATAGCATGACTCCGGAACCTAGAGGGACTTAATGGATGTCATTTAAGGAATGTCTCTGCCCACAGGGTGGGGACAGGATCGTCTTGGTCTTTAGACTCCTCGAAATTGAGAAGCGGGGGTAGGAGCCGCACATTCCTCTCTTGTTCTGTGCGCAGGATGAGACCTGAGGTAGTTTCCTGTGTTGATTGCAGGCATTGAAGAGGAAATGGGGCTTGTAATAAAGCCTGAGCGTTAGTTATAAACCGTGAGGAATTTCCTGGCCAGCAGTGCAAGAAACTGAGAACAGCCACAAGGAGTGGGGCGGGGAGGCCATGGTGCCTCTGGGAGACACCGGAGATGAGAGGACACAGGACACACATCTAACATACCTGCCTGGGCTGTACAACCAGGGCCATAGCATGCCCTCTCTGTGGCAGCTGTTCTCCTAAAGGAAAGTGGGTCCAGCCGTTACAGGGGCCTTATGGGAAGCCTTGCCCTGGCCTGTGGCTGCTACTGCCCTCTTGGTTAGTGATAGTCTGTTCCTCGTGGTGTTTGAGCGCCTGTCTGGAAGTCTAATCATGCTTTCTATGGTGTTTTGACCTTCCTGGAATGCCTCTTGTGCCCCCACAGCTATCTGGCAGGACTCAAGGGTTCAACTCACATTGCAATCCGGCCCTTCCTTTAGAGAGGAAAATATACCAGTTAGTCCCGGCTCACTAGGCTGGGCTGTATTAGCTCCTGAGCCAAGAAAGGGGCCCTTTCTTCAATACAGGGCCCTCTCTGCCCCCCTCCCCGGACCCCACATAGTCTTCCCCAGGGTCCAGTCTGCTCTGCAGAGTATCAGAGACTGTACATGGGCAGGTGGCACAGCCTACTCAGACACGTCTCTTTAAAGACCCATTAGTAAGTTAATATTGCCATTTCCAGAACCAGGAGCATCCTCCATTCTTCTTAATTAAAAAGAGCTCCATGTCCTGGCGGAGCTGAGAGGGGGCTCTGAATGATTTACACACCAGCTCCACTGCTGCCAGCCGGGAAATCGGCAAGGAGGACTGACTGGCAGATGGGCCAGCCTGCCTGCTCGCTAGTGAGTACACAAGTGTGAATGTGTGCATGTGTGCATGTGTATGTGTGCAGGGGCAGGGGGATGCTTTCCTACCCGGCAGGTGCAAAGTGGGCAGGGTCACAGATCCATCACCCAGTCCCAGAGAGCGCCACGTGGGGCCATAGGCAAGGCTGCTGAGCTCCTGCTAAAGCTTCCTCACCCCAGCAGAACTGTCTTTTCTGAAGGGCGAAAGTTCAGGCCTGAAGGCTGTGTCTCCATGCAGAAGAGAATGGCCCACTCCCTGGAGATACGGCTTATCCCAGGGAGGCATTCCCCACCAAGACCACACCACAGACTAGACTTCATCAGTTTTCTTGTCCTTCCTTCCTTCCTCCCTTCCTTCTTCCCTCCCTCCCTCTCTCTCTCTCTCTCTCTCTCTCTCTCTCTCTCTCTCTCTCTCTCTCTCTCTCTCTCTCTCTCTCTCTCTCCCTCTGTCTCTCTCTCCTCTTTTTTAACTATAAGAGGAGGCGTCCTGGGGCTGGAGCTGGGACTGGTTGGTGGGGTGCTTGTCTGAGTTTCATGAAGCCCTGGGTTCCATTCCCAGCACTGCATAAAACTGGGTATGACATCACACTCCTGTAAACCCCTGCACTTAACTGGTGGAGGCAGGAGGGTCAGAAGTTCAAAGGCATCCTTGGCGACTTGGTGAGTTTGAGGCTGGTCAGAGCTACATGAGACCCTGTCTCAAAAGGAGAAAGAAGGGGGTGGAGTGGGAGAGGCAGGTTCCTTGACTTAATTCTCCTTCACACACTTTCTACCTCATGAAAGATGCTGAGGCCCAAGATTTGATGGGACCAGGAAATGGCAGGGGTCACAGTTTGATTAGCGTGAGATGACTTTCAACCTCAGGCCTCTAAGGTGCCAGGGAGTGAAAGCGGTCACTCTCTGAGGTACCCACCCTCTATGTCTCTCCATGCCAGGGGCTTTGGGGACCCTTGCTCCCTTCAAGAGCCCACCATCCTTCATGCCCCCAGCAAGGCAGGAAGTAACGGATGGCTCACTGGGTGGGCCTGTGCAGAGGAAGGAAGCTTCTGTTCTCTTCTTACCTCTTCCCTTCATATAACACACACACACACACACACACACACACACACACACACACACACACATACACACCTACCTCATCCCCCTTTCCCTTCCCAGAGGTACTGAAGAAAAGATAGCTCAGAAGCACAGTTGTGGAGGGGTGGGGTTAGAGAGCAGGCCTCATCCAACGCCCTGCTTTAACCCAATCCCTTGGGAGACAGGCAATCTGCTGCAGCAGCAAGGCTGCCATCTGGTATGCTGACCCATGTCTCCTCCATGCTACACATGGAAGAGGAGGGGATGCATAATGGGCAGGCTGTGTGTGGGCTGTGCTGGCCTAAAAATAGATGGGCATCCAGAAAGGTGAGCAGTAGGCTAGGGTGTGGGTGGATCAAAGGGTCTGCCGGTCTTTAGTAGCAGACACTCCCAGGCCAGTCAGGTGTGCAGCTGAGGGACTTGAGGAACCACAAAGGACCAGAGTCTGTCACCAGGAGAATGGGGCTTCCTGTTTAGAGCCAGTGAGTCCTCAGTCCTTATCCTGGATGTTACTAGGTGTCTTAGTTAGGGTTTCTGTTACTGTGAGAGACACTATGACCACAGCAACTCTTCTAAGGAAAACATTTCATTGGGGCTGGCTTGCAGTTCCGAGGTCTAGTCCATTGTCATGGTGGGAAGTACGGCAGCATGCAGGCAGACATGGTATTAGAGAGGTAGCCAAGAGTTCTACATCTGGATCTGCAGGCAGCAGGAAGGGACTGTCACACTAGGCCTGGCTTGAGCATCTGAGACCTCAAAGCCTGCCCCCAGTGACATACTTCCTCAACAAGGCCACTCCTATTCCAGCAAGGCCACACCTCCTAATAGTGCCACTCCCAATGAGCCCATGGGAACCATTTTCTTTCAAACCACCACAGTAGATAAGGATCAGAGTAGTCCCTATTCAGACTCGAATCTAATGGCTGGTGTTCTAGAAGCTACCATCACAGACCCTGTGTGTCCTTTGTTCCCCTGAAGTTTGAGGTCACTCCGTTTCTTTCCTGGGATGACATCCCTCCCCCATAGTCCCAACTTCAGTTGAGAACCTGATTATGGGACCATAATGCCTCAGGGCAGCAGTCAGAGAACAAGGCCTTGGTCTGGTCTGGCCTGTGATCTTGTAGCAGTCTTTGTAGTTTTTTTTAATTGTCAAGGAGAAAGAAACAAAAGAAACTATGTTTCAGGATATGTGAAAATGACATGACTTTGTCATGTCTATAAATATAGTTATAAATTATGTTGGAACACAGTCCCACATGTTGTCTGCCACGGCTTTCCCCCTGAAAACAGCCTGAAGTAGTCTACGCAGCATGTGGGCCCACAGGCATAAAGTATTTCCTCTCTGGCCCTTTGTAAACCTTCTCTTCACCCTCAGCTATTTTTAGGGGGACAAATGGGATGCCACCTTTTTCCTGACAACTTGTCCCACACTTATTTTATAGTAAGCTGGCACTTTTAAGAGCAACAGAAGGCCGCTCCGTGCCAGTGCCCACTGTGGGTCGCTTTCTGTGCATGGGCGCCCTTTCTCTGTGATTTCACCACAGTCTTGAGAGAGAGAAACACTACCAGTCCTATTTCCATGAGGAAGGCACGGGGACATAGCAGGAATTTACCCTCCCTCACAGCTCCTTAGAAGAGCGTCCCTCCCGGGCTGGAGGCATAGCACGCTGGTAGAGAATGTGCGAGTTCTTGAGCACCGAAAACACTTTTGAAAAGAGCATCGTGGGCTGGTGAAATGGCTAGGCGGATAAGAGTGCTTGCCTGGCAGCCCTGGTGACTTGATTTCTCTCCCTGGGACCCACATGGTGGAAGGAGAGAACTGGATAACTCCTGCAAGCTATCTTCTGACCTCCATAGGTATGCAAGGATTAGTGTGCGTGCATGCATGCGCGCATGTGTGTGTGTGTGTGTGTGTGTGTGTGTGTGTGTGTGTGTGTGTAAGGGGGAGACAGAGCACCCTGAATTCCAAGCCAGGTGTTCCGACTTGAATGCCTATGTCCTCTCCAGCCCATCAGTCTAAGATGACCTCCTACAGGCCTAGCCATCTCCCAGACAGACAAGAGAATAGGAGTTTGGATGCTGGGGACAAGGACTCAGGCTCAGACCCTGGCCGTTGAGGTGAGAGGCAGCAAAGTCTGTAGCCGTGACAAAAGTGACAGTTCTGATCAGCACCCTTTGAGGCTTCCTCCACTCATCAGCTTTCCTCTGGGAAGACTGATTTGCATTTAAATAGGAAAGGCCGGGAAGGGCCACGCTATAGTGTTTGGGTGCTAATTAGAAATTCATTCCTCTTTAAATATGAAGGCACTTCCGTTAGTGTTTGGGGGGAGGGAGGTCAGGGAAAGCACCAGGGATGCGGGGAAGGCTGAGTGAGGCCTTTGGAGCTCCTCATCAGCAGAGGTCAGAGGGGTGTTCACAAGATCTATGCTGGCGTGAGGACACGTCTTGGTAGCCTGGCTCAACTCAGAATGAACAGCCACGGTCCTGGGGAACTGGAAGGTGGCCAGTGGGGTAGAAGTCTTCAGGTTGCCAATTTTTCAAATTGCTTAAAGACAACCCAAAGCAGGGTTCCCATCCATCTCTCTCACCACTTGCCCAGTGTGGAGCCCCTAGCCTGGCACTCAGTGGACACACAAGGAGCATTGGCTGCATGAGTGAGTAGAGTCAATATGTTACGCAGTGTGGAGTGGGTGGGTTATTGGTTCCCTGCTGGGATGAGTCAGGTGTGTTGGTCCCAGTAGTTTATCTGAGCCTCCCCCTTAAATGGTTTTTGCTCTCTACACTTCCCTGGAGCTTTGCAGATGCCGCGTTAACATTTCTCTTGGTCTTGAAGAAGAGTACTTTGCCTTGAACACGCTGACGTAACTTCACGTTCGTGTGTTGTATTTGATAATCGCAGTACAGCTGGAAGGTGAGTCAGGTTTTGTTATTCCCCACTCAAAAGTAGGAAAACAAAACTCCAGAGGTGAAGAGAGGAGCCCTGTGGTGACACCCAGTTCACTGTGAGCTTGGCCTTGGGCTCCCTCACTGGCTCTCTCTTGACTGTCCCATTCTCCCTTGTCCCTGTCCTGGGCTGGTTCTTCACAGAATCCTGTCCTGAGACTGGCCCTGGCCTTTAAGTGCAGGGTGCCCAAATCACGTGGGGAGCCCAGACTGCAGCCTGAGGGCAGTCGCTGAGCTGATGGCCAAAGGTGCTGGGCCTCACATGCTCGTCCCTGCTTATTCAAACCTCTTTACCCTTCAGTGCTCAGCCTGAACACCACCTTGGAGGGACTGGTGTGATCCCTACAGACAAGAGTCATCTTTCCTGTGTTTCCATGGCATGTGCCCTGTGACTGGAAAGCATGTATGATGATAGCCTCTCACAGTAGTAACTACCATAGACATTCAGGGCACCATGAAAAATCTTTTATGTGGTCTATATAACTTCCCACTCATAAGACCCCTGGAATAATTATGGTGGTGGTTAAGAAGTGCATATTACTTATTACATGTAAAGAACTGATCTGAGTACTGTGAGCAACTTAACCTGTAGGTCTGCCATTCTACAGATGCAAAAACTGAGTCTTCCAGGGGGCAAACAACTTACCCCAAGGCCACAGAGTTAGAGAGATGTGTGAAATCCCATTTGTCTGGCCCCAGGTCAGTGTACCCATTTTCTGGATGACCAGCTGTGACACATTGAAGGCAGGAACCACGTGCTGTGTCTGCCACTCTTATCAAGTTACACCTCTTGAAGCTCAGGCCAGCACCCGTACACAGTTGGTTATCCAAAGACGCAGCTGAAGTGGACCAGAAGCCAGACGTTCTGAGTGTTGGCTGTATGCCGGTGAGTCTGCATAGTGATCCTTGAATGCAGTTCGCTGGGTCAAAGCCAGGCTGCAAGAAACAGTCCACTTCAAAGCCAGAGAGGATACACAATGGAGCAGAAACGACAATCTGGTAGAAATCCCCCCACCCCCACCCCGCAAAAGATTCCTTGCTGCCTCATGCCAGTCACCTGGCCTGGGTATCCCCCGGCACCATCACCCCCGGCGCGCGCGCGCGCGCACACACACACACACACACACACACACACACACACACACACACACGCTGCTCATTTATATCACCAACCATCTCTACCAGCAGCAGGCCCTCAGCATGCCAGGGTATGCCTTTGCACAAATGAATGAAAAGAAAATTTACCTGACCGAGAGGCAAAGGACACCCAGAGACCACTGTAGGAGACAAAGGAGGGAGCGATTGCAGAGGGTACCCCCGCACCCCCCCCCCGCGCCCCCCCGCCCCCCCCGCACCCCCCCCCCCCCCCCCCGGGCTGGCTCAGAATCTTGTTCCTACTGTAGTGTAGGCAGGATCCCCTGGGGTTTCTCTACTAGTGAGCGATCTACCACAGCAGTTTCCATCTGATGACTGGAGGAGGAGCTAGGTAGGGACCCACACACGCCCATCAAGACAGGAGGGAAACCCTCAGGCTCAGCCCTGTTTGAATGGCTGAGTGTCTCTCTATGCGCCCAGCTGCCAGGGCCTGCTCTGTAGGATGGTGAGGGGGAGGACATGCTCACCTCACACAGAAGGTAACTGCCATGGATACCAACAACAAAGAGGCCAGGGAGCGGGACTTCTCAGCAGATACAAGAGAATTCAGAAAAGAGAAAAGGGCCGGTTTTTCAGTGGGTGACCAATAGGCTGCTCCTTTTTGTTTTGATTTGTTTTTTTTGTTTGTTTGTTTGTTTGTTTTTGAGACAGGGTTTCTGTGTAGCACTACCTGTCCTGGAACTCACTCTGTAGACCAAGCTGGCCTTGAACTCAGAGATCCGCCTGCCTCTGCCACCACCATCCAGCGTCAACAGGCTCGTTAAGCTTACCTTTTCTATCATAGAAGTTAGAGTGAGTGAACATAAGGTAATGTGCATGTGGGGCATACAGCTCTGCTTTCTGAGTGCAAGCCAGGGCCACACCATTTGAACCACACTGTTTGATATAGCGCAACCATTTTGGTCAAGTTGCAACAATTTCAGCAACTAAAGTTACTTGGTTTCTTTCTTTTTGGCTTTTTTATTTATTTTATGTGCACTGGTGTGAAGGTGTCAGGTCCCCTGGGACTGGAGTTACAGACAGTTGTGAACTGCCATGTTGGGTGCTGGGAATTGAACTCAGGACCTCTGGAAGAGCAGTCAGTGCTCTTAACCTCTGAGCCATCTCTCCAGCCCAAGTTACTGGGTTCCTAAAAAATAAATTAGTTTATAGATTCTTGATAACCCACCCTGTACCCTCAAGTAAAGTCCACACAGGAAAGACGTTTATGGATCACCTGACATCCTTTAACTATTCACTGATCACCCCCAAGCCAGAAGGGGACATGCTCAGCCTTCTTCCCCATCCCATCCCTCTCTGGCCTGTAACTGCCTAGCTTGTACATGGTCGGCCAGCTAATTCTCACAAGGCGCCCGCTCTATGGGAACCCTCCCCAAAGAAAATCCTGCACTGTCTGAAGTTACCTGTTCCCTTGTCTGTGTTTCCTGCTCACTGACCTTTCACTGAGGACTTTTAGTGCTGTTTCAGGGGATTTTTCTCTCTGGAGTGAATTTCTGAGGAGAAAACATGGTCAGAGAGAAAAAAAAAACAACAAAAAAAAACCAACTGCATACCAGAAATCCCTCTCCAACTACCATGGAAAGGGGACCAGTGGGTTGGGGCTCAGGAGTAAATGAAATGATAGAGCTAAGTCCTCAGACCAGGAGGCTTAGAGTGTTTGCCATCTTCAGGACCATTGTCCCGAACCCTTCCAACCCTCAATCTGTGTAGCTATAAACTGATCCGGTCTCCCAAGGGGACTGAATTTGAGGCTTCATTAAGCAATCGTATTTGATAGGGTGGTAGTCACAGGGCGTGTATGTTTGTCAAAACCATCCAATATTTATTCATGCATTTATTATATGTACATTATGGTCCAATAAATGTTTTTTTTGCCGTGCCGCAGATGGAACTCCAGGCCCCGTGAGCGCCAGGCAAGCACTCTGCCACTGAAAACACTGCACCCTCTATATCCTGTTTTTTGTTTTAATGTGAGTTTACGTAACTAAGTAAATCAGCCCTACAGCATAGGAAGTATTTGTTGCTTTCTTAGTCCCTGGTCTTCTGCCTGGAAAGAGAGGGGAGAGAAGGCATCTCTAGAAACGGGACTGCACAGGGAGGGGATGTCACAAGCTGTGCTGACTTCCCAAGCAATGACTGCCTAGGGAGACTCTGGTGTTCTGGATGCTTCTTGCGGCTTGAACATCGGCCTCTCAGCAGCAGGGGAAGTGCCTGTGTTGCTGCGTTAGTTCTGACGTCATAGCCCAGGGTCATTCCCCGACCTGCACCCTGGTTGCTTCTTGTCCCGGAAGCCCCTCCATCACTATTGTGTGTCCACCGCCACTATCCCTTTGTCTCCCAGCCTTCCTGCTGAGCTATTCTTTGGTCCCTGAGCAGAGTGGCATGGTGACTAGGGGCTGCAGGCTGTCGCTCTTAATGAAGTGTTGGCCGGGAGAGACAATCATCTATCACAGCAGCCCCGGGATGATCCGTGAGCTGCATGTTAGGAATGCCCGGCAAAGATGGGTTACAGCTCAATTAAAGAGAAGTGTGTGTGTGTGTGTGCCTGCGTGAGGGGTGTACATGCGCGCTCACCCACTGGAGACTGGAGAGCAGAGTATGAGAGTCAGGTAAATCGAGGGAAAATGTGCCCTGAGCATTGGCCAGAAGCTTACGTCTTGCCTGAGTGACAGCTGCTTGGGAGATGTTAGAGATGGGACCCTTGCTGCCGCACAGCCCCCAAACCTGGGAAAGCTCGTGGTTTGCTGTTCGCCTCATTCTACGGAGTAATGAATATAAATTCAATAAACCGTGTATGAGGATAATTTTGAACTCAGTTTGGGACTCTCCAGTCTAAGACCATCGTTCAGGGTGCCAGCTTTTCCGCTTCATTTGGATTTACAAGATTTGGTGAGAGGGGCAGAGGATGGAGGTTAGGGAGGGGCTCCCAACTATTGCGTACAAAGCCCTAAGCCGGACCAGCCAGCTCTGGGGAAAAAAGAAGAGGATGATAAGATGTGGGACCAATTCAAAGGTGAAGGTGTTTCCAGTGTGGCATCCCTTCAGGAGTCCTTCCCTCACTTCTCCAAAGATGCTCCCATCTAGGAACAAGGAAGAGAAGGTCATGGGCTGAGATTGTGACAACCAGGCCACGAGACAACAGCCACTTGGGGCTGGAGAGATGGTGGGCAGTTTGCAACATCTGGCAGCTCCAGCTCCAGGGGATCTGAGGCTCCCTTTTGACCTCTTCAAGCATCTGTGCGTGTGCGCGCGCGCGCGCACACACACACACACACACACACTCACGGGGTGGGGTGGAGGGAATGAAAATAAAACAAACCTAAGATAACTGCAGCCCCAATCACGATCCCCTGTAACATCGCCATGACGAGCTGTCTAATGCTCAGCTCAGAACCTTTGCCATAATTAAGAACTGAGTGGTTGGATACTTGGGGACAAAATAAAATCAGTTCCAGTAGAAACCAGCAGGCTGGGGCCAGGCTAAAATACTAACAAAGGGAGGTGGGATGTCGGGGAAACAGATAACCGAGTGGGCTCTGCTGTGGGGGTCGGTACTGATTAGCTCCGCAGGTTTCCGGGGTTCATATCCACTCAGCTCCTCCCTCCCCACACAAATGACAAGGGGCCAGAGCAGACATAAAGAAAACGGTTGGAGCTGACATCTTGCCTAATTTAAACTCTGCTCACAGAGAGGCCCGAGAACAGAAGGAGGGGCGGACATCAAGTAAGTAAATGTCAGCCCTTCCAGTTGGTCAGAAGCCATCAGCCAGGCAGAGGCTCCAATCAGAAACCGTTCAATTAGCACAGTAAAAGAGGAACAGAGTGGGACCGGGCACAGCGGGGGAGGGATGGAGCAAGGGAGGTGTAAGGCAGAGATCAATAGAGGATTACCACCGTGAGATGTGCGGATGACAGAGGCTAGCAGATGCCTTCCACATAACAGGGCACCCAAGTCAGACACCCTCCATAAAATGTCCACCCAGTTCCTTGGCTCTCTCAGATCTCGTCCCAGGGGGCCAGGCCATCTTGTGGACTATTTTGGAAGAGATTTCTCCCTTTTGCTTGAACCCAGAGACAAATGGGCAGCTTTCAGCCACTCGGGAGCTGGGGGGTTGGGAATTAATTGGAACACAGAGAGAAGGGAGTGACCCTCTGCAGGCAGTGCTGGGAGGTTGCAGTCTATTTTCTGTGTAAAGCTACTCGAACTGATAGGGAAATACATCCGATTGTGAGGTAGGGTCACATAGGCATGTTTCCCTTCAAAGCTAATTATTATTTAACTAGCTAATAATTGTTTAATTTTGCATACGGTACTTGCCAAGGCCAAGACTTTCTTTCACTTTTTCATTTTAATAAACTCATTTTCTTGTCCAAGGAGAGATTAAGGTTCCTTCCCTTTCTCCTAAATTGGAAGATTTAAGATCAAGATTCTGAGAAGCCGAATCATTTTCCTGAGATTGCCATATGCTCCTAACCCCAGGGGTGGGGGGTGGGGGATAACATACTGAAAAAGAAAACAAAAGTCACCCTATTTCGGGACAGTCGGGGCCCAGAGGCCCACAAGGTGCAGGGCATCCATCTTCAGAGAGTGAATGCCACTCGAGACCTTCGCCGTCCACCTTTGTAAACAGGTGTGCAGTGAGGATTGCCAGTTAAATTCTAGAAAACCCAGTGAAGTGGGAACAGTTGGGGTCGACTAAAAAATTATTTACAGATGGAAATTCAGATTTAAGTGGGTGCTCTTTATCTTTATTTACTAACCTGTTGATTTTATATCGAAAAGAAATAACTGCCCTAACCCGTCAAGTCCCAGCACTGTCCAAAGGGCTTGCACACGACATCTCTAATGTCTGCGAGCGTCTCTGTGAAATGAGCAAATCTGCTTTACAGACGGACGGCTGAGGGGCTAGGGTTGGAGGGTTCAAGTATGCGGAGTCAAACAGAGACTAAGAGGCAGGATGAGATCTACCCTAGGTCTGATCAACTCCCAAATGCAGACTGAAAAGTCGGGTGAAGGAGACTGAGAGGGCTCAAGAGAGCCCTTGCTTGGATGGCAGGTTGAGACAGACCCAGGTCTCAAGCCGAAGAGATGGCTCAGTGGTACAGGGTTTCCTGTTCTTCCAAAGGACCCAGTCCAGTTCCCAGAATCTATGTTCTGTGGCTCACAACTACCAGTAATAATAATTTAAAAACAAGCAAACAAACAACAAAAAATAGGTTTTTTGGGTGGTCTTGAAGTCTTTGAAGGTTCTTGAACAGGCAAATGGAAGGGCTAGAGCAGTATTTGGAGGATTAGCGTGACCACAGACTGTACAATGTCAAGGAGTCTGGCAATGAGGACACTACCCGGTTTTTCCTTCTATGAAGATGGAGGCCACCCAAGTTCAGAAGCCGGACCCTTTGCTTCGTTTTCATTCTGCGTGTGGTGAGTGTTTTGCCTACTTGAATGTTTGTCCCCACATGCATGCAGTGCCCTTGAGTGCCAGAAGAGGGTGTCAGATCCCCTGGAACTGGAGTTCCAGATGGTTGTGGACTGTTAACGTGAGTGCTGGAAATTGAACACGGGTCTTCTGGAAGAGCAGTCTATGCTCTTAACCACTGAGCCATCTTCCCAGTCCCATAATCCAACTCTTAATTACAAGGAGCGCTGGAGCAGGAGAAACACAGACCATTAAAATCCGGACAGATCCCAAATTTGGTTGCTCATGCATTCCATGTTTGTGATGGCTGATCTTATGTCAACTTGACATATAAACCAGAGTTACCTGAGATCAGGGAACCTCAATTGAGAAAACGCTTCCATAAGATCCTACTGTAAGGCATTTTGTTCATTAGTGATTGGGGAGGGAGGGCCCAGCCCATTGAGGGTGATGCTATCCCTGGACTGGTAATCCTGGGCTCTATAAGAAAGCAGGTTGAGAGCTGGGCGGTGGTGCACGCCTTTAATCCCAGCACTCAGGAGGCAGAGCCAGGCAGATCTCTGTGAGTTCGAGGCCAGCCTGGTCTACAGAGTGAGATCCAGGACAGGCTCCAAAACTACACAGAGAAACCCTGTCCCAAAAAACCAAAAAAAAAAAAAAACCAAAAAAAAAAAGAAAGAAAGAAAGAAAAAAAGAAAAAAGACAAAGAAAGAAAGAAAAGAAAAGAAAAAAGCAGGCTGAGCAAGCCATAAGGAGCAAGCCAGTAAGCAGCACCCCTCCATGGCCTCTGTATCAGCTTCTGCCCCCAAGATCCTGATCTGTTTGAGTTCCTGTCTAGACTTCCTTCAATGATAAACAGTGCTGTGGAAGTGTAAGCAGAATAAACTCTTTCCCCCCTAACTTGCCTTTTGGTCATAGTGTTTCATCACAGCAATAACTAAGACAATGTTCTTCTCTCATCCCATAGGTTGTGGATACATCTGTATGTTTATCTAGTCATAGACAAAACAGCAAAGCATCATGGTTAAGAGAAAAAGCTTCACAGATTTCAAGGCAAGTGCTAAAAATATAAAACCCTTAGGGGGGAACAGGCTCACATCTTCCTGACTTTGGGTTAGGCGATGGTTTCTTAGTTATGAACTCGACGCACAAGCAACAAGAGAGAAATTAAATATGCTGTTGAACATGTCAGCCCAAATAATAACTGGAGAGGGATTCGTAAAAGGCAATGATATTTATTTGCAAATGACAAAGGATCGCAGTGGGAATGTATGGCCATGGTAAACTATGGGCATAATCTAGGACTGTGAAGCAAGAAGCGTTTAGAGCCAAAGATGGAAACACTGCCTGGATAGGAAGGGCACTGGCCCAGGAATCCAGAGGCACAAGTTGGCTCAGCTCCTCCGGGGTGTGGGGCTGTTCTCCTCCTCTTTCAACAGCACGCTGTGGGAGTTATTGCACTTCTGGAGAACATTAAAGACATGCTTCGTTTCAGAAATCTGTGCATACATGTAAGCACGGAGCATGTGAGTACAAGGAAATATTTTCTGAGTTGCGTAACTTCCATACTCTGATTTTGCTGGGCTAACACAAGAATGATTTCATCTTTGAATAATCAACTTTCACACGTCTCATGGCTTTACTTCATTTTATTGCCTGATAATGTTTCAGTCTGTGGATATTGCCATTTCATTTATCCAGTCATCAGTTGATAGGCGGGCTTTCTCTTTGGATGACAACTCTGCCCTCTGAAAGTGGAGAATTGTACACTTTAAGTGGTCAAATCGTATGGCATATGGATCAGCTACCCCATTAAAGTTGTCTTTAAAAGAAAAGGAAGCCAGCTGCAATGTTGTGCAGTCACAGCTGGGCCAGCCTGGGCAACATAGCAAATGATGCCTTCAGTCCCAGCACTTGGAAGGCAGAGGCAAGCAGATCTGTGTGTTTCAAGGCCAACCTGGTCTGCATTGTGAGCTCCAAGGTAGCCAGGGCTATACAATGAGGATCTACCTTAACACAAATAAGTAAATAAATAAATAGTTGTTTTTTCAAAGAACAAAGGATTTTAGCGTTAGCTAGACAGAGGCTTGTGTCCTCTCTTGGTCACAAACCAGTCTTCTGATTCTAATTTCCTCATATAGAAAATCAGCATTATTATAACGCCTATTTCACAAAATTGCTGAGAGGAGGAAATGAAATAATTCATGGAAAGTACTTAGCACAACTCCAGGCATATTGCAAGCTCTTTATTGAGGTTGCTTATTCTACTGAGGTTGGACGAGTTCCAGCTTCTGCATGTGATCACAGATCACCCTGACTCCCAGTACCTTCAGTCACACAGGGTAGCTAGCCTCTGAAGTTGTAAATGTTCCAATGCGTAGTGTTCCCAGAAATACCTGTACACCTATCAGCTGTACAAACACACACTTCAGTTACAAACCCCAGCCAGGAGACAGCCAGGGTTTAATACTGTGGGAGTTTTGGGGTATGCTCACTACGGGTAGGTATATGTACAAAGAGCGTATCTATCTTTCTGGTAAACGTCCACGAAGCTGTTTCAGGTAGGAGTGTGACTCACTTCAGGCTTTGTAATCTGGACCAGAACAGCCAGGAGATGTCAGGATTTCCACAGCTTTCACTTTGTTTATTCTTCTTCTATTTAAACGTGACCACGGAAGCACAATACTTACATTTACGTAGGCAGGGTCAGCTGAGCAAGCACAGCTCCTTGTGAGCCTGTGAGAGGACTTGCTGACTGGTTAGACTGGACATTAATGTAGAAAGCTAACAGCAGAAGAGGAAATCACAAGTAACAGCATTCGGTTTCTGTTCCTTCTGTTGGTCCCCATTTTTATTTCTCAAGATGGGGCCATACTGCGTAGCTCAGGCTAGCCTCAACTTGTGACTCAGTTGCCCCAGCTGTCCCAGTACTGAGATGACAGGCACGTCCACGCCTCACCCTCTGAATCTTTTTACCAGTTTAAATGAGGGAAGATAAACAGGCAAAGGAGTCTGAATCTCAGAGGGGGGCAGGGTGCCTCAGTGTTGAGAATAATTGCAGGGGACCTTTAGTCCCAGCACTTGGGAGGCAGAGGCAGGTGGATCTCTGAGTTCAAGGTCAGCCTGGTCTACATAGTGAGTTGAGTTCAGGACAGCTAGAGCTACATAGTGAGGCCCTGTCTCATAAAATAATAATAATAATAATAATAATAATAATAATAACAACAACAACAACAACAACAACAACAATAATAATATGGCTGGAGAGCTGGAAAGCGGTTAAGAGCACTAGCTGCTCTTCCAGAGGACCTGGGTTCAATTCCCTGAACCCATATGGTGGGTCACAACCATCTCTAACTCCAGTCCCAGGGAATCCTTCATGCTCTCTTCTGGCCTCTGTAGGCACTGTATGAATGTAGTATACAGACATGCTTCAGACAAACAACCATACACATAAAAAAAAATACATAAAGTCTTTTTAAAAATTAAAGAATAATTATTTATTATTAATGTCAGCATTTGAATATCTACTATAGATATCTATGCACAAAACCCAGGGCAGGGAGATACTTTAATCCCCATTGTATAGAAGAGAAAAATGGGAGACCACAGCGACTTCCTCAAAATCACAGAGGTAAAAATTGGCAGCACGAGAGCCGGAGCTGGAATCTGATAGAAACCTTCCTTATCTCAGGGCCACAGTTATTTTTGGTCCGGCTCGCCAATGAAAAAGGACCTCGAGGTCATGGTCTCTCCTGTTCTCTGAACCCAGTCGTTTGAAACCCTCTAATCCTCGTTAAAGTGGAATTCATTGCTGACCTTGGCGCCACATGGATGCCGGTGTCCTTCCCCCAGATATACTGATGCAATCAGCCTGGGGTGCGGCCTGGGCATCAGAGGGGACATCAAAGGGCTCCAGATGACCCTCACAGGCATCAAGGCTGTGGCCCACTGGGATAAGGACAGTGTGGCAATGCACTGACACTTTCTGTTCAAAGCAGTGCCAAGAAGGACCCAGAGAAGCGACTGCTTCCGGTGGGCTTGGGCCAGAGCAGATTTGCTCAGGAGCTGGACCTTGAGGTCACAGAAGGGAAGACTCCTCCTGGAGCCCTGAGGTAGGAGAGCCTCTTGCACGCTAGATGGATGTGGTGGACAAACTTGGACTCTAAGCCAGCCATCCCAGGGCCACCCAGCTGTTTGACCAGTTTGCTTGTGAACAACATGTTATTAGTGTATCTATCAGTTTCTAGAATCCAAACTCATAGGGATCAAAGCTCTGATCCCTGCCTCATGGCCTGAACCCTGGGCAGCTGATTAAGCATGGCAGTGCCCTCATCTGGCTTCTGTCTGGCCTTTAAGAAAAAAGGACAGCTGAGCCCACGGGGCAAGAGAGAAAAATATCACAGGACAGTGACAGGTAGGAGCTACAGAGACAAACATTCATGTGGCTTTTCCTTGGGATTTTCTGATTCTTTTTTTTTTTTTTTTTAAAGATTTATTTATTATGTATACAGTGTTATGTCTGCAGGCCAGAAGAGGGCACCAGATCTCATTACGGAGGGCTGTGAGCCACCATGTGGTTGCTGGGAACTGAACTCAGGACCTCTGGAAGAGCAGTCAGTGCTCTTAACCTCTGAGCCATCTCTCCAGCCCCGATTTTCTGATTCTTATTGTCCTTAAACTTCATGTTATTAAATTATCTGCCCATTAGATTATGTAGAGAGAAAGCAGAATTGTAAAAATATTATTTTATTTTATATGTGTGTGTGTGTTTTGCCTACATGCATGTCTGTGCACCAGGTATGTAGCTGGTGCCCATCAAAGGCCAAAGGCCAAAAGGGGGCATTGGAGGTCCTGGAGCTGGAGTTACAGAGAGTTGTGAGCCACAGTGTGGGTGCTGTGGGAATCTTCCAGATGCTCTGGAAGAACAGCTGGTACTCTTAGCCACTGAGCCACCTCTACAGATCTAAGAGAGCAGAATTTTCATACACTGTTTTAGTCCCCAAACTAATAAAATTCAAGAGCCGGGCATGGTGGCGCACGCCTTTAATCCCAGCACTCAGGAGGCAGAGGCAGGAGGATCTCTGTGAATCTGAGGCCAGTCTGGTCTACAAAGCAAGTTCCAGGACAACCAGGACTCTGTTACATGGAAAAAACCCTGTCTCAAAAAACCAAAAATAAAATAATAACACAAAATAAAATAAAATTCAAGCCTAAACCCTAATTTCCCCTTGACCATGACAGTGTGTTACTATGGTTCTTGTTCTGTTTTGAGACAGGGTCTTACTATATACCCAAGAATGCATTGGAATTTGCTATATAGCATAAACTGGACACAAACTCTCAATCCTCCTGCCTCAATTCCCTAAATGCTAGGATTACAAGAATATACCACCATGCCTAGCAACATCTGTCTATAGGAATTTTGTTTTTTGAGATAGTGTCTCATTTGTAGCCCAGTCTGGCCGTGCACCCACAGTGGACCTTCTGTGTGCTGGGATTACCAGGGCTGGACGTTCAAGGCAAGTGATGAAGACACTGTCTTTACTTACAACCCAGATGACAGCTTCACACCTACAACCTACCAGTGCTAAGTCAGGTTAGATCAAAAGAGTGAATGATGTGCTCACAATAAAACTAATGGTCCTTATAGTTCTGGTTTCTTCCAACCTACAGCAGGTTAGAGTCAGAAAATTCAAATGGTGAGAAACACTGCTCAGGACAGCTGACTTCCTGAAAGCGGGGAACGAAGCAAGCAAGGCCCCTGTCTTAGTCTATTGCTGTGAAGAGACGCCATGACCACGGCAATTCTTATAAAGGAAGGAAAGCATTTAATTGGGGCTGGCTTACAGTTCAGAGGTTCAGTCCACTGTCATCGTGGTGGGAAGCATGGTGCATGCAGGCACACATGGTGCTGGAGAGGTAGTTGAGAGTTCTACATCCAGATCTGAAGGCAGCAGGAAGAGACTGTGAGTTGCTGGGTCTAGCTTACGCATCTGAAACCTCAAAGCCGGCCCCCAGTGACACAGGCCCTTCCACAAGGCCACACCTCCTAATGTGCCATGCCTTATGAGTCTGTGGGGGCCATTTTCTTTCAAACCACCACAGCCACCGACTCAGAAGGCACACTGGTCTGGGAGTCCATTGTAGGGATAGCGGTTAGTCCAGTGGTTCTCAACCTGTGGGTCATGACCCCTTTTGCAGGGGTGGCCGAAGACCATCAGAAAACACAGATATTTACATTATGGTTCACAATAGTAGCAAAATTACAGTTATGAGGAACCGTATCAATGGGTCACAGCTTTCGGAAGGCTGAGGACCACGGCTGTAGACCCTGGCAGGCATCTTTACTCTGATATGATAAGAAAACAACATTTGTAACAGTGGTGAACAGGCAACCAGGAGGTGCTTTGCTGAACACCTTGACCAAGACAGATGACTTGTGCTTGCCGTCACCCCTCACCCCAGTTTTCCTCCATTTAAGCCTAAAGCGCCTAGAATTACCTCATGGAGTCCCTGGATTCCTTTATTTGTTCCTCTTCCCACCTATGCATTAGACCTCCTTTCTCCACTTTTTAGCCTTCCTTGTCAGAACTGGGACTTTTGTCCTAAAACGCTTGGTATTGTACTAGCTACTGCAATTACTGGGCACTTTATGTGATGCTTCAGGCTGGGTACTTTATGTGATGCTCCGGGCTGAGTACTTTATTTGATGCTCCGGGGCTGGGTACTTTATGTGATGCTCTTGGCTGGGTACTTTATTTAATGCTCCGGGCTGAGTACTTTATTTGATGCTCCGGGCTGGGTACTTTATGTGATGCTCTTGGCTGGGTACTTTATTTAATGCTCCGGGCTGAGTACTTTATTTGATGCTCCAGGCTGGGTACTTTATGTGATGCTCTTGGCTGGGTACTTTATTTAATGCTCCGGGCTGAGTACTTTATTTGATGCTCCAGACTGGGCACTTTATGTGATGCTCCGGGCTGAGTACTTTATTTGATGCTCCGGGCTGGGCACTTTATGTGATGCTCCGGGCTGAGTACTTTATTTGATGCTCCGGGCTGGGTACTTTATGTGATGCTCTGGGTAAGCAGTCTTCCTCACAACAGCCCCAGCACACAGACACTGAGATGCACTCAGGAGCTGCTTTTGCTGGGAAGCATCAACTCCTCACTTGGGCCCACGAGGGAACAAAAGCAAGGAAAGGGCAAGGCTGCCATCTTTACCTTTATTTAATTAAGCCTTTCTCTTTTACCATGGATGGTGTGTGTGTGTGTGTGTGTGTGTGTGTGTGTGTGTGTGTGTGTGTGTCTATGTGTGTGTGTGTGTGTCTGTATGTCTGTGTGTCTGTGTGTCTGAGTGTTTGTGTATGTGAATTCGGGTCAAAGATCTTAGTACCGTTTCTCACTGAGACATCTTGCTGGCCCATAGCTTATTGTCTTTAACACCCTTGTTGGAGATGTCTTTAGGAAGACAAATACTGTCTTTGGAGTCAATTCTGTTTTGTTTTGTTTCCTTTTCTCTTTTGGTTTTTTGAGACAGGATTCTTTGTGTAACCTTGGCTGTCCTGGATCTCACTCTGTAGACCAGGCTGGCCTCAAACTCACAGAGATCTGCCTGGCTTTGCCTCCCGAGTGCTGGGATTAAAGGCGTGGGCCACCACTGCCCAGCTGGCAATTCTGACCTTATCCATGGTGTAAAATTTTCTGGCTCCCAACCAAACTGTGGAGTGAAGGGCTCCTATACTTTTCTGTGTCTCCTTCTTTTCTCCTGAATTTCTTTCCTTCCTCAACTAAAAACAGTATTTGAAATCTTTTGTTTAAAAAGGCAAAGAAGGGGGCTGGAGAGATATCTCAGCATCACAGAGTAGGCATGAGCATGCACACACGAACACACACATACAATAAAAATGAAGCTAAAAAGGCAAAGAAATGGTAAAGATGCAGGATGATTTTTACCCAGTATTGCCCCACAATGTTGCCGTAGGGTGAGTTCCCCCAGAACAAGGCTCTCAATGTCTAGAACAGGGGAAGAAAGGAGAGCTGTGGTCTGGCCTAAGAGCAGTGTGGGCATGCTGGCTTCTCAAGAGCCTCGGAAATAATGCAGAATTGTCTTCCCTCCAGCTCGAGGCCGCCAGCCTGGCTTGGTTTTTGTTTGTTTGTTTGTTTGTTTGTTTGTTTTGTTTTCCAGTATCAAGCTGCGAGCTGGACAGGGGTGGATACAGCTGACCAGGAGAAAGAGCAGCTGCCAACAACTGAGGTCCACTCTCAGGAGAGGAACGTCCCTGAGCCTTTATCTGCCTGTCCCCACAGCAGGGGCAGGGGCATTGGCCCTGGATGGAGATTCAGGCAGATCACCGAACAGGATACATTCAAACACTCTGGACAAGTTATAATGAACTTTTGTTATGGTTTGGGTGTAAAATGTCCCCCCCAGGTGCCTGTGTGGGTCCCTAGCTGGTGGCTCTGATGTGGGAAGTTGTGACATCTGTAGGAAGTGGGGCCTCTCTGGACGAAGTACATCAGTAGACAGGGTGGACCTTGAGGCTTATAGCTTAACCTCACTTCCTGTCCTTTGTCTCACCCCTGCTTCCTGTACCCCTGAGATGTGAGAAGAAGAGCCCTGCTTACACGTTCCCAGTACCATGTTGGACCATGTCTCCTTAACCATGCATGAATCCAAGTCAATCCTGCTGCTCTAAGTCAGCACTTGCCAAGTTTTTGGTCACAATAACCAATAATGTTTGTGTCTCTGTTCACTCCACCATTTCCTGAGCCCCTGGAAGAAGCCATGACTGGTCATCATACCCCACCTCCTAGCAGCATCTGGTACAGCAAGTCCTCCATCAGTTGCAATAGGATGGAATACAATTGAGGAAAATTGCTAAAGCTTCTAAAGCAATAAACTAGCTATCAAAAAGAAATTGCCAGCTGCACGAGGTATCACGAGGTAAATGGCCATACTGGACCACAGAGGTGTAAGTTAGGAGTCAGTGAAGCAGGCTACAGCCTTCCCTCCACTGCAGGGATGGGGCAGTTAGGGTGAAAATTGCCCCCCTAGGCCCAGAGGGAGAGGCCTTGTTGGAGGAAGTGTGTCACGTTTTCTTCCTACTGCCTGTGGATCAAGATGTAAATCTCAGCTCCTTCTCCAGCACCATGTCTGCCTGCATGCCGCCATGCTTCCTGCCATGACAATAATGAACTAAAGTTCTGAACTGTAAGCCAACCCCAGTGAAATGTTTTTCTTTATAAGAGTTGTGGTCATGGTGTCTCTTCTCAGCAATAGGAACCCTTATACAAGAGGTTACCAAAAAGGCAGATCTGTACATCTAAGTAGCTTGTCCCCACTTTGGGAGTGCATAACATAAAAGGAACCTTCTGATGGCTTCTTATGTTCAGGAGTCATGTGCTGTCACTGAGGATTAAACAAAAGCCTAGCCTAGGGGAAGTCCAGGTTTCTTCTTTCTGCTCCCGGGTTCGGGAAAGCCAACAGCTGAGTGATAGATGATTAAAGATGTGTTCCCAACACTGTTCCAAATGGCCCACTTTCCCAAGCAACGTCCCCTTTCAAGAAAGCTGCTAGCAGCTGCAGAATGCTACCCATGTCCTTTCACCAAGCTGCAGTATCAGGCTTACGAGGGAAATACAATAGAGGAAACCTCTGGAATCTGCAGGGCTGCCACCCCTCAAATAAAGGGGAATCCCCTCCTCTGTGAGCTCACCCACTGAGATGTATTTATCACACTTGTCACAATCAAGAAAGAGATCGTGTCTGACTTCTGAATTTGGTAGTGAGGACAGATATGGGACACAGCGAGGAATGCCAGCAATCAGAGGCACTGAATGTGACGAACAGCCAGCCAAGGATTTCCATGGGTCTCCATGAAGAAATCCTAGAGAAGAATGCTATTAGTAGAATTCCTGTGAAAATGAGTTGGGAGCTAAAAAAAAGTGCATACAAGCAACCCACAAGCCTCTGATGGGCTCTGCCAGAACATACAGTGCTGAGGCCACAGAGCCAAGTCAGTCAACCCTGACTCTTCTGGCATGTTCTGGTTGGACAGTGTGGAAAACAGGGGTGAGGGATTTATCCAGGCACAGTTTGTCTTGGCTACAACATGCTTTTAGGGAGACATACGGAGTGAGGTGCTGGCAGAGAAGAAAGAAATCTGATTTGCCATCTACACAGAGGTACAACTTGGGTTCTATAAATAACCTCTCAACTGCAGATGCATCTTGTATACCAAGTTTTATTTATTTACTCATTTGGGTTAGTTAGTTAGTTAGTTAGTTAGTTGGTTGGTTAGTTAGTTAGTTGTTAGTTAGTAGTTAGGTACTGAGGATGAAACCCAAAACCCATGGCTTCATGAATGATGAATGTGGAGTAAATACTCTGCCTATGAACTATATCCAACTCTCCTTTTACACTCCTCTCTCTCTCTCTCTCTCTCTCTCTCTCTCTCTCTCTCTCTCTCTCACACACACACACACACACACACACACACACACACACACACTCTTTCTGTTTCTTTGTTTCTTTTTAAACTTATGGTCTCTTATAACCCAGGCTGCCTCCATATTTGCTATGTAGCTGAGAGTGACCTTGAACTTCTGATCCTCCTGCCTCTACCTCCCAAGTACAGAGATCACTAGGGTACAACCACATGTTTTTGTTGTAAAAATTATTTTAGGTTGGTTTGTGTGTATGGGGGTATGTGTGTCATTACCACAGAAAGAAGTCAGAAGACCACTTGTGGGAGTTGGTCCTCTCCTTCCATAGTGTGGGTCCTGGGAACGGAACTCAGTTGGTCAGGCGTGGCAGCAAGTGTCTTTACCCGCTGAGCTATCTTGCTTGACCCCACACCCCATTGTAGGCGGTGCTGAGGGTCAAACCCAGGGCTTTGTGTATACTAGAAGAGCACTCTACTGGGTCATAAATAACCTTAGCCTTCTTTTTACTTACAAAAAAAAAGATTTATTGTTATTTTACGTGTATGAGTGTCTTGCCTAGGCATATGTATGTGCACCACATGCATGCCTGGTGCCCACAGAGTTCAGAAGGGAGCATCAGATCCCTTGAAACCGTAATGGTTGTGAGCCATCACGTGGGTGCCGGGAACCAAACCCGGGTCCTCTGCAAGAGCAGCAAGTGCTTAAAACCTCTGAGTCACCTCCCCAGACCCTTCTTTTCACTTTGAGACAGGATTTCACTAAATTGCCCAGGATGGCCCTGAACTTGTGATTCTTCTGTCTCACCCTCCCAAGCAACTCTGATTGCAGGCTGGTACTACCAGGCCTAGAGTTTCTTTTGGAATTTTTAATTAATTGTCAATTAAAAAAAAATCTACGAGAATTAGCATTTTATAGAAATACTCAGACTTTTCTTTTCTTTCTCCGAGACAGGGTTTCTCTGTGTAGTCTTGGCTGTCCTGGAACTCTCTCTGTAGACCAGGCTGGCCTTGAACTCACAGAGATCCGCCTGCCTCTGCCTCCTGAGTGCTGAGATTAAAGGCATGAGCCACCACACCTGGCCAGAAATTTCTTTTTCTCTTGAAAAACCTATGCTCCATCCTGCGTACTGTTGGGGCTGGACCTGGCCGCCTTCTCTAGAGTTGGTCACTGGGCTCACTCATTCATTCGTACAGCTTGCCTAGCTCCTGTGGGTATTCGGGTCTCAATAATACATGATAATGCTATGAACAATTGTTTAGTTTCTTTTTTATATGATGGTACAAACGTCTATAATATACAATTTACTGTTTTATCCATTTAAGAGTTTATTTCAGGAAGCTGAGCACACCACAGGGCTGTTCATCCTCAAACTGAAACTCTGTTTCTGCCCAACAGTAATTCCCTGACCCAACACCCCCACCTCCCCCACACAGACACACACAGACACACAGACACACACACACACACACACACACACACACACACACCCTTCCCATGAATTTGACTCAGGTTAGATCTCAGTTACAGACTCACATAGTGTGGGTCCTTTTGTGACTGGCACATTTCACTCATCATAACATCCCCTGAGTTTATCGTGAGCCCAGTGTCAACTCGGAGAACCTGGTGCTCGAACACACGAAGAAACCCTTCCTTCCCACAAGGAGCGGGTGCAGTGAGGATTGGAATCTGGGTCCACAGATTCCCCACCCTGCCCTCCTCTGACTCCATAGAAAGTCTTCCCTCTTCAGTAGTGTGAGTAGGAGCAGGGTGCTCTCCCCAGCAACAATACCGTCCTCACTCACAAAGGTGCCAAGTGCCCTTCTCTCTCTGTGCTCTTTTGAGGGGCTGCTCAACATCCTTCTTGGGGAAGGATATGAATAAACCATTCCTACGCCGCATTCCTCCAGGGCCCTCCCCACAGCGCTAGGTAACCCTTAACTCCAGAGAGAATTTTAAGGACTGCTCTCGAGGAACTGAAGCTACCACGCTAACCCTTGTTGCCAGGCAATGGAGAGCAACGTCCTCATCCATGCCTCTGCCGAAAATACTTCCCCGTGGCTCTCCTGACATTGATGCATTGGCTTGGGCTGCGTTTAGGTGACCTGGTGCACGCAGGAACAGTCTCGGGAGCTGTCTCTCGGTCTTCCTCCGTGGAGGGGCAGCCCTGCCCCAGCCTCTTCACTTCCTGCGCATGCTCACCTCTTTGCCCAAAGGACCAAGTAGGAAGCAGCCCTGTGCTGTGTGAACAGCAGCTGGGACCCCCTGAGATGACCTTCTTCACAGGTGCTTTTCTTGTTCAGGCGACGCTGCTTCACACAAACTGATGGTTTTTCTTTCACCTGAGTGTCTGTAGGGACATTTCCTCCCAGTCAATCACCTAGTCAGCTAGGCACTTTCTTGGTGTGTGTGGGCGGTGCGTGTGTGTCACGTGTGTGTGTATGTGTGTGTCACGTGTGTGTGTGTGTGTGTGTGTGTGTGTGTGTGTGGCACGTGCATGAAGATGCCAGAGGTTGGCTTTGGTATATTTTTGTATCTCTTCTCAATCTCAGGTTTTTGAGTAGGGTCCCTACTGAACCTGGACCTGTTTAGGCTAAATTGACTGCCCACTAAGCTCCCGGGATCCTCCTGTCTCCTCCTGCCTTCAGTCCTGGAGTTACAGGTGTGCTCCACGACCCTCAGCTTCTTATGTGGGTGCGGGCAGTGGGAACTCAGGTCCTCACGCTTGCACAGGAAGTACTTTATACCCCACCCCCCAAGCCATCTCCCACCCCCAAACCATCTCCCCACCCCCCAAGCCATCTCCCCACCCCCCAAACCATCTCCCCCACCCCCAAGTCAATCCCCACCCCCTAAGCCATCTCCTCACCCCCAAGCCATCTCCCCCACCCCCAAGTCATCTCCCCACCCCCAAGCCATCTCCCCCACCCCCAAGCCATCTCCCCCACCTCCAAGCCATCTCCCCCACCCCCAAGCCATCTCCCCCACCCCCTAAGCCATCTCCCACCCCCAAACCATCTCCCCCATCCCCAAGTCATCTCCCCCACCCACAAGCCATCTCCCCACCCACAAGCCATTTCCCCCACCCCAGCACTTTCTTAATTTAGTCTTGGGGTAAGTTCTGGCTTTAGGAAAGAGTAAAGTTTAATTTTACCTCAGTTCCTCGAATCAACAAGACTTTCCATTTTTAGGTGTATTTTCTTTTCTTAGAGTTGCTGGGATGGAAGCTAGGCCTTACGCATGCTAGGCAACACCCTACCACTGAACCACATCCCCAGCAGCTCAACAAGAATTCCCCTTAGAGGGCTGTGGGGGTGGCGGGGAAGGAAGAAGAGAAGATTAAAATAAAGACAGCACCACAAACACAAATAACCCTTCCTTCTGCCGCGGAGACTCACGGGCAGCCTCTATAGATCTGGACAATGTGGTCTGACACTCCTCTATTTATGACTGGCGATGAGAAGAAATTGGTTCTTAACCAATTATTTTAAAAGGTAGCACAGCATTGCTGTGAATGTCAAAAAACAAAACAACAAAAATAGAGCCTTTAAGAATGTCTTCCATCTGCCAGCCTGCACACTGGCTGAACAGAGACGTAAACAGCACAGGCGGGCGGCACAGGCTTCACTGCCCTAGATGGAGCACACAGGCCAGGGCTCCTGTGTGACGTGCGGTGAACTGGATTCTTAGCCCGTGTTCCCCACACCTGTCCACCATCAAGGAAATCGCTCTAACTGGGTGGCAGGTCTGGCCCTGAGATAAGCAGTAGCAGTGACCTTTACAGACATGAGCACCACCGAGGCCCTGGGGATGACAGCCTGTTCCAAGCTGAGGCTGCAGGGTGGAGGCCACCAGAATGTCCCGCAAGCCCTTTGTTCATTTTAAGGGCTTCTCTTCCAGGGAACAAATAAGAGGCAAGATCTGGGTCATAGTCGTGTGGTTTCAAATGTCTGTTTGGATTGGAAAGCGCTCAAAAGGAAGCAAGCTCTTTCTGGAGTGAGTGCGGAGCTCAGCTTGACAAGAGATCGAGAGACTGTTGAGACACAGTTCTCCTCCACCCAGGAGCTCCACAGTCTGCAAGCAGACAGTGGGTCAGTCAGAGCTGGAAAAATACCACCCCCCACCCCACACCTAGGAGTTTACTCTAAACAGGAAGAGGAGAAAACCCACGTTGACTTCCTCCTAATCCTGAGAACAGCCAGGGAGAAGCCCCGCCTTGGTATTTGATTTGGCCAAAGCTCAAAATCTCAATGTGATGGCTTCTTCAGAGTCCTTGAATAGCTGAAGGTGAAATGGGGGGTGGTTCGTGGCTCTCTGGAAGCATGACACTGATGTCCTGTTTGTTACTCACCTGAACTCCAGGTGGTCAGCAGGGAAGGGCGGGCACAGAGTTAAAAACACATACTGTCCAGGTCGGAAGCAGGGGGAGGCTTAGTGTACTGTGTTATTTGAGACGAGGCAAATGCCTCTTTCTTATAGGGCTCTACCAGGAGTCTGAGACACTGTGTGCCCTCTGAAGAGGTGGGTATGACTGTGCAGACTCACTCTGAAGGTAATGTCCTCCAAAAGATCCCCAAGACAGGAAAGTGAGGCTAGGGGCTGCTATGCCTCTGGGAGAGGACCCTTTTGGCTGGGGTTAGACTTTTCGTCTGCCCAGGATTCTGGGCATGACTTATAAAGCATCTAGTGTATGGATCTTCCTCCCTCCCACATTCGAATTTTCTCTTCCTTTCAAAATGTCAAACACATGAGCAACCTGCATATATATATAGCTGATATTGTTGTAGTGTGTCCAGTTTCTAGACAGGACAGCAGCAGAGAAAGTGGGGTGCCCTGCATCGGCCAGGTGGCGGCCAGGATGGAGAACGTGGATTCTGGGGTATCAGTCAGCGCTACGCCTGCATAGTTCTCCCAGTCGCTGGGGAAAACAGAGCCTGAAAAAGAGGGATGTAAATATGTGGACACTTAGTAAACAGCCAAGACACAGTGTCAGGGACGTTCTTAGAGTTCCCTCACTTGAGGAGTTAAAGATGTCTCCTCCCCACCTCCCTATTCGTAACCCTCAATTGCAGCAAAGCTTCCCGATGACTCCAGGGTCCCCTGGAGCTGCCTTCTACCCACTCACCAGCAGTTGTCACAGCCTCTGGGTAGATCCCTTGAGGCCATCTCTGCACGTGGTGGAAGCGCCCCCCTCACATACGTGCTGGATGAGGAGCTCCTGGATCCTGGTGTCGCCAGGGTGCCACACTCTAAGAACTGGCGAGCACTCCTCACATCTCTCAGTCTTTCAGCTCCAGCTCCTGGGGTTGCCCCTTTTGAGAGCCCCTCCTCCCAGCTGTCTCAGGGGTGGCGATGGAAACTGGCATGAAAGCAGCCAGAGAGAGGGAGACAGTGTCAACCTAGGTGGCCTCGAGTTCACAGCAAGAGTTCCTGCCGCTGCTCCTGGGTTCTCAGAATATAGCTGGGTGCCACTGCACCTGGTACTATTGATTCTAGAAAGTTCTTTGGCAAGCACCAGTTTACCCTGATGTAGACCATGCTGAACTTCGAGACTCCATCATCGGAATCGTTCCTTCCTTGGTGGCCGCGTGTCTCACTGTTCCTTTGCTCTTTCCCGTCCCTCAGTCTCCAGCTTCTCTCTGCCGGGCTGACTGTTAGCCTCGCCCACTTCCACCCCTTGCTTCTGACCGACTCTTCCTCATCCTTCCTTCCTAGCCATGCGGTGTCTGTGATGACGACCCCCAGGACGGTCTGCACCACTGTCAAAGGATGTCATTCAATGCCTGTAATGGCCTCTTGACTTCTCCATCCCCAGCACCGCACTGTGCTCCTTGAGAGCAGGAAATGTGTCTTCTGCTAATTTTATTTGTCACCTTATCACAAGCACACAGGGCTGCAAATCAGTTATTGAATTTGTACCTCTTGAGTGTCTTCCACAGACAGGCTCGTCCCTCTCTGGAAGCTAGTCTCGGCACACTCAGGCTCCTGAGAGACTTATCCCTCCGTTCCCTCTATCCGGAGTCCTGTCAGTGTCTATTAGAGATGGGAAAACCCAAGGTGTCTCCCACTGTCACAAATCAAAGCTCTCCTGACACCTGATAAATGAGTTCCCTCCCCACAGGCCAAGCCGTTCGGATGCCACACTCCCCAGCACACACCCGCTGATTGTCCCGACTCAGTTCTGACACTATCTCCCTGGGGAGAGGGAAAGATTCCACAGGTGACAGCTCAGTCCCAATCCAGCCTCTCCAGACATCGGGCTGTACAACCTGTGCTTCTGCCCAGCTGGGCTCCGTGGCAAGGACTCATGGGCTGCTTTTGCTGACTCCTCCTCCCTTGGGCCTGCAGGTGGCCTATGGGGAACTAAAAGCAGATTAAGAACTTGGCATCTCCACCTCCATTTTGCACCTGTCTTCTTTGCTGGGGGTATTTCTGTTCACCATAGGTTCCAGGAACAACAGTCTGACCAAGAAACATCTTGTGCCTGGAGTGGACCTGGAGTGGAATCTACCCCCAGGCAGCCAGGGCTGTCTTCTTTCAATAAGGCTCACTTGACCAATTCTGAGATAATAATCAACTGGCTCGCACTCTGACTGAGGCTAATGAGCCATTTATGTCTTTTGTCCCTGATTCTGCCTCGTCCCTCTGTGCTGATTCAAGTCCTTGCTGTTCTTCACCATCACTTCCCATTTGTTTTTGTGTTTGTTTTTTGGTTTTGTTGTTTTCTTTTACTTATTTATTTGTTTATGTGTGTAGATGAGTGCCCTATTTGCATGGATGCCTGCATGACAGAAGAGGGCATCAGATCCTATTATAGATGGTTCTAAGCCACCATATGGTGGCTGGGAATTGAACTCAGGACCTCTGGGGGAGCATGCAGTGCTTTTAACCCCTGAGCCACCTCTCCAGCCCCTGTTGTTGTTTTTTTAAGATAGGATTTCATTCTGTGGCCATGGCTTGCTTGGAACTTGCTATGTGTACCAATTATTTGGCTTTTAGGCAAGTGGCTGAACCTGATTTTTTTTTTTTTTGGTATCTTCGGGCCAGCTGAGCATCAGAGTGTGATACTGTCTCAAAACAAACAGCACAAGCAGGTTGAGGTCAGGTGGAGGTCTGAGTTACTGCTGGCCAGCGGAGAAGCCCTAGAGTGACAAATCATGAAACTAGGTCATGTGCACTTTCTTTCAACTGACGCCAGGGTTCTGATCTGTAAGAACCGACCGGTGCATGCGCAAATGCACAGGCGCACGCACACACACGTACACACAGGCACGCATGCACTCTGGCAGCTTCTTGGGGTGTTTCCTTCATTTGGTTTATTCCTTGTCCAGTGCTCTTCCCCCTGGTCTGTAATATAGAGGGTGTTAAAGTCAGAAGGTCTTTCCCCAATTCTCCTCACTGCTCTGGATTAAATATATGACACGGAGCTGGTGATGAGCTCCAGCTAATCCTTTATGCCCTGCCTTAAATGCTGGTCTGATAGCCTGAGCAGATCTTGTTGCAGCAGTAGTAAGGTACCAGGCCAATGTCTGTGAGTTGGTTCTCCTCCTCCTCTTTCCTCCTCCTCCTCCTCCTCCTCCTCCTCCTCCTCCTCCTCCTCCTCCTCCTTTTTCCTCCTTCTCCTCCTCCTCTTCCTCTTCCTCCTCCTCCTTTTCTTTTCTTTTTCCAAGACAGGGTTTTTTTGTGTAGTCCTGGCTGTCCTGGACTACACTCAGTAGAACAGGATGGCCTGTTCAAACTCAGATTCTCCTGCCTCTGCTGGGATTAAAGGTATGTGCCACCACACCTGGCTTATACTTTTTTTTTTTTTAAATTGTGTGTGTGTGTGTGTGTGTGTGTGTGTGTGTGTGTGTGTGTGTACAGGTGTTTGGCATGGATGTATATCTGTGCATTGTATGCATGCAGTGCCCATGGAGACCAGAGAAAGGTGTCAAATCTGAAACTGGAGTTGCAGACTGTTGTGAGCCACCACGTGGGTGCTGGAAGTCGGACCTAGGTCCTCTGGAAGAGCAGCCTGTGTTCTTAACCACTGAGTCAACTCCTCAACCCCTCTTTTATATTTTTCATTTCATGGTTAGAATAGTTGCTGTGAGCATCTCTCAATATTTCCAATAATGTAGTTATTTTCAAATGAACTTTTTATATTTTTTAGATTTATTTGTGTGTGTATGGGTGTTTTGCCTACACGAATGTCTTTGTACTATGTGTGCAGTGCCTGCAGAGGCCAGAAGAGGGTGTTGGATCTCCCTGGGACTGGGGAATTGAACCTAGGTCCTCTGGAAGAGCAGTAAGTTCTCCTAACCACTGAGCCATCTCTCCAGCCCCTCAAAGTTTCTTAATCACAATGAGATGTGTCCCTGGGCACTGGATGGGTAGAAAGGATTGTTGGAACGTTGTTAAAATTGCTGTGATTGTTAGTGATAAGTTCTAAAGCTTTATTTTGTGATCTCTCTTGTGTTCACTTTCTTGTAAGTAAGCAAAGTTGTTGGGGATGGGGCTATGTGACTCACTAATCAGCAGATGAACTGTCTCGTACTGCCCAAACCGCCTTGAGCAACAGGACTGTCCGTCTATCAGCTGCCTAGACTACCCCGAAGCCAGCCCCAGCCATCTTGAACACTCCGTAGATGCCTTGGGACAACTATGCAAAAGACAGCAGCTGAGAGGCGGGGCCTCAGTTTGTGTCTGACTGTGCACTCACCAGTCTGGAAGACCCATTTCTAACTTGGCCACATGGGGCACGCTTATCCAGTGGAGGGACTGCGACGACTGATGGGAAGCCTTGAAGACTGATTAGTGTTGCACACCAAGCTGGCTGTGACTGGTCTAAACAATCCGTCCCTGGCTATGTAAGCAGACTCCTTAAGCTCTCCTGGTGCACGGACTGGCAGACACATTCCCATCCTGACATAGCAGTTTCCTGGAAATAAAATGTCACCCTGGAGGAGGCTTCTTAAGACTCAGAAAGTCCCAAGTTGAAAGGTCCCTTCAGGAAGGAGCAGGGAGGCTCGTATGAGACTCAGGAAGTATACAGACTTCACTGTCTGGGAAAACTAAAACTCACAAGGTTCAAGATATAGAAGCAGCAGAGTGAGCTGTGAGGTGGTGGTCCATGCCTTTAATCTCAGCACCTGGGAAGATCTCTGTGAGTTCGAGGACAGCCTGATCTACAGAGTGAGTTCCAGGACAGCCAAGGCTACACAGAGATACCTTGTTTTTGAAAAGAAAAGTAAGGAAGGAAGTTGATGATGGTGAAGAAAAGTTAAAAAAGAGGAGGAGAAAAGAAGGAGGAGGAGAAGGAGAAGAGGAGGAAGGTGAAGAAGAGAGAGGAGAAGAAAAGAAGAAGAGGAAGGGGAAGGGGAAGAGGAGGAGGAGGAGGAGAAGGAAGAAGAAGAAGAAGAAAAGAAGAAGAAGAAGAAGAAGAAGAAGAAGAAGAAGAAGAAGAAGAAGAAGAAGAAAAAGAAGAAGAAGAGGAGGAAGAGGAAGAGGAAGAGGAAGAGGAAGAAGAAGAAGAAGAGGAAGAGGAAGAAGACCATAGGTGGAGAGAGGAAGTGGAGCTGCCTGAAGACATTGACTCAAGCTGTCTGTGCTGTCCTCAGAGCTCTTCAGGGTTGCAGCCTTCATGAGCTCTCTCCTGATGGGCCGGGCTTTTCAATGGTGCAGCTGCCTTTGAGTCACCCTGTTCCCGTTAACGACCCCCATAGACATATTGGCTTACCAAGCTGGATTTTGGTGTCGTCATTGCTTTGGTCTGGCATCGGCCCTTACCTAAGTCTCACACCTGGTATTGCATTATGGATGAAACGGAGACTAATCCCAAGTGGTCTTTCCTTGCCTACTTTCAGAAGTGCAGGCCACACTGAAAATGAGGAAGCAGCAGAACATGACGGCGGCAGCAGTGTGACAGTGCTGGAGGCAGCGTGACGTTAAGGAGCACCAGCCACACCCACCCTTGGACAGTGGCTTGATCCCAAAGGCCTTGCACCAGCCGGATCTTTTGGGTTATAAGCACCACCCCATGGCTTAAAAGGTAAAGATCTGCACCTCTCCTGGGCA
Source organism: Peromyscus eremicus (assembly GCF_949786415.1). NCBI lineage: Eukaryota > Metazoa > Chordata > Mammalia > Rodentia > Cricetidae > Peromyscus > Peromyscus eremicus. The sequence goes on from NC_081431.1 coordinate 60,596,981, forward strand.
GCACAGTGAAGCAGTCCCTGTTGACACAGGCGAGGGAGAGCCTGTCCTGAGAACATGAGCACGGGAGATCTGGCCCCGCCCCTTGCCTGCCATATAGTGGTGGAGGTGTGGGCGAGGGAGAGGTGCCCTCCCCCATCCCCTGCCCCACATTGCCCCTCACGGTCATAAGAGCGGGAGAGCTGTCCCTGCCTCTCATCAGCTGCAGCACTTGGGAGGGCGGCCTCTGTACCTTGACTGGCAACATAATAGAGCTGGCCCTGATGGTGTAGGTGTGGGAGAGCCGACCCAACTGGTCCTGCCCCTTGCTCATCCGCTACTGCAAGGGGTGAACTAGCTGGGGCAATATAGGAGAGCTCACCCTGTCGTGAGGACAAAGGAGAGCTGGTGGGCTGACCAATCCAGCAACCACCCAGGCCCAGAACCAGGGCTATGTGTTGCACCATCCCAACATCCACCCCATCTATGATCTGTTGGAGCACATGAAGGAGCTGGTCTTGAAAACCCAAAGCTGCAGGATCTCCATGACACAGGACAACAACAGGATATCCAAAAGGAGTCCCAGTGAGGGCCCCATACTGAGAGTGTAGCAGAAGCCAGAGGCCTTGAACCAGACCAATGACTCGTTGCAATGAACACTTGCATGCAAAAATGTATGGACTAAAGGGTATACCGTGTGACACACTGTGACACACTACAGCTTCCATGATGAGATTTCTCTCTTTTTATTTTCTTTTAAATTTTATTTTACTTTATCTTGGCAGGGAGGTTGCAAGGGCAGAGGGCAGATACGAAGGGACAGGGAGAGGAATGGGATCAAGATGCATGATGTGAAATCGGCAAAGAATCAAAAGTTAAATTAGGAAGAAAAAAAAAACGCTGAAGATCCACAAGGGGACTCGGACACTGCCCAGTGCTGTGTGAGCCAACCTCACCTGGCACTGCCCCTGAGTCCCAGACTTCCAGGCACAGCTGCTGAACAGCCTAACAAAGTCTGGTAGCCTCAGAGCTGTTTCTGAGCAGCTGTTTCTGTTGGCCACTAGGCTTGGAAACAACCTGCTACCACGAGAACCTGATTCTGGAGCTCTGGGCCTTGGTTCCACAGCCCCAAATGCCCATTTGATTGTGCAGGAAGGGTTGAGGGAGGCCTTGACAGGACCACCTGACAGCTGAAGAGGTGTTTGCCTGCAGGAGCCTGGAACCCATCAGGTGGTGCTGGTATGGCAATGTGGCCTGGGACCACCTGCTGATCCACCCAGGGAGCCCATCTGCTCGTAGGACCCACATCTGTGATGTCCTGGTCTGAGGGATCCTAGCTACACCAAGGCCCAGCTCCTGAATGACCCTCTAGGTATTTGGCTCCCAAATGCTGTCCTAACAAAGGCAAGTACTGAGTTAGCCATCCTGCTGGCAGCCATGGACAACTGAAGGGAGCAGCTGAAAGTTCAACAGTGACAAAGAAAAGAGAAGAAAAGAAAAGAAAAGAAAAGAAAAGAAAAGAAAAGAAAAGAAAAGAAAAGAAAGAAAAGAAAGGGGGAGTGGAAGAGAGATTATAAGAAGGTGGCAGATGATGAAAGCTGTGAAGGAACCCGGCAGGAGAACCTGCAGGCTCCAGCTGCAGGATGAGTTCCAGAGAGCTGTGAAATCTTCTGAGCTAAGAGTCTTAGACTAAGTTGTAACACTGGCTGCTGCCTGGGGCCAAGGGACCTGCTACCCGGGGCTAGCACATCAGCGCCTGCTTCCACCTGCTGCTGGAGGAGGCAGATGCTTTTAGCAGCCAGCATCTGAACAGCTTTCCTCCTATCTACCCAAGATTTCTCTCCAGGCAGAGCAGACGTTGCTAGCTGGTGGATGACAACAATATTTTCGATGGTGGATTCATTTGAATAAGATCCTATTTACTTGTTTCCCATAATCTTACGTATTTTAAACTCTAGACTTTTTAGGATAAGAATAAAACTGTCTGTTTAAGCAAGCCTTAGTAGAGTTTGGTGTTCCTTGCAATTTGCACAGTATATACAATATGCAATATTTCTGTGGGCGGGGCAGTGGTGGCACATGCCTTTGATCCCAGCACTAGGAAGGCAGAGGCAGGTGGATCTCTGTGAGTTTGAGGCCAGCCTGATTTACAGAGTGAGTTCCAGGATGGGCTCCAAAGCTACACAGAGAAACCCTGTCTCGGAAAACAAACAAACAAACTACACACACACACACACACACACACACACACACACACACACACACACACATTGGGGCATGTACCAGTTAGTTTTTGTCAACTTGACACAGACTAGAATCACCTGTGAAGCAGGACTCTCAGCTGAGGAACTACCTCCATCAGATTGGCCCGTGGGCATATCTGTGGGACATTTTCTTGGTTTATGATTGATGTGGGAGGGCTCAGCACAGTGTGGCCAGGACCACCCCTGTGCAGGTGGCCCTGGGTTAAATAAGAAAGCAGACTGAGCAAGCCAGTGAACAGCACTCCTCCATGGCCTCTGCTGCAGTTCCTGCCTCCAGGTTCCTGCTTGAGAGTTTCTGCCCTGACTTCCCTTGGTGATGGACTGTGATGGGGGAAATGTGAGCCAAATTAACTCTCTCCTCCCCAGGTTGGCTTTGGTCGGTGTTTTACCACAGCAATAGAAAGCCAGCTAAGGGAGTGGGGTACAGAATCTCACTATGTTGCCCAGGTTGGCCCAGGAGCTGAGACTGCATGCACACCCCACACACCTGGTTAGTATAGCTTTTGAAAACCATATTTTCAAAAGAGAGATGGCCAGCCCTGCCTATCCTTTCTTCTGCCTCGCTACTGGCTGTTCACCTCTTTATGAGACCATCAGGTGTTTTAGACAGGCACAGTAACACAGCTTCACAGAGTGCAACATAAACAAAAGCAACACCCCTTAAAATAATATTCCCCAACAGGCTCATGAGGCTCCTCTCTGAGCTCACAGAAGAAACAATCACTGGAGAGGGGAGCCTCTCTGGTGGTGCTGCCGGCATGCTCTACAGGAAGCCCAGAAACACAGCTTTCTCCAGCCCTCCTCCATGCTCCGAAAGGAGAGCTTCACTCATGCACCCAGAAATTATCACAATAAACCCAGAGATTCACCAAGCTGGACTAGAGTCCGACATTTTTTTTTTCTTTTCAGTCTGTCTTCAGTGTCCTATCTGGGGCAAACAGACACTTGTTTACGTCTTCCCAGGAAAAGTCACAGAGTACCAACAGAAATCGGAAAATTCATCCTCTTCCCCAAAGGATGAAAACCAGAGATAAAGTCAGGTGCCATCACGGAGCAAGAACCTGTCTGAGTCTGAGGGACTGCAGTCGAGGAGGGGCAGACTTGTGCCTCAAGGTCACTGTCATCACCATGCCAAACTGGAAATGTCAGCACTGACTGGAGAGTTGGACACATTTTATTGAGAATATAATTTTCTCTTTGTTTCTATGTTCTGTACTAGCAAGTGATCTGATACAAGAATGTGAAGCCTCTTTGTTTGGGGAAAACGGGGGGGGGGGAGAAGAGGTGTGCAGGGAGGAAACAGGGTAAGGAGAGAGGGAGGGAGGGAGGCCCAGGCACTTTACAGAAGAGCTCTCTGCTCTGATGTGTTAGCACATTTAATGATGGCTTACTTGACTTACAGACCATCATGCACACAGCCCTTGCTCCTCTACCTAGCTGAACCCACACGCGGCCTGGAGAGCCAGTACAGGGCAGGGAGCGCACGGGGCAGAGGGGTGCGGGGGCTGCCTGGCTGTAGCCATGGCCCTTCTGCTTTGCCCCGAAAGGGTTTAACGCAAGAGTGGCTTCTTTTCCACGGTTATATAGACGAACAACACAATGATGAAAATGCCAAGGATGGCCAGCTTCAAGCTCCATGGGATGCTGTTCCCAGGGTTCTGGCACGGGATGCTGTTCCCAGGGTTCCGGCACGGGATGCTGTTCCCAGGGTTCTGGCACAGGAACCTGGTCCCTGGGCTCTGGTTCCCTTGGCAGGAATCCTCTTTGGTAAAGCACCCATGCTGGATCCTCGGAATTAGTCTTGCAGCACACCTGTGGAAACATTTCAGAGGCACCTAGGATTGTAATCAGCTGCTTCTTGATCGTCTTTTAGAGTAAATGTGTGCAACCCGGTGGCCCGTGGGAACAGCCCTCAACCCACTGAAAACCTGTGCTAATGTCCTCATCCATCAACCCATGTCAGCCCAGAGGAGGGCTCTCAGTGCTACAGGGCATTTCCTTCCACTTTCACTGGCCTTTGAACTACTCCGTGCTGGCAAAGTCTGGCTCCAGGAACTTAGCGACTCCGAATCCCCCAATGGGAAGCTGTACACATGACAGGGAGTCAGAACAGGCCCTGACCTCCTTTCTGCACAGACTCAGCACCACCTCCCAGGGTGCACATGGAAGTGCTTTTCAATCTTCCTTAAACTTGACATTTAAAGCAGCGAGAGGGTTTAGCGTTAAGTACCTGCTGGACCACCTGTGTGACCTTTGACCTTACGTTCCGGCTACTCTAGTCCTGCAAGACCAGCTAATGTTTTCTCAGAAGTTAGAGAACTTCAGCCAGGGAAGGCAGAAAGGTCAGAAGTCAAAAGTCATCCTTTGCTAAAGAGCAAATTCAAAGCAGTCTGTGATAATATGACCATGTCTTAAACACGCCCTAGCCCCCCATAAAATAGTTATGGAATTTTGTAGAGCATTAAGGGAGTTGTGTGGTTGAGTCATTGGTTGGTATTTGGAGACTGAACCCAGGGCCTCATGCTCTCTCACTGAACCACACCTAAGACCCCACTTCTGAGTAATAAACTCACCTGTGGTCTAACTTTTATCACAGCCATGGCCCTTTTAAAATATGAGCTCTTATCCAGTTTCCAAAACACAACCAGCAACAAATCTCTCCCGATGAGCACAAATGAGGCCTTGGGTTCTGGTCTGGGTTCCTTGAGACTTTTGACATCCCATCAACACACTCCCCCTTCCAACACCTGTTTTCTCATCTCCAAATACGAATGATGATGAGATATAGACTTTGGCTTTGAAATTATGTGGTCTCAAGTCTGTCTTCTCTCTCAGAAGGTTCTCTTCAGGTTCAAACCCTTCACAGACCTCTGAATAATGAATCCCACCCGCCAATGATATCTAGGTCTTTTTATGCTACCGAAGGTTTTACCTGAGGCTGGGAATGCAGTTCAGGGTAGAGCTCTTGGCTAGCATGCCCAAGACCCTAGGACACAGGATTATCAGGCTTTACCTGACTCCCTTGGTGGGTTTCTGGCTCAGGTAGATGTCTAAGGTCCCTCTTTTACTAGGAGAAGCCTCGGGTTTCTGTTATAAAAAGAAAATGCCAACAATAATTTATTTGCAATGTCTTATAACTTGGTTTTTGTTCTGGAAAAAAAAAAATCAACCTGAAAACTGGCCCAAGTTTGAGGCACACCGGGTAGTTTAATACTTGAGTTTGTCTTTCCTCAGTGGTCAGCAAAAGCACCCAGTGCCACGAAGTGATATTTTACTCCAGTGACTGGCAGGGGGTCAACAGACACCTGGATGGCTGGGGTCACGTGGTGAAAACAGCGTTCGGTTACTAAGCATGAACTCCGTTTTGTCTTTTTTTTTTTTAACTGATTTTTTACTTGGAAATTGTTTTCTCTTTCTTTCTTCCACTTAAAAAATAAACGCGTCATTTCCATGTAAATAATAGTTGTTGAAATAAATGTCTGTGAACAAGTACTAGAAAACGTAGGGAATGAACCATTTCTCTTTGCGAGAACATAACTTGGAACAACCGTGTTTTCTTTTTTCAAAGACTTATTTTATTTCTATTTATGTGTGTGTATGTCTATCTGTATGTCTGTCTGTCTTGTTTGTACAGGTGCCCAGGGAGGCTTGAAGAGGGTGACAGATGCCCTGGAGCTGGAGTTACAGGTGGTTGTAAGCTGCCAGACATAGTGCTCTGGGTATTGAACTCAGGGTCTCTGTAAGATCAAGATGCACTCTTAAATGCTGAGCCTTGTTCCAGCCCCTGTCTTTTCTTTTAATAATAATAATAATAATAATAATAATAATAATAATAATAATAAAACTTTGGGGACTGGAGAGCTAGCTCGGCAGTTAGGAGCAGTTACTGCTCTTGCAGAGGACCTGAGTTAGGTTCCTAGCACCCACATGAGGTGCCCATAAACTTACATAGGCACACACACATACACGTAAATAAAAATAAGCAAAAAGTAAATCGTTTTCAAAATTAAAAATACATCTTTTATGGTATTGTACTTTTGGGTGTCTGTCTGTGTGGTGTAAATTCCTGTATTTGCATATTTGGATGCCTGTGTGGAGATGCACGTGCAAACGCGTGTTAGAGGTTGATGCTGCCTGGAGCTGCCATCAGCTGCCTCCCTCAGCTGCTCTCCACCTGTGTACTGAGGTCCGGTCTCTCACCTGAAGCCACAGCTCACTGATTCAGCTGTCTGGCCAGCCAGTTTGCTCCAGGGATCACGGGTCTCTGCTTCCTGGGAGCTGAGGTTTCAGGTACATGTGAGCACACCCTCCCAGTGTTCACTATTTATGTGGGTGCTGGAGATCCGACCTCTGCTCCTCACACTTTTATTGCGAATGCATTACCCACTAAGCCATCTTTTCAGCCCATATTGTTCAATAAAATGAAAAGCCATAGCCTTTGGTTTCTTGTCTGTGAGACAGAGTTGTCAAGATGAAGAAGGTGTTAGCATACACAGATGACTAAAACCCCTCCGGGCATGGAGAAAATATTCAGTAAGTATTAATAGTAACGATTGTGTTAGTTATTATTAATTCTGAAACAGAAATACACAGAGGTCCTTGGGAGCAACAGAGACGGTCTCATCTCAGGTGTGCATAATTCAGGGACTGAAGTTTCTGGATGTTCACTAAAGCCTCCACTGAGGCAGGTTCCAGGTCCTTGTTGAGAAAATTCGAAGAGTGAAATACAGTACAACAAAGGGTGAATTTCTAAAATCTTTGATTATAGAGAGAGCTTAAAGACCAGCATAATTCCTTACTACATCCTAAATCTTATCCTTATACTCACAGGTAAGTGTAGCTACCTCCCTCATCAAAAGTTCTCTTACGGCAAATGGAGACATCACAGAAAACCAAGCCGGGCGCGACGCAGAGATCAACAGGCTGTGGGGAGCCCAACCTCATCAGATACTCTTGTACCACAGTTCCTGCATCGATGGCCGAAGGAACATCTCAGAAGAGATGGGTGGAAAGCTGGTAAGGGCCAGAATACCAGGAAGTCTGCCGGGAAACAGTCTCTCATAGAAATGGCCACAAAAACAAGGCCGGAACATAGGAACATTAACAGGGCACACTAACACGAAGGAGGGAAAATCCTACAGGTCCCACCCCTGGACGAGGAGCTACAGACAACAGCTGGGGGCTGAGGAAGGAAGACTGAGCCTAGCTCATGGTGAGCACCCCAATTGGTTATCCAATCAAAGTAAGCCCCCAAACCATATACACACAAACAACAAAAATGGACTTAGCAGGTTGTATTTATATATTTTCCCACACATATACATATAGGTATATTAGTAACAATAATAATTAGGGAAGAAGAGGCTATCGATTTGAAAGTGGTGGGGAGACACGGAAGGGTTGGAGAGAAAGGACGTGGGAGGGACCGGAGGAAGAAAAGGGAAGGAGAAAAGAACCGTCATTATATTTTAATTTAAAAAGTCAAATTTTAAGAGAAGAGTTTACTGCAGAAAGAGGAGCTCAGGAAAGGAAGCCGGCAGAGTCAGATGAGCACCCTACGGGAGGGGCCCTGAACGGAGCTGGGCTGTGCAGGGCTTTCCCTCGGTGATCACAAGTGGCTCACACACTGCTCACCACAGGAGAGTGCTCACACTTTGAAGTCCCTGCTCAGTAGGCATTGACCTTGGCTGCCCTGCTAGCCGCTAGCCTTGGCCAGCGTTGCTGGTCCCTGCCCTTGCCAGGGTCTGCCAGCCATCAGCTCACTGAGATGTAGCTGCAGCTCTTCTTGGTGAGCTCATATTTGGCTCCTTGTCTAGGGGTCTGGGGCAGCCTCCTTCCTGCAATAATAGTTGGAGGCTTTTCCCAAGCTGTTTCACCTACAGTTAAGAACACATGAAAAGGCAGCAGACTCCTCCATGTGTTCCTTGTGGGACATCGTGAGTGCTGGTGGCCTGCAGACACTGGCTTTGGTGGCCTGCAGACACTGGCTTTGTTTGGTCTGAGTTCTGGCTTCCTCCTACTGGTCACCTAAGTTACCTCCCACTCAGCTGCAAACCCTTTCATTTGTTATCCTTACTGCTTTCTTTCTTTTTCTTTCTTTCTTTTTCTTTCTTTCTTTCTTTCTTTCTTTCTTTCTTTCTTTCTTTCTTTCTTCCTTCCTTCCTTCCTTCCTTCCTTCCTTCCTTCCTTCCTTCCTTTTCTTTTTGTTTGTTTGTTTGTTTTTCGAGATAGGGTTTCTCTGTGTAGTTTTAGTGCCTGTCCTGGATCTCGCTCTGTAGACCAGGCTGGCCTCGAACTCACAGAGATCCGCCTGGCTCTGCCTCCCGAGTGCTGAGATTAAAGGTGTGCGCCACCACTACCCGGCCCTTACTGTTTTCAAACTGATTTTTTAAACCTTAACATCTGTTTTCACTGTAATAATTTCATGTTACTGGTTTTCTTTTTTTTTTTTCTTTTTTTTTTTTTTTTTCTTTTCCCTCCCCATGTGGTGCTGGGGATCAAACTCTAGTTTTTCCTCAGTTGTCCATTCATACTTATTATCCAACCCTCAGAGGATGTCCAGGCCTCTCGTTAACTACCATTCACCAAGCTCTAGGCCCCAGACACCACTGACTCACAGAGGTCTAGTAGAAGGACTACGTCCCCTTTTCCTGGTAAGGCTGTTGGTCCATTTTGGAGATTGAGACACAGAAAGGTTAAGAACCTTGACTGGAGCCACATAGTCTCATCAACTGAGAATCCTGTGTTCAAACCCTGTAGCAGCCTCCTCTGTACCTCTCGCTTTCTAAAACGAATTTCTGTAGGAATCTTAATTACTCTCACGCATGCACATCCCTCCTTGACTCTGTTTTGTGGCCCTAACCTATATACATCATAGTGTACTTAACTGGACATTTTATTTATCTACTCAGAAAACACTTGCTGTGTTTTTAAGAAGACTTATTTCTTTATCTTTCCATTCATTTAATGTGTATATATACATTCCTGAGTGTGTGAATACACACCATGTTTGTGCCTTGCCCAAGGAGGCCAGAAGAAGGTATTGGATCCTCTGGAACTAGAGATGGTTGTCAGCCACCATGTGGGTGCTTGGAACTGAACCCAGGTCTCCTGGAAGAGAAGCAAGTGCTCTTCACCACCTATCTGTTCTGTTTTGCTGACATGTCAGGAGGTCTGTGGATACTGAGACCACACACTCGCCAAGCCACAGACAGCTAAGCATGGAAAGTCACTCTGTAAGCACTCCATTAATTGGATCTTGGTCAGTTGACTCTCACAGCATTATGTCCTGTTTCTCTTGACCCCCTGGAATCCTGGGACTTGAACAAGAAAACAAGGCAACCAGCCAATCACTGAAGAGAGGACTGGCTGCCTCAATAGAACAAAAACCCAAGGCTGACCAAGGGGACATCTGACCATAAAACCAGAGAGGCTGGACCTGGGTATGTGTGGCATGTGGGACGACACAGAGGACAGTGACATCTTGAGGTTTCCATAGCAAAACTCTGGTCTCTGAATGCTCTCATGATGCTCACTGGAACACCAAACCTGGTGACTGGACTGTCACGGACCCATCGGCAGATCCAAGGGATTTGGCCTGGTAGAGCAAAAAGGTATGAACACCGGCCTATTTCTGACCAGAGCCATGGGAAGGCTGCGGTCTGTCTGTCCCTGCCTTCTTTGTCCTTCCTAGAGAGGATCTCTCACCAGGGGCCCAGGGGCCCAAACAGGGCCTGCAACTGTGCCCCTCTCTGCTCACGGGCCTGCTGGTCCCAGCCAGCTCCTAAACACAGGTTCTCAGGCACAGTCCTCCTCCAAGGTCCCCACAGCCACGTCTGCTCAGCAAGAGCATTTTGTGCTGTTCTCAAGGGTGCTGGAAGATCTTTTTGTTGAGTGAATTCCATTTTTAAAAGCCTTTGACTTAGAGAAAAATTTAAACATACACAAAAGTAGACAATAGTGTAGCGAGCCTCCGCACGTCTGCCGCACACCGCTTTTTTTCTTCAAGATAGAAATAGGAATGTTAAATAAAGCACTTAAGATAGAAGTCTATTGCAAAATAAAATTACAGGATTTCACGGCTCTCAGGCAATCAAATACTCCCTCCTCTTTCTTCCTGTCCTAAGTAGTTTTAGCTCCTTTATTCCTTTTTTTTCCCTTTTTTGTTGAGACGACATCTTGCAATGTGGGCCAGGATGGCTGAATCCCTGGACTTGAGCCATTCTTATGCCTTAATATCTGACAAGCTGGGCTACAGGTGTGGAACATGCACTTGTCTACCCTAGTTTTTGTTTGTTTTGAGACAGGGCCCCTTTATGTAGCCCTGGCTGTCCTGAAACTCACCATGTCCTTGAATTCACAGAGATCCTCCTGCCTCTGCCTCCTGAGTACTGGTCTACCCTATTTTTAAATAAATTGTCTATACAGATATATGTGTGTATATATATGTACCTCATTCACATATAGAATTCTTATGTAGTATGTAAAGGGTGTACTTTTTTTCTAATATAGAGTAATTATGGCCTGTCCACTTGAATGTGTATCATCAGAACTGCTAAAATACCAATAATGTTGTAAAGACTGTATCTCAGGAAAAGGGTTACCAATATGTCAACTGGCAAACAGTAGAAAATCTTATACACACAGCAACATCAGCTGTCCACACACTGGATCTTCACACAAATAAATCTAGAAGGAAATAACAAAAACAAAACTAAACCAGGTTTTGCAACAACTGGTATCTGTGGATGATTTATATTTCATCTTTTCTTTTCCCCCTGAGACAGGGTTTCTTTGTATAATCCTGGCTGTTCTGGAACTCACTCTGTAGACCAGACTGTCCTGGAACTCAGAGATCCACCTGCCTCTGCCTCCTGAGTGCTGGGATTAAAGACATGCACCACCACCACCCGGCTTTATATTTCATCTTTTTAAAAATTCCTTTAATGTTATAATCTGATCTCCTCCATAAACATCATTTACAATGGAACAAAAACAGACTGGAGTTCATTATAATAATGAGCGAGCCAGGATAGACACCCCGGCAAGATGGAATGTCCTCGCTTCCTTTGCAATTTTTATTTTTGTTTGAGACAAAGTCCCATATGTCTCTGCTTCCATTTCCACATGTGTGGACAAGCTTAATAGAAGCCCCTTCCTCATAAGCTAGCTTTGAGATTGAGCTTATTTCCATAGCTAGTATTACAAAGAGAATGCATGGCTTATTGTATCAGCACATCTCTGACGTCTTGTATTTATCACGACAGCCATGGCCTGCACTGGGCTCCTGATAAGCAGAGATGTGGTCCCGTATTTGAGACATATCCTTGGCTGGCCTGGAACACACTATGTAGGCCAGGCTGTCCTCAAACTCAGAAAGTGCTGCAGTTAAAGGCATGCACCACCCTGCCCAGCATATCTATGCCTCTTTTTCCCCATGTGCTGTGGGATGTCCTGTATGTTGTGAATATATGTTGCTATGATTGATTGATAAATAAAATACTGATTGGCCAGTAGCCAGGCAGGAAGTGTAGGATAGGCGGGACAAACAGAGAAGAGAGGCTGGGAGGTGGAAGTCTAGGGGAGACGCCAGCCTGCCGCCCAGGGAGCAACATGTAAAGGCAACAGGTAAAGCCACGGAACACGTGGCGACATATAGATAAACAGAAATGGGCTGAGTTAAGTGTAAGAGCTAGTCAGTGGTAGGCCTGAGCTAATGGCCCAGCAGTTTAATTAATCTAAGTTTCTGAGTGATTATTTTATAAGTGGTTGTGGGGTCCGTGGTGCTGGGCAGGACTCCAGCTAACCCAGGTCCAGAGCTGGAATCTATAAAACATTCAGAGCCCAGTGCTGGCCTGGGCATGGTGGTACATGCCTGGAATGGTAGTACACGGGAGGCTGAGGCAGGAGGATCCCTTTAAGTGTAAGACCATACTGGACTACAGACAGAGAACTTTTTTTTTTTTTTGGTCTCTTTTTATAGCCCTGGCTGTCCTGGGACTTGCTCTATGAATTCCAGGCTGGCCTAGAACTCACAGATATCCACCTGCCTCTGTCTCCGAAGTGCTGTATTTAAAGGTGTGGGCCATCTATCTTGCTGGAGATTGAGTGAAGCAAGCATAAAAGGATTGTAGAGCAGGGGGAAGGTGTGTTCTCCTTTGCTCCTTGACTCTCTTCACTATACCCCTGAAAGCAAGTCAGAGAATCTTGCTTATCAGAAGCCCAGTGCTGGCCATGGCCGTCATGAAAAACACAAGACATCAGAGATTTGCCAATGCAATGAGCTGTACATTCTTTCTATAATACTAGCTACTATGGAAATGAGCTCAATCTCAAAGCTAGCCTGTGAGGAAGGGGCTTCTGTGAAGCTCGTCCGCAGATGAGGAGACAAAGGGAAGCAGGGAGCATGTCAGCAGCTCGCTCTGGCTCCGGGGCTGGTGAGGGGCTGGTGCCAGGAGGCCGCCCCAGCTGCACAGCCGAGTCCTCGCTCAGCATCACCGGACCAGACAGTGTGACAGTGCGGCTCCATTAGGCGGTTGGAAACAGTATGTTCTGAACATCTATTATCTTCGGGATTCAGTGTACCTCGAGTCCCTTACTCCCTCTAAGATCCCAGGAAGTAATTATGGGCACTATTTTGTAGATGAAGAAATAGAAACTCAAGACGTTCAATGATTTGCCCGAACTCAATCAATAAAAGAATAGGTAGATTTTAAAGCTTGGTTTTGTTCTTTCTTTTTTTTTTTGTTTTTGCCTTCTGCGGCACTAAGGCTAGAAGCCATAGCCTCAAGCATGCTGGGAAAAACTTTCTGACTGAACTCAGCAGCTGCTCTGATACTCACATCTTAAACACAGATATTATGCCTTCAAACCTTTGAAGATTTTTTCCCCCTATTAGAAAATTTGTCATTGAAAACACACCAAAACATCTCTTTAAACTTTCCATTAATTAATAAATTATCAAATCATTATTTCCCAGTGGAAGCAATGTTGACAGCCATTTGTTCTGTTCCTGGGCATTTCTGGAATTTCTGAGAAACAGCCTTTTTCTTAAGACTTTTACTAATTCTGGCCTACTTAAGCATATCATTTTGACTCTGAAAGTGGATTGTATATGAGATACTGAATCACCCTGTGGTATATTCTAATTAACTACAAAACACTGGCTTACCGTCTAGGGCCAGCGTGAACAATAATCAGCCTGTATTCCCATTAAGGCCTTCTGCCCTGACTCACGTTTGGGGCTGGAGAGATGGCTCAGTGATTATGAGTAGGAACTGCTCTCCCAGAGGGCCGGAGTTTGGCTCCCAGCACCCGTGTCCCAGCTCTCAGTAACCCCAGAGCCAAGGTCTCTGGCCTCCATGGGCTCCACACACACAACCCCCTCAGCCCCAAGCACATAATTAAAATAAAATAACTCTTAAGAAGTACACTTGTTTTGTTTCATTTTCTTGAGACAGGGTTTTTCTGTGTAGCCCTGGCTGTCCTGGAACTTGCTCTGTAGACCAGGCTGGCCTCGAACTCACAGAGATCTGCCCGCTGGTGCCTCCCGAGTGCTGGCATTAAAGGCGTGCACCACCGTACCGAGATTATACTTGATTTTTGAAAATGGCCTAACTTGACAAAAGCCACCACTAATTGTCCACAGGGAAGCACAAGATTGCATTTTGAAATGCTTTTTATACCTTGGATGTAAAGCTAGTCAAAATTTCGTGGGCCAACACCTCCAGTCACAGAAGTGAAGAAAGGGGCTGGACAAATTTCTGCCCTTCCTTGTTCCTGTTCTTCTAGGGACATCTTGCCCTTGCACTTGGTAGAGTCAGGATGCTCTAGGGCTTGGACACGGCAGTCTCTCCAACATGACAGAGTACCTAGCCACTCTAGTTTGTTAATGCTATGTATGTACATGGTTTATATGTAGAACTGGACATTTACATAGATGATGTAGCAAATCTGAAGTTATGACCAGTTCTCAGAAAGTACAACAACAAAATTCATCTGACTTAGAGCACTCTAAAATTGGGTTAATCCCAAACCGGGTGCTGGTGGCCCACATCTTTAATCCTAGCACCCAGAAGCAGAGGCAGGAGGATCTTTGTGAGTCTGAGGCCAGCCTGGCCTACAGAGAGTTGCAGGACAGCCAGAACTATGTCATGAGACTCTGTCTCAAAAAAAGCAAAAACAAAAACAAAAAACAAAAAACAAATTTGGGTTAATCCCAAATCCCTTATTCACTAAAATGATTATAGCCAAAGTTCTCATAATAACATTCCACTTTTACTTTACTGGTTTTACCTGAATCTTTTTAAAATCAAGTTTCATTTAGAAGACAAAGCTATGCTTGTGCTGGCAGCATTTGGGAGGTAGAGGCAAGAGGATCAGGAGTTCAAAGCCAAGGTAGGCTGCACAGCAAGGAAGACATCACTCAGGGCCACATGAGACTCTTCTATAAAAAAAAAACCAAGACAGGGGCTGGAGAAAGGCTCAGTGGTTAAGAGCATCCGGTTTGATTCCAGTACACACCTCAGCACCCACGTAGATGCTCACAACCATCTACAGTCTGAAACTCCAGTTTCAGGGGATCTGATACCTTTTTCTGGCCTCTGCAGGCACCAGGTATATGCACATGGTACACAGACATACATGCCGACAAAACATCCATACACATAATAAAAACAAAAGCAGAACATGGCTGGAGATATGGCTTAGCAGTTAAGAGCACATAGTGCTCTTCCACAGGACACAAGCTCAGGTCTCAGCACCCATGCTGGGCAGCTCACAACCACCCGCAATTCCAGCTCCAGGGGATTTCTCCTCTGGCCTCCACGAGCATCCACATACACAAACACATAAATTTAAAAAATTAAAATCAAAACAAAGCACCTATACTGTATTCTTTTAATTTAAACAGTGATGTCTTAAATTATTTATTTGTATTTCATGTACATTGGTGTTTTGCCTGAATGTATGTCTGTGTGAGGGTGTCAGATCCCCTAGAACAAGAGTTATAGACAGTTGTGAGCTGCCATGTGGGTGCTGGGAATTGAACCCAGGTCCTCTGGAAGGGCAGCCAGTGCTCTTAACCTCTGAGCCATCTCTCCAGCCCCCAAGCAGTGGTTTCTGAATGACTTTAAAAGCTTTAAAAATAAAAGCATGAAATCCTGATGACATCACCATTCAAAGTGATTCTGATGAGGACTGCCTTAGCGTGACCAAAGGTGTCTCCTAAAACCTACATGAGAACTCACGCCCCAAGGTGAACTATCACGATTATCGGGACCAAGGAAAAAGTGCTCATGGCTCTCATTTCTAGTCCATATTGTAATAAAGAGGTCTTAGCCAGTGCAGTGCAACAAAGAGAATGCCATCAAGGAGATGGTGACCCGAAATATCCATGGAGTGAGCTTCCAGAAGTGTGCCCCTCAGGCACAGAAGAAATCCAGTAATTTTCCATGAAACATACAGGGTTTCCAAATGTGTGCATTTATACTAGTTGTCTGGGACAAAGAAACAAAGAATATCCCATATCGTATCATATCTGTGTTTATTTGTCCAAAAAACATGAGGATGAGTATTCAACACAAAAGCTCTACACTGTGGTAACCTGCTACCATGGTTAAAAAAAAAAAATCTATAATCAATGTGGATGAGAACTAACAGTGGCTGTCAGTACAAATCTGTCAAAGCGGTCAAACAGGGCTGAAGAGATGGTTCAGTGGTTAAGAGCACTGGCTGCTCTTCTAGAGGTCCTGAGTTCCATTCTCAGCACCCACATGGTGCCTCACAACCATCTATAATGAGGTCTGGTGCCCTCTTCTGGCGTGCAGACATACATGCAGGCAGAACATTGTATACATAATAAATAAATCTTTTTTAAAAAGCAATCAAACAAACAAGTGTATCTATGGAAGATTGATATGCGACAGGCACAACACTACAGATGGACAGGGATGGGCTATTCCATGGTGGGGTAGATGGATGTCTTGGCCAGGTCCAGACCACACCCTCAGATATACATGAAACAGGCCTGCAAAAGTCTTTGTGGAGAAAAGCTGTTGGTAGGCAGATTGCAGGAGCAGAGCGCTGACGGATCTGTGGGCTTCTTTACCTCACATATTCAGGATAGTGTGCTGGAGAAGTTGTAGCCTTAGAAATGGCAATTGATGTAATCCTCCCAAGGAGCCCCCAGAAAGCCATGAAGAGACAGTCTAGTAAGACAGAAAACGTTCTGCTAGTAATTGCCCCACTGAGACAGAACAGTCTGTCAGTCATTCGAATAGAGTCCGGAACTTCAACCTGTGTGTGGGACCTTCTACACACACACACACACACACACACACACACACACACACACACACACACACCAGGGATCCCCAGAGGTGAATCTGGACTTTTACCCACATCTGGCAGCCCAGCCACGTCCAAGAGTCAGAGGAGATTCTGAGCCAGCCAGGCAGGTGGCTCAGCAGGAGAACTCAGATTTCCTGGCCTGGGCTCCAGAAGCCTGTAAACATGGACTAAATAGCCATCAGCACCGAAATGGTACAGACACTGCCATTATCTCCCCAGGGATTTAAAGCAGCCACCATAACATGCTTTGCTGAGCATATCTGAGGCAAATAGAAAAAGATTCTTTTCAGAGAAACAGAATGTATGGAAAACAGCCAAGTGTGAATTTTAGAAATGAATTAAAAGAAAAGAAAGCTTCACTAGATGAATCAATGAATTCCAAGACAGAGAGATAAAAATCACCAAATGACAGAACAGACCAAGACACATGAGCTGGGTCTCAGAGTCATGGGGGGCCTTAAGAAAATATCTAACACTGAAAGAGAAGGACGGAGTGAGTCTGGAAGGAGGAGTCAAATAAATAATGGCTGAAAATGACCCAAACTCGATAAAAAGACATTGAGATTTGAGAGGCCAAGGGAATCACAGAGGGGAAACGCCTGGAGAAATCCAGTCAAGAACCGTCATGTGATTTCTGCAGACTTCTGCACAGGGCATCATGGAAAAGGTGAGGTGGAAGACTGCAGGGTGAGAAAGAATACTTCAAGTCGTATTCTGATAAAAACTCACAATATGTAAAGAGTTTTTACATCCCAACAAACACAAGAGTAAAATCCCCTTTTAAAGATGAGCAAAGGAAGCTGGATGGTGGTGATGGTGGCGCATACCTTTGATCCCAGCACTTGGGAGGCACAGGCAGCCTGAGTTCATGGCCAGCCTGTTCTACACAGTAAGTTGTAGGCCAGGCAGGGCTACACAGAGAAAACCTGTCTTGAAAAAAACAAAAACAAACAAACAAAACAAAACAAAAAAACTATGAGCAAAGGATTTGGAAAGACTTTCTTTCTCTGGAGGAAGGTACTGAAACAGACAATAAACCCATGAAAATCCACTCAGTATCATTAGTCATAAGGGAGATTCAAACCAAATGACCTCACCACCAGAATGTGTGTGTGTGTGTGTGTGTGTGTATGGGGGGAGTGTAAAATGCTTACCCAGCATACACAAAGTCAGGTTCAATCCAAAGCCAGGCACATTGGCACACATCTGTCAGGGCACAGGGATGGAGATAGGAGGATCAGAAGTTCAAGGCCATCCTCAGCTAGTAAAAGGCCAGACTTAGATACTTGAGACTCTGTCTTTAAAAGCAAACAAACTGAAAACAAGACAAGAAGAGAAGAGGGATTGGGTGTGGTGGCACACACCTGCAATACCAGCACTTGAAAGGCTGAGGCAGGAAGCTTTCATGAGTTCAAGGCCAGCCTAGACTACAGTATGAGATCCTGTCTCAAAAAAAAAAAAAAAAACCCAAAAACAACAACAAAAATGAACCAAAAGCCACAAGGCACTCAAAGGGGAAGAGAGGAGAAGGCAGAAGAAAAGGAGATGGATAGTATCAACATATGATGTACACATGTGTGGAAATGCTGCAATAAAGCCAGGAAAGCGAACAATTAACATACATCGGTAATTATAACGTCTTTACAACATGAATGACAGCAGGGAAAAGAACAAGTGTTAGCGAAGACTGGGGTGTTAGCTCACCTGTAGCTGCTGGGAATGTGAACCAGGGCAGCAGCCAGAGAAGGGAGCCTGGTGACTCCTTTAAACACCCAACTACCATGTGATCCAGCTAGGCCCCTGCTGGGTCCCAAAGCACTGCAGCCAGGTGCTCAAACGGGTGGGCAAGAGTGTTCACAGCAGCGCAATTACAACACCTCAAACTCCAAGGCACCTAAAGGTCCCCACACAAGTGCCGAATAGTAAAGTGTGGCTTAGACACGGAACAGAATATTCCAAGCAAGGAGGTACTAAGGGAAATGCTTGCAGCAGTGTGGATGGATCACAGAAATCCCGTGTAAGGTTAAAAGATTAGAGAGTGCAGGGGGAGACTGGGGAGTGCAGGGGAGACTGGGTAGTGCAGGGGGAGATGGGCAGTGCAGGGGAGAGACTGGGGAGTGCAGGGGAGATGGGGAGTGCAGGGGGGGATGGGGAGTGCAGAGGGGGATGGGGAGTGCAGGGGGGGATGGGCAGTGCAGGCTCCACTGCACAAGGGAGCTTTATTTCAGACCGAGGCGGTGGTTCTGTGTTTGAATGCACTCACCCTCCTGTGACTGTGCACTGTGGTGTTTGGGTTTCCTCACCATCAGTCACTTCCTGTTGGGAGCTGGGGAGATGCTCAGAGGGTGTCTTGGTAGCTTTTCTATTGCACCATGACTGAAGCAGCTTATAGAAGCCTTTATTTGGGACTCACAATTTCAAAGGTTAGAACTCGTGGCCATCATGGTGGGAAGCGTGGCAGCAGCCGGTAGACACAAAAGTGGAGTGGCAGCTGAGGGCTACCCCTTCATCTACAAGCACAAGGCAGAGAGAAAGACCAGGAATGGCATGAGCTTTGGAAACCCCAAAACCTGTCTCCAATGACAGGCTTCCCCCTGACAAGGCCACACCTCCTGATCCTTTCCAAGCAGGTTTGCCAATCGGGAACAAGTATTCAAATATATGAACCTATGGGGAGCCTCATTCAGACCACCACAGTGGGTAAAGCGCTTGCCAGACAAGCATGAGGACCTGAGTTCAGATCTCCAGCACTCATGTAAAAAGCCATGGCCCATCTGTAACCCCAACACTTGAAGGAGGCAGAGAGACAAGCAGATCCCTGGAGCTCTGGGGAAGCTACTGCAGCCAAATGGTGAGCGCCAGGTTCAGTGAGACCCTGTCTCAAAAAAATCAGGGCCCAGAACAACTGAGGAAGACATTCAACATCAACCTCTGGCTGGCCAGTGCTCACTGACCCCCAAAACTGGTACCCCCACCCATCACACACACACACACACACACACACACACACACACACACACACACACACCACAAATAAACAAACAATGGGTAAATCTGGATGAGAATCATATAGGTTTTCTTTTCGGGGACTTTCTATAAATTTGAAGTAATTTCAAAACAAAACTTTTTTTGCGGGGAGGCAGGTTCCAAGACAGGGTCTCTCTGTGTAACAGCCCTGGCTGTCCTGGAACTGACTCGGTAGACCAGGCTGGCCTCAAATTCAGAGATCCACCTGCCTCTGCCTCCTGAGTGCTGGGATTAAAGGCGTGTTCTACCACTGCACAGCACAAAAACATTTTTAAAAGAGTGAAAAGACAGACCAAAGTGAGTAGAAGGTATGTGCTACATCCATCACTGACAAATGACCGGTATCCACAATGTCTGAATCAAGCCTATAAACCAATAAAGTAAACAATCTAATAAAAATGGGCTAAAGACATGAACAGGCATTTCATAAATGAGAAAATACAAATGACCAATTAATATGAGAAAATATTAGTAATAAGAGAAATCCCATTTGCAATCACGAATAACACACCCCACCACCACATCTGATAAAAGTTAAGTCTAGCAGTCAGGTGGTGGCGCACAACTTTAATCCCATCATTCAGGAGGCAGAGGCAGGCAGATCTCTGTGAATTCGAGGCCAGCCTGGTCTACTGAGTCAGTTCCAGGACAGCCAGGGCTGTACAGAGAAACCCTGTCTTGAAAGCCTAAAAATAAAGTAAAATTAAATCTAGCAATGCTGAAGTTTGAAGATTTAGAATAGTATTGTTGATTTGTTTTGAGACAAGGCCTCACTATGCAGCCCTGGGCTGTCCTCGAACAACCTGCATAGACCAGGCCTTCTCTCTCTCCTGAGAGCTGGGTCTCAAGTGTGTGCCACCACACCCAGCTTAGCAGAATTTAATGTGTGGCTACTAGGACCACAGATGGAGGGTCCCTTTTCAAATCATAAGACATTTTATAACCAAGTATCAAAAGGTACTCAGATTCAACTTTTTGAGGCAAATTCCATCCACTTATTTGTATATATTAGCTGTGTGGACCTGTGTACCATTGGTGTACCAATCAAAGGAATCAATCCTCTGGAAAAGGCCTTTGCTCCCCGACACAAATCCTCTGTCAATGCCTAAAAACAGACACCAGGGGGAGCGATTTCATCACTAAGGCCACCTTTCTTCCCTCTTGGTCACTTAAGAGAACTGGGTGGAAATAGGGACTAGAAATTCTATTTCCAGTTTTTCTTTTAGCTTTCTATGTATTCTTGTACATAGAAACATCATCTCCTTCCTGTACATTTCCTCATCTGTAAAGAGAGCCAAGGAGCTTGTCAGGGAGGAAATTCCACCATCAATAATTATCTTCAATAAATCACATCTGGGCTCATGAGTTATGATGAATGGTGTCTAGTGCCCATGAAGCTGTCCCCGTGAGTGCCCTATGGGGAGGACAGCAGGAAATTCCTTCCGATAAAATGAAGATAGATGTATGTTCTCAGAAGGGAAATGATAGTAAAATCAGTATGGCTATATTCCTGGAAGGAAGGGACAGGAAAGACACACTAGGCCGTGTGCTCCTAATGGCAGAAAACCCCATGATTTGTTCAGTTTTAGGAACGTGGATGGATTTACCTTGATTAGCATCTTCCAGTTTTTACAGTCAGAGTTCGGCCTCCCCGGGTCTGCCTGCTGCCATGTCGTCTCACTGACCGGTGTCTTTTACACAGAAAGAAATCCACAGATTAGCAGGTAACTCACGACACACCACGGTCACATGAAATCCCCTCTCCTGGGAGGCCAGCGTTTTTAAGGTAGGATGTTGAGGTGAAATAACGTTCTTTGCCAAGATGGCAGCTGGCTCCCGTTAGCGTATGTCAAAGGGGAGAAGAGAAGACTTATTAAGTAGTTATAGAATGTGCAAATTTACACTTCACTTGAGCCCAGCTAGAGGAATATACAGCTCCTATTGGGAATAAGAATGTTTTTCAGTTAATTAACAAACTATTATAGTGATGTTTAACATCGGGCCTTCTAGAACATACTACTTGATCCA
Source organism: Peromyscus eremicus (assembly GCF_949786415.1). Lineage (NCBI taxonomy): Eukaryota > Metazoa > Chordata > Mammalia > Rodentia > Cricetidae > Peromyscus > Peromyscus eremicus. The sequence continues at coordinate 60,618,625 of NC_081431.1, forward strand.
CACACTTAACGGAAACCATTTACATTCCCTTGTCTCATTGGGCCTTCTGATAGCAACATTTAACCCTACACATGCTAATTGTAGGCCTACAAGGTCTCTTAGGTATCTACAAGGCTACATAGACATTAAGGCACAGAGAATAAAAATCCTATTAAAAATCCTATTCCATTTTAATCTTGGAATAACTTAAGAATTTGAAGGTTTTTCTCCCGAGTACCCGTGTACCCTGTACACTAAGGAAGTGGACAGAGAGGACAGGGACACAGGTGTGTGAGCGAAGAATGGAACAGCAAGGCTGTAGGGGGTTCTGAGTGTCTAGAGGTTGAGATAACAGAGCAGAGGAACTGGGGTGGCAAGTGCTCTGGAGCCAAGAAAGGGGCAGTGAGGGGAGGGACACAGGAGTGTTGCTACATGCAGAGGCCAAGAAGGTGGCAAGGGGGTGACGCAGAGGAGGCAGCTACTGCGACAGGGCGATTATCTACACAGGAGAAAAACGGAAAATTGAGCAAAAATATAAATACATCGATGATAATAGAATCCACAATCAGAGGCTAATGGAATTCAGGTTAGAGAAGTGACCCACTAAGAGAAATTGCTAGAAAGAACAGACCACTGAAGTGTTGATTGCTGTTGGAGACCAATGTTAATTTCAGACACACCTAGGTAAATTTCAGACCAATGCATCTGTACATAAATACAGGCATTATATATAGAACAATACATTTGTGCATTCTGAACAGGCCAGTAGTGATGCTTCCTCAGTCTTGGTTTCTAAGTACCACCCTGCTGGCCTACAAGGCCTGAGGTAAAGGGATTTCTGGGACAGGGGAAGAGCAAGGTAAGTCTGAAGTGTCTTCTGAGCTGGAAACTAAGAAATGATACAGACTTGTTAAAAAGTGTACCACATCCATCTTCACAAGGCTGTCTCTGGCCAAATCTGGGGTAAGTCAAGCATTAAAATGATACTAAGATGGCAGAGGCAGGTGGATCTCTGTGAGTTTGATGCCAGCCTGGTCTACAGAGTGAGTTCTAGGACAGCCAGGGCAACACAGAGAGACCCTGTCTTGAAAAACAAGCTACTAAGAAGGTTTCAGATGCAGCTCCATGGTGAGGTGTGTGTTTAACATGCTGGAGGGTCGATCCCTAGCAGGGACTTGTGTGTATTTGTACACATACAGCAAGTAAACTGCCTGTCTTAGGGTTTCTGTTACTGCAATGAAACATCATGACCAAAAGCAAGTTGGCGAGGAAAGGGTTTATTTGGCTTACCCTTCTAGGGAAGTCAGGACAGGAACTCACACAGGGCAGGAACCTGGAGGCAGGAGCTGATGCAGAGGCCATGGAGGGGTGCAGCCAGCTGGCTTGCTCCCCATGGCTTGCTCAGCCTGCTTTCTTACAGAACCCAGGACCACCAGCCCAGGGACAGCCACAATGGACTGGGCCCTCATCCATCAACCGCTAATTTAAAAAATGCCCCACAGGCTTGCCTACAGCTCAGTCTTATGGAGGCCTTTTCCTGTTTGGGGTTCACCTCCCTAGACGACTTTAGCTTGTGCCAAGTTGACATAAAACTACCCAGCACACTATCCCTGGGTTCTGTGAGGCATTGTCACAAATTATCAGGCCCGAGAAAGGGGTCATAGAAACCCAGACTTGAAGTTGGTTCATCAAAAGCACAGGAGAGCCAAGGAGTGGGATTGGAACCTTCAATGAAAGCAGTTTGGGAGACTGAGCTCTCAACCGTGGGACCTGATGCTAACTCCAGGTAGCTGTCGAATTGAATTGTCCATTTCTGTAAGAAGAATTGGAATATGGGCTTGTATCTCTCTCTTTCTCTCCTCTCTCTCTCTCTCTCTCTCTTTCTCTCTCTCTCTACACACACACACACACACACACACACACACACACACACACACATTTGGTGTCAGGAATAGTCCACAATTAAAGTAGAGCATACTAACCCAGCGGAATGAAAGCACTGATCTCCAAAACTGGCCCGGGCATGAGTTATAGGGAGAGACAGGCATTGTTGTGCCAGGATGAAGGACACTGAAGCAAGACAACTAGATATGCGAGGTGTTTCTGGGATGGGACAGTAGACCAGAAAGCAAAGGATGCTGCTGAGACAGTAGTTGCAGCCCAGCAGGGTCTGTACATTGGAGGTGAGCTCGGCCCCAGGTGGATCTCTGGAGTGTTAGAGGGTGATTTCCCTTTGAGGTCAGCAGAGTGCCCGCCCAAGGGCTGGAGGCTTCTTGTCTACAGTGTGTTCTCAAGAGGGTTCAGAGAGCTGGGCGGTGGTGGCGCTCGCCTTTAATCCCAGCACTTGGGAGGCAGAGGTAGGCGGATCTCTGTGAGTTCGAGGCCAGCCTGGTCTACAGAGTGAGTTCCAGGAAAGGCACAAAGCTACACAGAGAAACCCTGTCTCGAAAAACAAACAAACAAACAAAAAAGAGGGTTCAGAGACATAAGCCACCACACAGCAAAAATGATACGTGGTAACAATGCAGCATTGGAGTCTGGTGAAAGAAGACAGAGTACTTTCTACAACTCTCCTCACTCTGTAGCTGTAAAATTATTGCCAAGTGACTTAATTTTAAAATGTTCAAAGAAATGGAAGAGGATATAGGTAGAAGATTAAAGAGGAGTCCTCATTACCAGGGGGCACAAAAGCTTTTTTGTTGTTGTTCTAATTTTTTTGAGTCAGTATCTCATTATGTAGCTCAGGCTGGCCTTGAACTTGGAGTGCTTCTGACTCAGCCTCCTGGGTGGTAGGTTTACAGATGTGTGCCACCATGCCCTGCTTATACACACTAGACTTTTAAAGGTTTGGTCTGCCTCCGTTGCATACAGAAAGCAGTCTCTAATTATGCCTGAGTATTTACTTATATAAATATTCCTCTGGGCGCTCTGGTAAGTCATATTCTGCAGCACTCTGCGCTCAGCGCTGAAGATCTTGTTTCCATTACTTTAGTTTTTCACTTGTTACTCTGTATTGTAGCTAATTAAATACTGTGCTTTTTATGGAACAATCCCGCTAACAAAAACAATAGCCCTCATTTGTAGCTAAGTATCTTTTATTAGATGGCATAACTGCTCTGCTCCGAGCTATATCCCCAGCCTGACTTATATGTCTGAACTCCACCTCCACACCTCACTACAAGGCAGAAACCATTATTAGCCTTCTTACAGGTGGGGAGCTCACACACAGCAAGGGTGGGACCTAGCCAAGTGAGAGACAGAGCTGGGACTGAGCCCTGGCAGTCTGTCTCTAGCGCCCATACTTTTGATATGTCTTTTTGTACCTAGAGCATATTTTAAAGTTTTTTCATAGCTGGGCATGGTGGCATACACCTTTAATCCCTGCACTCAGGAGGCAAAGGCAAGGGGATCTCTGTGTGTTCAAAGCCAACCTAATCCACAGAGTTAATTCCAGGCCAGCCAGGGCTGTTATAGTGAGATGCTGTCTCAAAAAGCTTCCTTCAGCATAGAAACTATGCCTCTCTCTGTGTCCATGTTCTTCTTCAAGCAGATTTAAGATAATGTCCTGTGCCCAGAAGTGACCCTCAGCTGATAAGCTGAACCTGGGCGGAAGCTCCGTCTGTCTTCTGAAATGTTGTCCATTCACTAGACATAAGCACTGTCTCTCAAAGTTGTACTGTCTGTCTAAGGGGCAAAATAACAGCGTGGAATAGGAAATGAGAGAAAGAGGCCATACTTCAGTGTAGGACCAAGGTTCCTTCCAAAGAGGCCAGTAGGGACCAGGAAGACCCTCTTCATATGTCTGGAGTTGAATTGAACTCAGAGCAAAGACGAACCTTTCTACCTCCAACATTTTATGACCTAGAGAGAAAGCTCTTGGGCAAAGGGTTGGGGGAGGCTGACTGGAAAAGCAGATTCCTAGGCACAGGGTGCGTGTGAGAAGCTTGGGGTGGGATGTGTAGGAAAGTGGCAGAGATACTGGGGTTCGGGCCATAAAGACAGGTTATCTCTGGACAGAAGAAAGGAAGTCTTTGAAGGGGCAGCATAGCTCTGTCTCTCTCTGTCTCTCTGTCTGTCTCTGTCTCTCTGTCTCTCTCTCTCTCTCTGTCTCTCTCTGTCTGTCTCTCTCTCTCTCTCTCTCTCTCTCTCTCTCTCTCTCTCTCACACACACACACACACACACACACGAGAGAGAGAGAGAGAGAGAGAGAGAGAGAGAGAGGCAGACAGACAGACAGACAGACAGACCCACTCCCTACCAGCTTGCCAGCTGCCCTCTGGCTTTGGGCTATAGCACCCCTCTCAAGGTGAGGTGTACACACACAAATACTTCAGTCCTTGGGACTGACCCCAGATGACCACGTGCCTGTTCTGACCAAGACAGTCCTGCCTTCCTCTTGTTCCAGTCTCCCGGACTAGGAACCTCCATTCTTTCCTCATCCTGTTTGAGGTGATAAATCACACAGGCACCTTACTCAAGTCCCACTTTATACAAGATGCCAGTGAAGGCTGTCAGCACTGTTACAATCAACTGTAAATCCCTTTGAAGAAGGGGTGGGGGCTGAGTTATACATGCAAACCTAGCTCTCACCCCAACACTGGAAAGATGAGCCGTGTCCAGTCCCTGTCTGATGAAAAGTGCTACGGACTTCTACACGGAGACCTGGTTAGCTTGTCTTCTTTGCTAGGCATGTGCTTTACTACTGAGCTGGCTTTGTGAGTGGTCTTAATGACCAAATCTGCAGGCTAGGTAAGTGGTTTGACAAAATACATATTCACTCTGTTAAGTGGGGTGTTGCCACCGTCAAAGTCCAAGTCTCAAGATGGCTGTACTTCGCTAGGGACCTACGAAAATGAAAGGAGAGCGTATTGAGCAGACACAAAGCCTCCCTTCTTAGGCACTGACGAGATTATTTGGTGCAGACCACTGCTCCAAACAGTGTATACAAGTGTCTACATAAACACACTTTCTATCACCTTTTCGAGGAAACCCAAATGCTTATTTACATTTCCTTCCAGATATAAAGTGGAACAGATGTCGTGGGGGCCTTCTGAACAATCAAAATGCCTTATATAAATCCTTCGCAGTGAAAGCTTCTGTGCATCACCAGCTTTCTCTGTGATTCTATTGCCAGTTGAAAATATCGATGCGGCTTTGTCTCGGGTTTATGTAAAGCGAAGACCGCGGGCCGCTTCTTCCACTTTTAGGTGTTTCAAGTAAGAAGGTTGCTTTTTGTGCCGTTTCCATCTCTGTTAAGATCTAGACAAAAGGGTTTTCTGAGGAACTGGGGATTAGTGAATAGGAAGGATTCCTTTAGAGAGCCATTTAGTAGACTTTTGAAAACCCTTTTAGAAAATGCCATGCTCGCTCAAAATCCCTTCATCAAATCCGAACTGTTTCTGAATGGGAGGCTGCCGCTGCAGCCCTGTTTACCTGGGGTTTCTTTTCACTTATTCAAATTCAGCAGGTAGTTTAAATACCAGAATCCAATCGCAACTAACCTATTTGTTGCTAAGACTGTGTGATAGGCTTAGCGAGTACACTTTAGGCCCCTGGCAGGTGTAGGACCCTGGGATGGCTCAGCTAATGAATGGGGTAAAGTGCCGTTTCAAAGGGATCCACACGAGTGGCCTTTGAAGCATCTCTTACAAAATCACAGGGTTTTAACAGGGGAGAAAAGGAGCAGGCCATGAGAAGAGTGAGAAAGAACTCCAGGCAGGAGGACCAGCTGGCATGGGGGCTCAGGAGCTGCTGTAGCAAGTACACCAGGTGCATCTGCTGAGTGAGGAGGGATGAAAGCTACAGGAAGTACCCAAGTGTTTCCATGGGGTAGAACCAGTGCGTGGTGTTCTGACTGAGCCTCGGAGGGTAGATTGGGCCTGGGGAAAGTCAGGGGCAGGAACCACTTAGGGAGGTTTCACAGTTGTTCAAATAAAAACCTAACAATACCAGGGGAGGTGGGAAGTAAGAGGTAAGAAGAGGGAGAGAGAGGTTTCTGTAGGGCGGAGGTTGGGGATGGAGCCCGGGGCTTGTATATGTCAGTGGTTACAGCTGAGTTACATCAGCAGCCCCAGGTTTCTTGGTTGGTTAATTGGTTGGTTGGTTAGTTGGTATTTTTTTGAGATAAGGTCTTGCCGTGTAGCCCAGGCTAGCATGGAGCTTACTATCCTCTTGCTTCAGCCTCCTGAGTACTGAGACTAAAGGTATGAACCACCTGGCCCTGCCTGGAATAAGGTTTTTAAAAAACCCTGATTCCAATCTCTGGAATTTGGAAACAGCTATATGTAAGGAACTATGAGGAGAGGCTATTCCACCAGAGGTCTGGGCCTTAAGCCTGGACAGTGGTGGTGAACGGTAAACAGAGGCCTCCTGTGTGGCTGGATGGGAGTGAGAATGTGTTTGCTCCTCACGCCTATCCTGTCCAGTAGCAGGGGAACGGCCATGTGGCAAGGTATGAACACATCCCTCCCACCTGCAAAATGCTCATGATTGTGAGGGATCATTTGTTGAGCGGATGCAGGGAGGAAGGAAGTTTAGAGACTGAATAAATAAAAATCAGACACAGGCCAGTGCCTCAGGAGGGCCTTGGAGGAGTCATCACGGGAGGAAGTGACAGGGAAGCCCATAAAGATAGAAGAGAGGGCTGGAGCCAGAGGTCTCGGGCATAAGGACATTTAGAGAGTAACACGATTGTCAGGAAGGAAACCCTTGGAGGAGCAAAACTGAGAACTGAAAAAGCAGAGGCCCCAGGCAGACCTCAAAATACTAAGGGACAGCCGGGCGGCAGTGGCGCACACCTTTAATCCCAGCGCTTGGGAGGCAGAGCCAGGCGGATCTCTGTGAGTTTGAGGCCAGCTTGATCTACAGAATGAGATCTGGGACAGGAACCAAAACTACACAGAGAAACCCACAGAGGGCAGAAGAAGCCAGGAGAGTCAGAGTGTGAGTCAGAGTGTGAGAACTCCTCAGTCAGTGCCAGTGCCGCACTGTGAGGTGCTGATAGCACAGGCCCTGCCCACTGCTTGCTTGACAACCCCCAGCAGGCAGAGTCTGTTGGATGCAACTAACTGGTTTCCCCAAGGCATGCCAAGCAGTGGGCTGGGCCCCTCACATGCGTGGCCTCCAGCCTCGCTTGGGTGGGGGTTTGGCCACCCCTCAGTACCTGGCTGGCAAGAAGAGGAGACTAGAGACTCACGTTTATCCTGTGTTCACAGTGGGCCCAGACCCACGTTCAGTATGTGAATGTTGAGGGAATCATCGTGCAGGTGAAGCCTGAGGCTGGCAGAGCCCGTAGTGAGTCTTTCACTATGGGGTAAGAGGAACACTGATACTCTGGGTTCTTGGCTAGAACAAAAAAATCATTTCGAAAGGCAGAAGTTTTTCATTAAAAGATCAGCTTTAGACAAGGACTTCAGGACTCTAACACAATGCAGTGAGCTTCTTTATAGATCTGCAAATGCAAATTCCTCTGTTTAACATATGTGTAGAAGTATTCGTGCGTTAGAATTGTACATACTTTTTTACATCCCTTGCCTTTGTCTTTCGAGAATTTGATATTTCCTTTCAAAACGATATTTACTGCTGGATCTGGGGAAACAAAGGAAAATAGGCCATGAGAACTACAAGACAGCAGAAGAAATAAACACTAAGTGTTTTTTTTTCTCAGCTGTGGGGCGCTTTCATGGGGGTTGTCAAGCAAGCAGTGGGCAGGGCCTGTGCTATCAGCACCTCACAGTGCGGCACTGGCACTGACTGAGGAGTTCTCACACTCCCTCACAGTGCTCTTTATTGAGAAAAGAGCCTCCCTTCCAGAGCTGCAGGAGCGGACACAGGGACACGGCTGGCTGTCATGTTTGTGTGCCTCTGAGAGACAGAAGCCAGCAGGCTGGCCTCTGGGTGGCTGTTTTCAGCCCCGCATCGTCCCTGCAAACCAGCTGTGAGCCCTGTGTGTCCCCGAGTGTCAGGACACAAAGACTTTCTGCCTCCTCTCCAGAAAGGCACCCTGAAGAAGGGGAAGCCAGTGGCTTTCTGATAGAGGGACAGCCAGCAGCAGAAGGCAACCCATAGTGACACTTTGGGATGCAGGGAAGACACGTGCTGATGCGCGTGGTTCAGCCTAGCTATTCACAGAGGCACTTTCTTTTTCTTTGGCTCTTTTGAGGCAAGGTTTCACTACTTATTCCAGGCTCCACCTCCCAGCTGAGGCCCTCCTGTCTCAGCCTCTCCAGTGATGGGATTACAGATGGACTCCACCATGTTAGGCTAATATGGGCATTTCAAGTGAGATATCTGAGAAGTTTTGAGAAGAGGTTGGTGGCCAGGTGTGTTGTCTCACCTGTGATTCCATCACTAGTTGAGACTGAAGCAGGAGGATCACTGCAAGTCCAAGACCATCCTGGTCTATATGGTGAATTCCAGACCTTGTACTACATAGTGAAAATCTATCTCCCACTCACCCTCTCAAAAAAACAAAAGAGGTTGGACATTAAAACTACATCCACCCATTGCCCAAAACAATGAATGATAAGGAGAAAAATCTAGTCACTGGTTGTTTGTGTGACCTAATGAACTTCCTGTCCTTGCTCTCCTCCCCAGTCCCACCCCCAACTCCAGCGGGGGCTTTTGTGACCTTCTGGGTCCAGGCTGAGACAGGATGGTCCCGTATAAACTCGGGATCATTCCAATGGCACTAGAAGGCTTCTAGTGACAAGCTTGACCTGAAACACCCAATTCAGGCTTCCCATGGAGGACAGTTTTGTGACTGGGGCAAGTACTGGTGGCTGATAACCCAGGACTTCATGACAAGTGGAGTCTCCACCTCTGACCTGGAAGTTGATGTCTGGTAGACCCAGCCGAAAATAGTCAAGCTCCCCAATGGAAAGCAATTTTCTTCGATCCCAGAAGAAACCCGTCTGTGGAGGCTGTGTCCTGGGAACTGCAGGGCCAAGGGGTAGGGGACCCTTGGCTCAAACCAGCTTGAGCTGGCCACAGATTAGCTCTACAGCTTTGACTTCATGGGCAGCCCTGGACAGTTTCTGTGGACGGACAAGTTCCCTAAGCTTCTTTGGAGGGCAGGAAACAGAGAAGACCCCCGTCTGAGACAGCCCCTTGTCCCACAGTTTCTTGCACACTGGTCTACCTACTGGCCTGTGGGGTCTATCCCTAAATCCTGTTGTCCTTTCCAAACGAGCTGGCTGTGCCCATTGGAGAAATCTCTGTGTCCATCCAATATCAAGATTTTTTTTCCCCCAGAAAGCACTTGCACTGTTTAATTGAACTGTTAATAAGTGTGGGAAATTGTCCTTTTGTGTAGATCTCACATGCTCCAAAATACAATATGTTCATCAAGTATAGGCTATGAGGTAGAAAGCACAATTTTAAGAGGCAGTCCCGAGTTCAGGTCTCAGTTCTGTCACTATTTGTGTGTGTGTGTGTGTGTGTGTGTGTGTGTGTGTGTGTGTGTGTACATGTGCTTGTGAGCCCGGGGGGTCCTCAAGGCCCTGTGCACACTAGGCAAGTGCCCTATATTGAGCTACACCTCCAGCACAGCCCGTTCTGCCTTTTACCCTCAAACATACATTGAATCCCTGCCGTATGAGGCTGGACAGAGTGGTAGTGAAGCTAAATGGTCTGACTCTTCATGTCATAAACCAGTATGTGCTCATCTCCTAGGGCCACTTCTCAGTGATAAGATTTGGAGCTAGCCGGGCGGTGGTGGCGCACGCCTTTAATCCCAGCACTCGGGAGGCAGAGCCAGGCGGATCTCTGTGAGTTTGAGGCCAGCCTGGGCTACCAAGTGAGTCCCAGGAAAGGCGCAAAGCTACACAGAGAAACCCTGTCTCGAAAAACCAAAAAAAAAAAAAAAAAAAAAAAAGATTTGGAGCTAGTCTCTTGTCTTAGTTAGGGTTTCTTTTCTTTTTTCTTTTTCTTTTTCTTTTTTTTTTTTTCAAGACAGGGTTTTTCTGTGTAACAGTCCTAACTGTCCTGGAACTCGCTCTGTAGACCAGGCTGGCCTCAGATTCACAGAGATCTGCCTGCCTCTGCCTCATGAGTGCTGGGATTAAAGGCGAGCATCACCATTGCCTTGGCTTAGTTAACGTTTCTATTGCTGTGAAGAGACACCATGACCATGACAATTCTTATCAAGGAAAACATTTCACTGGGGCTGGGTTACAGTTTCAGAGATTTAGTCCATTATCGTCATGGTGGAACATGCTGGCCTGCAGGCAGGCATGGTGCTGGAGAAGGAGCTGAGAGTTCTACATCTTGATCCAAAGGCAACAGGAAGTGAACTGTGTCACTGGGTGTAGCTTGAGCATAGGAGACCTCAAAGCTCACCCCCAGTGACACACTTCCTCCAACAAGGCCACACCTTCTAATAGTGCCACTCCCTTTGGGGGCCATTTTCCTTCAAACCTCCACATCACTCCAGCTTTCTGACTTCAGCTAAGCACTGTGAGAGTTAAAGGGCAGAAGACGTGGGTGGCCCACACTAGGTGCTGTTTCCTTGGGCTAACAGGGACTCTTAGGAAATATATGTGGGATATGCAGTGAGGACCTCCAAGGCGATCCTCTGAGAGCCCTGGGGACAGAAACTGCTGTGGGTGTATGATTTATGCTGCTTTACACAGTGTGCCTGCTGGGGCCAAGGCCACCAGAAGCAAAGCCAAGGGATTCCAGGCACCACAGCCTCCCACCCACTCACTCATCTCCAAAACTCCTGTCAGCAATTTGTATGTAAGAAGTTCAGAGAAGTGTAAGCTGATTCATCCTTCTCTCTGGGTGTGAAATCACCTAATCCAAAGAAAATCACAGTGAAATGTATCAGTTTAAGACAAAGCAGGTCTTGAGACCTCACAGGAGGCTGGAACCCTGCCTGTAGGAGCTAATTTTAAGGAATGCACACACATAAGCTAGCTCTAGTTAGGTAAAGGACGTGCACACTGGCCAGTCCTTCCCCCAACCTCTTATCCAGCCCTGTCTTCTGTGTGAATACAACATTGCTGTTCAGATTCTTCTGCAGCCCAAGGGCTTATTTTGTAGGCTCTGTGCAAGCTCTGTGAGAAAGAAGAGGCCACACGGCTATTTCACAGGTCAGCATGCACATCATCGACAGTGTGTAAGTCATGCTGGACAGGGTATTAATAAATGGGAAGCTGCCATCTGGCAGCACAACAGACATTGGTACCTTCACTGTCATCGCTGTCCTCAAATCCATGCAGCTTTTTGGGTCTCTTCATGACAGGTAGTTCACAGGGAGGCTTTTTGGGTCTCTTCATGACAAGTAGTTCACAGGGAGGCTTTTGGGGTCTCTTCATGAGAGGTAATTCACAGGGAGGTGAGACCAACAATTGTACTAACTTTTTTTCATACATTTTTCTGGTGGAAGCTGAGAAACGACAAGGAGGATTAAACTGTTCCGTGTTGTATGCACAGGGTGCAGAAGTTATCTTATAACCCAGACCTTTCTTCTAGGACCGGACATTACTGGCTAATTATGGCTTTTAGCAGTGAAGTGGACCCCCACAGCCATTCAGAGTCACTTTTACCATTATACAAACAGGTAATGTCTACAGATTATCAATAACCAGGTACTGGATACATCTGAGAGCAAACGGGAGGGACATGGTTGTCTGTGAGAATAGATATAATGAAAATACAAGGCACATCTAAAAACCCAAGGCGACTAATGGAATAATTGGATTTTCAGCATTGAAACAAAACAAAATAAAAACAAAACAACAACAACAAGACAAACAAACAAACAATCCCCCCCCCCCCCCGGCCTTGTATTTCCCAATCTGTAAGGACCTGGGGCTGTCTGTGACATCTTGCTTCCATATGGCTGTTTTCCTTTTTGTATTTTTAGTGAATTTCGCTGCATATGTTGCTCCTACTTTTCCTCTTCCGATTTAAACTTTGGAAGTGGTTTGTAAGCCACGAATGAATCCCCCCTCCCCCCAGGAACTGTAGACATACGTAGTATTGGGCCAGATGAAAATCCAAGCTTCTTCAGTTGCTTATGTAACTCATAGTCACTCAGACACTGCACATCCACCATGGTGACGGAAATTTGGCCTCTGACTCCTTGAAGCAGGAAAATATTAAACTCATTGAGACAATTTCACAAATAAATACTTCAGCACCGGCGCGAACCGCCTTACCCCTTCTGCTCTCCCCTAGAGAATCCTGCTGGGACTGGCAGTCTTGAGGCAGAGCTTGGGAGGCTTCTTCTACTCTACCCACGGTTCTTAAGGGTCAGTGATTTCTGACTTTACTACTCAACTAATGTAAGAAAATTTACATGGGTAAAAATGAGCAAAATATTTCCATGATGCTCTGGAATTCTACTCAGGATTCCAGCGCCCCCAAAGATAAGCCGTTAATTAAATACAAAAGAGGTGAGAGGGATTTGTTTTCAGTGAGCTAGAAAAGTTATTTATCGCTGCCCTTCTTTTCCTGAGACTACCGGGTGCTCAGAGAAGTCCAGGATTGCAAGCTGTGGTGGTTTTCGTGTGTGCTGTTTAACACTGAGCACAACGAGATGCAGTTTTCAAAGGATTAAGAATTTTTACTTACATGTATTTTGTACATATGCACTTGTGTAGAGGGGTGGGTACCACAGGGCACATATGGAGGTCAGAGGACAACTTGGGAATCACCTCTTTCTCCACCATGTGGATCGACAGGCAAGGACCTTTACCTAGTGACCTACATTGTCAGCCTAATGGTGTTTTCTGTTTTTTGTTTTTAAATTAGCCACTAGAAAACACTGTGGTTGATGGACTGGCATTTGGAAAAAGTCAACGCTTAATTCTTTGTACAGATTGAGTTGTATAGGTTTGTGAAGTCTTGATCTGTCTAAACCTGTACAGCCTCAAGTCAATGAGTTTTATCACCTTTATCTCTTGATTCCAACCGCCAAACTGACCCCATCACCCACCGAATGAGGTGGAGAAAGGTAGAGTCACTCATCTGTGGAGCCCTCTCAGAGGCTTGCCATGCAAGACTTGTTTATTGCACCTCATTTCTAACAGGTCTCAAGGATTTTAATATTGCCGTGATAGCAAGCTAAGCGCTCGGCACGGGAAGATAGAGTCCCATTTTAAGAAATGACTTTGCTTTTATTGGTGCTCAGTCAATGTCCAATTAGGAAGCACATCGTAAACAAGCTAGAAAAACCCAGGGACTTGTGACCTATGACAGAGTGCTCAGGAACGCTTGCTTGGGTAATTTTGTGCTTCAAACTATGCTTCTTTTTGCAAACATGGTCTTGGTTAACATTAGTTTCTGCCTTCTCCGTGTGTTTGGGAAGCTGGGTGAACCTTTCCAGAAATCAGTCTAATGTTGGAAAGGAAAAGGGCACTGTGGCTCAGCAGCTCAGATTTTTATTTATTTTTTATCACTTATTTATTTATTTGGTACTGGAGGCACACTTAGGCAGATCTGGTGACATTTGTTCCAGAAAACAGCTGTCTGCTGTTTCCCTGGCTTCCCAAAAATAACCTTCCAAAGAGCTCTCATCAATTTCAAGTGACATTAGACAATCGCCCAGAGGGACACACATATGGAAGACAAATATTCAAATGAAATCCAACTGGATGATTAATCCACTCACCCCTTCACATGGTTGTCTGAAGTCTATGCAGTCAAGCTGGTTACCAGGGCTGGGTGAGTCTCACCCAGGGGTTGCCATGGGCAACTGTCCCTTCTTTGCCTGTTAGATATGGTGGTAATCACAATGACAGTGTGACATCAGCAGCATACCTCCACCCCCGCAACACTGATGGGGAAATTAGATGACGGATTTAAGCTAAGTTCAAACAGAAGGAGGCACTGGCCAGCTGCAGGGGTGGGGGTGCGGCGGCCGCAAAAATTGGAAGAGGCTACAAGTTACCATCGTGCACAGGGCGTAAGGAGCAGCACACGGCTATACGGTGCCAAGAAATGTGGAGGAGAAATGGGAAGTCAAATGAATGCCAGCAGCCAGACCGCCATCTGCAGACTGGCAGGAAGATAGGAGAGTGGAAGAGATGCGGGTCCACGTGAAGGATTTTTCAATTAAGAGACTAAGAGCCAGGTGTGGTGGTGGCGCACGCCTTTAATCCCAGCACTGGGGAGGCAGAGGCAGGTGGATCTCTGTGAATTCGAGGGTCTGCAAAGTGAGTTCCAGGGCAGCCAGGCCATGGCTATTACATAGAAAAACCCTGTCTCGAACCCCACCTCCCCCCCCCCAAAAAAAAAATGAAAAAGAAGGAAGAGGAAGAGGAGGAGGGGGCGGGGCTGGAGGGCTTGAGAGATGGCTCAGTGGTTAAGAACAATGACTGCTCTTCCAGAGGTCCTAAGTTCAATTCCCAGCAACCACATGGTGGCTCACAACCTTCTATAATGGGATCTGGTGCCCTCTTCTGGCGTTCAGGTATACATGCAGACAGAGCACTCATACATAAAAAAATACATAAATAAAACTAAAACAAAAAAAAGAAAGACAGAAAAAGAACAGAAGAATCAGGGGCTGGCAAGCTGGCTCCCTGGGTAAAGACCCTTGCCACTAAGCCTGATGGCTTGAGTTCCATTCCTAGGACTCACATGGAAAGAACTGACGCCTGAAAGTGGTCTGTCCTCCAACCTATACACACACACACACACACACACACACACACACACACACACACACACAGTGGCATGCAAGTGTCCAAATGTACAACACATGCATATGCAATAGATAAATGTGATATTGTTTGGGTTTTTTTGTCTTTGTAGACCAGGCTGGCCTCAAACTCGTTTGTCTTTTTAATTAAAAGAAAGAAAAGAATTGGGATGGAGGGCATGTTCTGACCACACAGAAGTCTCATAGTTTGGGCCTCTTTAAAACACGTTCGTGTCTCATTCCATTCTCTGGATACCCGCAAGACAGCTGAGACGTATATCACCATCCCATGGCAAAGCGGAGATCTTGTCGTTGCTTTATTTTAGGGAAAGAGCCGTCGTACTAGTAGCTGAAGCCTTTCAAGAAAAACTGCTGTGGTTTTTCAAAACAATTATGCGAGACAAAATGTAACTGTGAGAAAACACAGTGTGTTCATTAAACACCAGGGGAAAGGAAACCGTCTGAGAGGGTCTAGAGGAAACAGAGGAGCCAGCCTGCCCAGAGTCGAACCCCAGCTCCATCCCTTGCCATCTGCAGACGACTGAGTTCCCCCTTTATCTGCAGAGGCAATGACAGCTGGAACTCTCCTCATGAGACTGACATGAGGCCTCCATGAATTAAAACGCATGAAGTACTTGGCACCCAGTAAAGCCTACGTATTTCCATTATTTTAATTATTTGTGAGCCCTGGCCTCAGAGTTTCCATATCCAGTCCTTTCCACCTGGAGGACCCATCCCTTTACTCTGCTCACGTAGTCCTGCGACTTCAGCCTTTTCCAGGCCCTGGGAAAGAGTGGAGCATCTTGGGGCGGAGGGCTAGGAAAGCTGTCTCGGTGCTCCCAGACTGTGACTCCAAAGTTTTGACTAGAGCACCAGTTTCCAAACACATGACGTGATCATTTATCAACATCCAAACACTGAATTCACCAGACAAAGACTTAGAAAATTGACACATTCGTTTCAATCAAAGCAAATAAATGATAGGCTTGCCTTATTAGGATGCGGAAGCATTTTGTTTACATGGCCCAGAATTGCTTTCAGCAAAAATCAGCCAGCAGGTGGAATCGCTTCCATTTTAAACAGTGAGACTGTTGGAACGAGACAGGCATTTCTGAGTTATTCTCTTGGTCAAACCCCTGGAATTTGAAGGCAGTAGGGTTAAACTCGGCCGACTTCAAGCAGCATCTCTGGGTTGAGCTCCCGTTCTGTAGTTCATCTTCAGACAGACCGTGCTCATGCATATGCATGTTGCTATTGTCGACACTGTTCCATCGGAGAATTCCTGTGCCCCGTGAAAGCCTGAAATCGTTGGCTTCAGTGTGCACAGCCTTCTGTCAGTCTTACCCGTGAGGTTCTGGGCACTGGCTTGTTTTGTTTTTATTCTCTCCATAGCTGTGAAGACATTTTATCCCATTTTTTTTTTTTTTGAGGTGAGTTTAATTGCCAATCGACTAGGTATTCAATATGATAAGGTATCTAAATCCTGAGTTTCCTCCTTTCATTAAAATGTAGATCCAATTTTCTCTTCCCTTAATGCCACATGCTGTTATTAAACCAAAATAATGGAAATAGTAAAAGCCAGATGTCTCTTCAGTCTCGGATTTGATACGGGGCACAATTTCCTCTCCTCAAGCCTAATCTGCCAGTTATTTACTAACCCCATCCTTCGGAAGAATACACAATTTAAATGTAAATGAAATTTACATAGGGGAGCAGCTAGTAGATTTGCAGTTTCAATGGCCAATAACCGTTTGCAAAGGGGGAAATCAGCCCAAGCGAAGACCAGCAGCTGTCAGCCTCAGGTTGAGTCATTCACCGTCTCTGAGCTCCCTTCTGAAGTCACCTGCCTCAGAGCCTCAGCTACAAGGCAAAGGGCTAGAGCCGCCATGACCTCAGGTATTCCAAACTGAATTTGCCGCTCCTCCGGGAAGGCTGGGTGAGCGTGGGTTTCCAGGAGCAAAGCCCACTGTCGTCACCTTTGAAAGCCAGAACCGACGAAACCGACGAGTTTCTCTCAACAAGTATCGACTGTCTCATAGCAGAGCCCACATGATGCTTGGCTTAAGTCAAGGAAAGGGAAAGGAGACAAAAAAAAAAAAAAAAAAAAAAAATCAAAGCGTCATTGAAGAGCTCTGCATCTCCGTTAAGAGAAAAGGATACAGACCATTAAAAGAAAATAAGATAAGCGTCAACAGGAGAGCCCCCCCAAAGTGTCATTCAGGCAGAGACTTCCAGACACAGAGTGCTCTGGGACAAGGAGCCTGGAGGACAGCCAGGAGGGGGGTGAGTGAGAAGGAAAAACAGTCAGGCTGTGTGGGGTCCAACTGTGGGGGATCTCGCGGGCTACAGTGAAGGGGCTCGGCCGTTTGGTGCATTTAGAAGTTTCTAAGTGGGATGTGGCTCTGATGTCCTATTTAGATTAAGCAGGATGACGATAAGTGCAGGGCGAGTGGGTGAAACAGTCTAGAAGCTATTTGAGGGGCTACCACAGGCACCTGGAAAGGACAATCCTGGACAGGACACCCGAGTAGACGTCTCTTCTGCTCTCTCAGAGAGGCTCCACCTGTCCCTGTCCCTTGTCTCAGAAGAGACCATACCCAGTGTGGTCTACACCGTCATACACTTCAAAAGTGAATCTGCATAAGTCTACTCAACCTTGGCTACACCCTACTTGAAGGCTGCAGCGACGCAGATAATCCACGTTCCCTTTTGTTTGGCTCTGGGATTAATTACACCTTTTAAAAATTTGCCTTCCTAATCTTTCTTAGGCTAATATTAAAATTAACTAATAGTCTTGGAGCCCCTGCCAACTGGGCAGGGGAGAGGGGCAGAGGAGGGTAGAAGGTGAGATTGATGCCACTGAAATTCACCTTGGATCAGCCCAGGAGGCCTGCTGGGGACTGTGTGCTGGCAGGGGTCTCTAAGGTTCCAGACTCCTGCCCCCAGGCAGCCGAAGCATCTGGCATCAGGGTGTGGCTAAAGGTGAGAAGGGGAGTAAGGTGGAGTGTCTGCTCCCAGGGAGCTACCTGTACCAGGGAAAGGGAATAAAAAAATGGCTGACCAGATGGTGAGGGCCAGGAGAGGACTTCCTGTTAAGAGACATGGAGAGAGGAGGAAAAATTCCCAACAAATATATGTGAAACAAAAGAGAAAGTCACATCATGGCCACTGTATAAACGCAAAAGCAAATGTGCTTTTAACAAAGCATGTGCTGGAGCTACAGGGTCGGCTCACCAGCAAAGAGCACTTGTTGCTCTTATAAGGGACCAGGGTTGTCCCCCAGCACCAACATGGAGACTTACAAACATCAATAACTCCAGCCCCAGAGGATTCGATGCTCTCTTCTCACCTCTGAGGGCACCAGGCAAAACACATTAGACATAAAATAAAAATAAATCTTTTTTTTTTTTTAAGCATGTGAGCTTCCTTATTTAGATATTTTGTTGTTGTTGTTGTTGAGACGGAATTTTTCTGTGTAGCCCGGGCTGTCCTGGAACTCACTCTGTAGACCAGGCTGTCCTGGAACTCAGAGATCCGCCTGCTTCTGCCACCAGAGTGCTGGGATTACAAGGGTGTGCCACTACCACCCGGCTTTTCCCTAGTGCTTTCAAACAAGGGTCCACTAACGCAAGGAGTCCTCAGAGTTGATTAGTCGGCAGTCGGGACCCAGAAAGGCAGCCAGCCCCAGCAACTCCAGTCAATGCTTTGCTTGTTGGACTCCACAAAAATTGTGTTCTTTTGGGTGTATGTCATTAATTCTTTGAGAATGTCATATGAGCATACAATGGATTTTATTCACATGCTCCCCTAACTCCTCCCAGATCCACCCCTTCCTTCCTATCCTCTCTCTCTCTCTCTCTCTCTCTCTCTCTCTCTCTCTCTCTCTCTCTCTCTCTCTCTCTCTCTCTCTCTCTCTCTCTCCCACTGAGTCTAAAGAATGCTGCCCTTATATTCATGGGGTGGGGCCATCCACTAGACATGGTTGACCCATCAGGGGCCACACTCTTAAAGAACACTGACCCCTCCTCCAGAAGTCATCCAGTGTCAACAGCTCTTCAGCTAGGGGGGGAGCTTGTGAGCCTCTCCCACCTCCATGCTGATCGACTTAGTCCTATACAGGCAATACAGCTGCAGTGTTCATGAGTACAACGGTCCCATCCTGTCTAGAACACACTGGTTTTTGTTTGTTTGATTTTGTTGTTTTGTTTTGTTTTTCTGATCTTCCCCATCCTCTCTTACGATCTTTCTGTCCCCTCTTCCATAATGGACCCTGAGCTTTGGGAGAAGGAAGCATGATTCGGATGTCCCGCCTGTGGTCTTGTACTCCATAGACACCTTCTACACTTCGCTCAGTTGTGAGTCTCTGCATTGACCGTCTTCCGCTGCACACAGAAACAACGTCTCTGATGATGTCTGAGAGCTGCACTAACCTACGGGTATCGAGATGGGAATGTGGAGGGCAGTTTGATACCATGTCCATTTAGGAAAAGAATAACTGAGGCCAACGCGCTCCCAAGCTATTGATCCTCTGTCAGGTTTACAGGACCAAGTGTGAGTGTCCTCTTGTGGAGTGGCCCTCAGATCCAATCAGAAGGCAGCTGGTTATCCCCCTAACACTCCTACCACTATTGCACCCACGGCCCTATCTTGCCAGGCTTCTTGTTGTTATTGTAGCTCATAGGACGCACAGTTGAGTAAGGTTCATGATTACCATCCTCCCCAGCAACCTGCCTAGCTCCTTCCAGTACTATGGAAGCTAGCCCAAAGGGAGAAAGCGTCCTAGACAACACCAGCTTGATTTCTCCATGTCCTCTGACCACAGTGGATGGTGTCTTCAGCAATAGGGTCTTTCCAGCAAGTTCTGATGGACAGCCAAGAGCAATGGCAACAGCCTATACTTGGGGAGTTTATGGGGAACCCTGAAAATAGTGCACTCTGAGGAAAGATTTCCCTGCCACAGAGAGATAGGAAGCTACCCATCTACCCTGCTTTCCAAGCCACTCCTTAACAGTGAAATGGTTCTGGCCTCCTGGCCTATCGAAAGACAAATGAGACAAGACTCTAATGCTGGTAAGTGATTGTCTTGGGGGTTCACAGCCCACAGCCAGAGATTTTTGGCACAAAGTCACATGCAAGACGTTTAAGAGAAGCTGTGATTAGAAGGCCATCTACAATGGGGCTCTAGATCCCAAAGACGTTACACTCTAGATCTTCTTGTTTTGTTTTGTTTTTGTTTTTTTGAGACAGGGTTTCTCTGCGTAATTTTGGTGCCTGTCCTTGATCTCTATAGACCAGGCTGGCCTCAAACTTACAGAGATCTGCCTGGCTCTGCCTCCCATGTGCTGGGATTAAAGGTATATGCCAAGCCGGGCGGTGGTGGCGCACGCCTTTAATCCCAGCACTTGGGAGGCAGAGCCAGGCGGATCTCTGTGAGTTCGAGGCCAGCCTGGTCTCCAAAGCGAGTTCCAGGAAAGGCGCAAAGCTACACAGAGAAACCCTGTCTCGAAAAACCAAAAAAAATAAAAAAATAAAAAAAATTAAAAAAAAAGGTATATGCCACCACTGCCTGGCCTTTCTTTCTTTCTTTCTTCCTTCCTTCCTTCCTTCCTTTCTTTCTTTCTTTCTTTCTTTCTTTCTTTCTTTCTTTCTTTCTTTCTTTCTTTCTTTCTTCCTTTCTTTCTAATTCAAATAAACAAGGAAAAACGTAAGTAAAAAGTCAAAGTTCATGGGCTGGGGACATAGCTCAATGGAAAAGCTTCCTCTCTGAGGTCCTCAGCTCCACCCCCAGTGCATGCTCACATACACTTAGAAGGAGAGCCAAATCGCCGCTGATTATGGCTCAGGGTGGTTAGGAAGCTTTCTGGAAGCAGGGATGAGCATTCTACGTAAGGGCTTTAGAGAAGCCAGTGGATGGGGTTGTGATCGTTTGCAGAACACTCAGGTTTCTGGAGAAGGTGACAGTCCCAGGCTCTTCTGTTTCTATGGTCTTTCTATTATGGGGCCGGCTACTGATGATGGGAAGCACCTGGAGATGTCCAGAGGGCACGTTGGTGACAGCTGAGATGAGTGATGGCAATACCCAGCAGGACAGAGCAGACAGAGAGCAGAGAGGGACATTTATGGGTCCCTCCGCCTCATCTCTTGTGACTCCATGAACAGTGGTGGAGGGATCGCAATGGGCTCTGGACTGCCAGGGTCTCCTTTGCTAGAGGGGGCACCAGAGAACCCTAGGACACGGCTTTGGAGAAGTTAGGGACTTAGCCTTGGGTGACATAGCCTCATTTACAACCTGGGCCTTTTGTAACACTGTCTCTGTTTGTATCACTCAGGGCCAGGGACACTCCTCGAGGAGATGACATGTCTCAGGTGCTTGTCACAATCAGCGAATGCTCACTGTGGGAGGAAGGCACATTACTATCCCATGGCACTAGACCCTTGGTGAGAGGGGATGGATGCCGCTGCCCTCTCCTCTGCCTAGGAAATTCAAAGTTGCTCCTCCTCATTGTAAAAGCCAGCCCAGCCAGGGAGCTGCTTTCTCTGAGTGACATCAGAGAGAGAATACACTAGAGGAATGGGTTCATACCCCCCAGAAGCACCTGGAGAAAACAACACCATTTAGTAAGAAACAGACCAAGGTATTGATGGCATTGTGGGACATCTACTCCTGTCTTTTAAACTGCAAGGGGACTTAAAGTGAGGCTTGTCACAGCCACAGAAAGACAGTAATAGCAGAGGCAAAAGAAACCAGAAAGTAGCAGCAAGGAGGGACAGAGGAGGAACGAAGTCTCTGAACCTGGAGTAACGTGAGGGGCCTCTGGTTGGACACTGTTCTCGAGAAACACACCAGCGCCCTGGTCAGTTCTGCAGTCACCAAAGGAAATGGAAACATCGGTTCCAGGAATCCTAACTGCCCCTGGGACAGAGAAGCGTGGATGTTTCCTGAGCACTGCAAGGGTGGAAGGTGGCTGACAGCCCGCGAGGCTGACTGGTAGGGCTCAATCTGCAAAAGGCCTCAGAGCGCACCCAGGATTTCTGTGGCTTTGTTCTGAGACGGCGGGAGCTACTGACAGTTTTATGGAGGGCTTCCGTTTGTCCCCATGATTTTAAAACAACTGAAGTGTATTCGGGCACGTAAATGACACTCACGTGTAATGAAGCCAACAAGTAGCCTTGCTTCAGTAGGTGTCAACATCTTGTCACCAAAGGGCTTAGGACAGAGGAATGACGCCATGACAGTTGCATTTGAAAGGATGATAAGGATGCTGCAGAGCCAGGTACACGGGCATCATTAGGCTATAGTAGTCCATTCATTTATTTTTCAGTCATTCATTTGCTCAATAAATATTTCCTAAATTTTACTACATACCTGCTGCTGTTCTTGTTGCTATGGATTCAAGTGTAAAGAAAGTCTGAGGTTCTTGCCCCCTGGAGCTTTCAGCTTAGGAGGAGAAAGCAGACCAGCAAGCAAATGGAGTGAACTAGGTTTCAGAGAGCAATGTGGAGACAGGATGTTGGAGAGGAAGGGGTGGCCTGGGAGGATGACGCCTGTGGTCCAGGATTGATGGGAAAGTCAGGGTGCCTAAGAGCAGCACAGAGTAAGGAGCAGAGGGGCCTGGAGAGGCCAGGTGGGAAAGGACCCTTACACTCAGGCAGTAGCCGGTGGGAACAGTCCCCCGAAAGGGATGCGGAGGAAGAGCCAAGAGGAATTGATGATGGATCCAAGGCAGGGTGGGGAGGCGGGTGCATGGACTCAGATGTGTGCTTGAATGTCTCAGTAGATGGGGGTGCCTTTCCTCATGACAGGGAAGAGAGACTATGGAGAGGTTTAGACTCCCACAGGGCTTCCTCTTAACCCTTCACAGTGAGGTCCTGGCAAGGGAGGTCACTCTTACCTCTATCCCCAGGTCCCCCAGTCAAGAAACCAGCTGCCACGCATCATCTGGACCAGCAGTTACCACAGGCAATTCCAGATGCTCCCCCCCCCCCAGCTGAAACAAGAATACCTCTACCTCCACCACCTAGAGCAGTCAGGATACTTTTTTAAAAAAGATTTCCTTGAGTCAGTTTCTAATGAAAATTGTATAGAAGATTGCTTTACCCCTGAGACTCCTTAGTCCCCCCCCCTCTGTCCATATGTATGGAAGCCAGAGGTCAACCTCAGATGTCATTTCTCACTTATTGTCCACACTGTCTTTTGTCTTTTATGTAGCCCTGGCTGTCCTAGGACTCTCTCTGTAGATCAGGTTGGCCTCAAACCTGTAAAGATTCGCCTGCCTCTGTCTACCAATTGCTGGGATTACAGATGTGCACTACCACACTGAGATGTTTGAGTCAGGGTCTCTTTCTCTCCTTTGTTTTGTTTTGTTTGTTTTTAAATTTTTATTAGTTTATTATATATACAGTGATCTGCTTGCATATATCCCTGCAGGCCAGAAGAGGGCACCAAATCTCATTACAGATGATTGTGAGCCACCATGTGGGTGCTGGGAATTGAACTCAGGACCCCTGGAAGAACAGCCAGCACTCTTAATCTCTGAGCCATCTCTCCAGCCCCTGTTTGTTTTTGTGAGACAGGGTTTCTCTTCATAGCCCTGGCTGTCCTAGAACTCACTCCGTAGATCAGGCTGACCTCAATCACAGAGATCCGCCTGCCTCTGCCTCTCGAGGCGTGCTCCATCACCTGGTTTGAGTCAGGGTCTCTTATTAGCCTGGAGCTCACCAGCTATACTAGGCTGGCTGGCCAAGGAACCCCAGAGTCTCTATATCCCCAGCACTGGGATTACAACCACACATATGTACCACCACTCCCAGTTTTTAAATGTGGATTCTAGGGATCAAACTGAGTTCCTCGTAAACTATCTTTACAATCCTCTTCTTAGGCGGGGTCTCACACTGTAGCCTAGCCTAACCTGAAAATCACAGGGTAGCACAGCTGCATTCAAGCTCACAATAGTCCTTCCTCTGTGTGTGTATATAATATATACATGCATTCACATGGGTGTGTGCACATGTAATCTCTCTCTCTGTATGATATGTACATGCATTCATATGGGTGTGTGCACATGTAAGTGCAGGCACACATGCACATCTGCTCACGTGTGTGGAGTGAGAAGTCAGCAGTTGATGTCAGGGGTCTTCTGGGGATTCTGGGAAAGAATATCAGAAGCTGTATCTCTTCACGTTATTTTTTAAATTTATTTATTTCTATTTTATGCACATGACTGTTTTGTCTGCATGTATATAAACACACTGTCTGTACGGCACGTGTGCCTTGTTCCCATGGAGGCCAGGTGAAGATGGAACCTGAGTTTGAGATGGTTGTATGCTGCCAGGACGTGCTGGGAGTCACACACAGGTCCTCTGCAAGAGCGTCGAGTACTCTCAGCTCCTCAGCCATCTCTCCAGCCCCTTTATTTTTCAAGACAGTCTCTCACTGAACCTGGAGTTCACTGATTCAGCCAGACTGATGGTCAATGGGGTCAGGTACCTTCCTGTCTATGCCTCCCCAGTGCTGGGACAGCAGACACAGGCAGCTTTTACACAGGCCCTGGGGTGCAAACTCACATTCTTATGCTTGCACTGCTCAAGCCCTGCTTCATTTTTTTAAAATTATTTTTATTTTACGGGTACGGTGTTTTGCCTGCATGTATATCTTGCCAGAAGAGGCCATCAAATCATCTGCAATTGGAGTCACGGACAGTTGACGTGGATTCTGAGATTCAAATTCTGGTCTCCAGATCCCTGTTGGTTTTTTTGAGACAGGGTATCACTACACAGTCCAGGGACTTCTGTATCAACTTGCTTAGTCTTCTGAGTGCTCCCATTGTAGTCAGGTGCCAACATGCTGGCCCTTTCTTCCTTCCTTCCTTCCTTCTTTCCTTCCTTCCTTCCTTTAAATATTTTTTATGTGCATTGGTGTCTGTGTGAGGGGAGGGTGTTGGATCCTCTGGGACTGGAGTTACAGACAAACTGTGAGCTGCCATGTGAGTGCTGGGAATTGAACCAGGGTCCTCTGAAAGGGCGGCCAGTACACTTAACCGCTGAGCCAGCTCTCCAGTCCCGATGCTGGCCTTTTCCTGCTGGCCTTTTTTAAAGGACGGATTACAAGAGGAAAGGGGTCCTCTGAAGCCAGGTCAGTGTCTCCTGCCATTCTGTGTCACGGCTTATGCTACTGTCCCGTTATGCCGGGAGGACAAGGATGCCAAGAATTAAAAGGAGCAGGGGTTTGCTGGGAGGCTACGTGTAGGCCTGGGCTGGAGAGAAGTCCAGAATCAGAAGATGTTCTCAGCTCATGCTGTGACTGGCGTAGCAGACAGATTTATTAGAAGAGGCAAAAAAAAAAAAAAAAAAAAAAAAAAAAAAAAAAAAAAAAAGCGGCCTGTGATGATAGCTGGGACCATAAGGAGGCAGAGACACCTCCCCACCCCCAACACAACCCAAATGGAAGATCAGTGGCAAGGAGAGGCGCCCGTCCCAGGAATCAGCTCTTCTGTTCTCTCTAGCCTGCTTTCCAGCCATTAACTGTCCTTGTCGCCGCGCCTCGTTCTTGAAGGACATTTTTCTCAGCTGTCTATTTCGGTGTTTGTTGGGGGAGGGGGGCATTTGGGGTCATTGTCTGCAAATGAGTCCTGGACAGCAGGAGTGTGCTGCTCTGGCTCCTCTGCCTGTCATCTGTCACCCAGCCAGAGCAGCCTGCAGCTAGGCCTGGGACTGCCTAATGAAGACAGAGAGGTGGGCTCTGGCTGTGCACAGGTGTCGATTCCCCATTAGTGGAGGTGACATTCCGAAGCACTCCTCATTACAGAGCAGACATTGGACAGGCCTGGGACACGTATTGATGGCAGCAGGGCCAGCCAGCATCTGTCTCAAATCCCACGGCCCCTGAGGAGTGAGCAAGAGACAGAAGCGTCCTGAGTGTCAAATCCACGGGGCCCTCTCTCTGCAGAGAAAAACGAATTCTCGACTGGCCTGACACTGAGGAGCAAGACATTCTTTCTGCTACTTGCTGACCCAAGGGTCCTTAGCTTCAGGCCCACCCCAGTGCTGACCAGCCCATACAGAATTCATGTAGAAGAGCTTTGCCCTCCAAGGAAGGGCTAATGGGGCCAGTGGTTGTGGGCCATGTCTGGTCCTCGCCTTCAGGCTCCGATATAGAGGCTTTCTTGGAGATGGAAATGGACCCACGTTGTAGCTCGGAGAGTAGGGTTGCAGACAACTTACAGGTGGAGGGCTGTCAGGGACCAGGGCCGCATGGACAAGATCAGAGGGAGCGAAAACCGGACAGACGTTCCTCTCGTCCTTGCAGGCATGTGTGGTTAGTTCCTTTGGGACAGGAGCGACCTGTCCATCATCTTGGAAATACAGGAGCTGGGTGTCTGCAGCTTCCAGAGCCAAGACTAAAGTGGCCATAAGAAGAGCTGCTACATGCACGCACACACCCCTCCAAACCCCAGGCGCCACCCTCCTTGGTCCCAGGCTCTGCGCACGCTCATTAGGCCGCCCCCGCACAGCTTGATTTTAAACTTGTAGCAGACGGAACTCGACTTAAAAATAACTATTTTGACAGTTGGGATGTAAATATGTGAGTGACGCGTGGGGCTGTTTTTCCTTCGTGCTTCCCCCCATCCTCGGTGCCAATCCTAGCCCCTGCTCCGCGGAGGCTGAGATGGCGAGAGCGCCTCCTGCAGGATGCTAGGCGCACTGCAGCCGAAGAATTCCCTTTCTACTTAACCACACCTTGCGGTTGGAGGCCAATGTGTTTGTATACTATGTCTTTGTCTATTACCTGACAAAGGAGGTTGTTTAGCCACTCTTGCTTTTGCTGTTGTTTTGAGATGGGTCTTGCTAGTTACCACAAGCTGCCCTTGAATTCACAATCCTTCTGTGTCAGCCTCCCCGGTGCTGGGATTAGGAGACGTGCACAGTTATCCTCACACCCCCATACCTATTTGTCCTCAGCTCAGTTTGACCTGTATTTATTGAGTCTCTCTACACCGAGCACTGTGCTAGCTGCATTGGAACAGATATGTAAGCTAAGGAAGTACCCACACATGTTACCTGATGGTCCTCACAAACACTCAAGAGGCTGGCGTTACTGTCTGCCTTCTCCAGGTGAGTAGCAGAGGTGTGGGACATGAAGTGACTTCAGTGGGCTGCCACGACCAGTCGAACACTGAGACGGGACCTGGGGAGCCTCGTCCTCACCAACCTTGTGAAGGGAAGAGCAGCAGTCACTCTCTCCAGAGGTAGGGAACGGGATGGACAGCATCAAGGTCTGTCTCTCTGAACACCAGTGTTTCATCTAAGATAAAGCCAGGGCCATCAAGGACACTTTGGTGTGCCAACCTGCTGTCTTACTCTCTTTCTTGTCGGGCAATAGAGGGTAAGGGGGGAGGGGAGTGTATGATGTCCTAGGGAGTTCCAAACTCTCTCTTTCAAAGAAGGGTGAGTGAAAGCAAGGAGGAAGCGGGCCAGAGAGTAAACATGCGTGTGTTCGGGTGTTAGTGGCCCAGCCAGGTACGATTTTCAGAGCGTGTTCATGCTCAGAGTCCAACCAGCTGGTCCGTGCCCCCTTCCCTGTATGTGCAGACAGTGTCCTATACCCTCGGCTAAGTGTCCACTGATGTTCTCAGGAACTTTATGAGCACCATGTGCATGCATGTGCCTAAGAGGCCAGAAGAGGGTGGTGGATCCCCTGGAAGTTACAGGCAGTTATGAGCTGCCTCCTGCAGGGGCTGGGAACTGGACCCAGGTCCTCTGCAAGAGCGACGAGTGCTCTTGATCACTACACCATCTCCCCGGCCCTGCTCTCGGGTTCTTTCTCTCTTTCCTAGCAACCCCTGTCCCAGAACCTCTGATGCAGTCACTAATGCTGGAATAAATGTCTGTCAGCCATTCAGCATTCACCTCCCTCCTGGAGCCTAACCCCGTGGGGGTCAAAGCTTTGTGTGAAAGCACTAAGGAGAGGCCAAGAGGCAGATATAGGGAGAGGAGAGAAACTTGGGAACAACAGGACCCACCTGTGATGTAAGAGGTCCCCGCAGCACCTGATGGCAAGATCCTGCTGGATTTTGCCAGTGCATTTGGCCTCCAAGGCTCAGCTCCATCCATCCCCTCCGAGAGGCCTCTCCCGGCTCTCAAGCACTTTGCTTGAACTCTGCCTAGAGGATCTTGCATCCTTTGAGCCTTGTCCCGTTGCTTTCTGTCATATTGAAGCTTCTAAGGGGGTGGGGGTGCTGGCTGACTTCCCGTTCCTCCTGCAGTGGCTCCCACAGCGCTCTGCTCAGGGTCAGGACTCAATACTGACTTAATGAGTTCAGTGGACAACAGCATTTGCTCAGGGTAAAAGCTGGGATGCAGATAACGGAGGGGCTGGGCGGTCATGAACCAGAAGCACAGGATGTAGGCCTGTCCCAGGCAAGCCTAGGAACACTTCGTGAATTCTTTGTGCCAGGCATTAAGGAAACTGAGCTGGGAGAAGAGAGCCACCCTGGCCATGAACAGTCAGTGCACACTGCTGTACAAAAATTGCACATCGCCTGTAATCCCCAGCTATCGGGAGACCCGAGTTAATCAATTCATCTACAGCTGTTCCTTCCTTACAGGAGACGGGCTTTGAGGTTAGGGCTGATGGCTCAGGCTCTCTGTCCCTTCTTAGGGCCCCATTTCTTCACAGTAGTAGAATCTCTGCACTGGCCCCTCAATCCAAGTGGACTCTCAATGCAATAATTCTTTTTTACAGCTCTATTGACATACAATTCATACCGCCTGGTAACCTTTGTTACGAATGTGCCTCCATCTTTCTTTCCTTGCAAGACTGACAGTCGTGCATCCTGTCAATAGTTCTGAGAAGCCCAAGTAAAGATCTTTAGTTTATACTGAAGTAGCTGTAAGCCATGAGATCCTAGTGCAAGTCTAAACCACGGCCCCTTTGCCCACCCTTTCCAGCACCAGTCAGTGTGACCCACTAGTTCCCTGAGGTGCTAGGAGGCAGGAGGCTGGCTTTCCCTCAGTTTACAGATAGTACAAATAAGGCTCAGCGTACCTGAGCCTCAGGTGTCCCCCAGTGCTCCCCCAGCCCTCATCACTCGTGTATACATTCCTGACTTTGCTACCCAGCTCCATTCTCCCTCCTCTCGGATCGGCAGGGACCCGTTTGACGTCTGCTGCTGTGTATTGTAGTGTGAAGCCAACGCGGATGCCCCACATGCCTCGACAACATAATTCACTCGCTGCAAAGGGACGTAATAAAGTGTGTTTATTACAGCAATTATCGGCGCAGAATCTGCCAGCATGCTTTCCAGTGGCAACCAGAAAAGTGCTTACTCCAGATGCAGAGATGTCGGAAACCGTGCAGCTAGGGCCAAAATGAAATCAACGAGGCTTGGTAAATGGGTCTCAGTCACCCTAGGAAAAAGAACCGTTCAGGAGTCAACTCAACCGAAGCAGAGGTTAACAAGATGTAGATTGCGGTCCGTTGGATTAAGATCTGGGCCTGTTTCCAGGATCAAAGTATTGGGGGACATACACAGAATGTACCCCATAACCCAGCCACCCCACATGCTGAGTTCACATCTCACTGACTGACATAGGAGCATATAGATGGAGACCATTAGCACCAATGATTCTCAGGGATTCCCTACCACTGTGGTGGAATTCGGGACACAGGAAGACAATCAGAGGCATTGGAGGAGAGGCAGAAGAAACAGCTAAGAACACCTGTCACTAAATGCTGCCTTCAAGAACATCATCACGCTACAGGGTAAACATGCAGCTCAGCTGGAGAACACTTGTCTAGTGGTCCTGAGGCCTTGGGCTTTGTCCCCAGCACCTTGCAGGGGTATGGAAGAGGGACCTCGATTTCCTGAAGGGAATATGGCTAAATTAGAGGGAGTCTGCTTTCTAGCCTGGGGAGTATATGCTGTCTTGCTTTGGGCAAAATGACTAGACAAATGCATTTGTCCTAGCTCTTTGGTAGAGGGACAGAAGGGAAGTCATTTAAATTCCACAGCAACATCAAGTTATCTGACTGCTGTAACCAGCCAAGCAGAGTTCTTCATATATTGCTTGTGCCAACAGGAGAGTCCTCAGAACACTGGGTGTCCCCAACAGAGGCAGCAGTGTGTGTTTTGGCTCACTGAGTGGACACCCGGATGGTGGTCACCCAGGTTGACCATAGTTCTGACCTCCCAGAAAACACAAAACTGGTTATTGAAGCCAGCAAACCAAATAGGTCCCCTTGGTTAAGGGATGACTTAAATGTGCCCCCCTCCCCTCAGCATTCCTTTCCCTCCTCTGGCCTCTTCGAGAAGGTGCTCCGCTGGGGGATGAGGGCAGAAGGCAGCTGGGCTCTCTGGAACAGAGAAAGTCAGAGCTTTGAGCATCATGAACAACAGGATAAAAATAGCAGCGTTGCCATGGCAAGGGAGGCTGGGAGAGTCCTGAGGATGTGTCTAGGTCCTGCCATCTCCCCTGCTGGCATCCCTCCTGCCCCTCATATGGAATGCAGGAATGAAGGGAGGGGGGGAGAGAGGCCGTCCCAGCAGGGAAGGGGGCTGACCAGAAGCCCACTGGGAAAATCCCGGGAACTTCAGAGCCTGGGTGCTTCTGCCAGAGCCCAGACTGCCCATGTAACAGGGCCCCTGCTACTGAAATGTCTTCTTTGGTGTAAGGCTGTTCTGAGCAGCTCCTAGTTCACCCTCCCTGTCTGCTTTCCATGTGAGGTTCTAACCCCACAGGAATCTAGAAAAGGGGCATGGTGAGCACTAACTACTCCAGAGCTGGCCTGGGGGACCAGAGGGTTTGTTCTGACAAGCCAGGCACCTGGTCCTGGATCGTTTAGCGACATGTACTTTGAAGCTTTTAGGAGCAGGTGGTGATGGTTATGATTGTTCTTCCTGTGTGTTGAAGATACAGCAGGGTCATTTCTAGGGAAGACTCTGCTTCTTGGGGGGCTGTCAGCCCAACCACTTGCCAGGCACAGCAGTAACCTTCAGGATGAGTGAAGAGCAGCAGCTAGGAGGCCACTGAATGCAGCGGTCCGGACTCCCTCTCCCGGTGAAGCTGGGAACCAAGGGTCCATCTCCAAGTTTCAGCCATGTCTGGCCACATCCAATACAAGGTGCTCTTCATGTTGGGTAGGGAAGGCAGGTGTGGGACTCATCCGTGGGAGAGAGGAAGCAGTTTCTGTGGTCAGGAGTCAGTGGAGGAACCCCAGGGGAAGTGGGAAAACTGTAACTCCCCACACAAAGGGCACCAGTGCCTCCTCTCCTACCCACTGCTGTGCAAATCCGGCCTGAGGGACGGGGGAGGAAGACTCCATCATCTTAAAGATGGGCCATGGACAGCTACCCAAAGTGAACTCAAGCAGATGTTAGGCCCTTCTGAATCCCTTCAGTATCTCTGCCGTAGGAGCACAAAGATGGCAACAGTCGTGGCCTACACAGGGCCTGGTGTCCCAGCCCTCACTGGAGGAACATTCTAGAAGAAGCTGTGGCCGGGACTTTCCCTCATACTCCAACACTTCTTAGATCTGCCTGTGACTCCAACCTGTCCTCTTCACTGTGCTGTGTCCTCAGAACACATCCCCTGGGGCACAGGACACCTGACACCCCACAAAGCCTGAACTCAAGAGTACATCGGTGCAGTCCCTTCTATCCTTGAAGAACCAGTCCCGGAAATAAGGCCTGACTCATCCAAGGTCACAGGATCACTGGTACTCAAGCAAGGCTAGAACCCAGGAGACTGGCTTTTGGCTCAGGGCTCTTTGCATCTCATATCTCTTTTTCAGTTAAATTATTGCTTTTTATTTTCATCTAAAAATTAACCATTTCTTTATATATTTCTATGGATCCATATACTACATTCAAAATGCCTGCCTACCTCCCTTAGGAGCGGAGAATGGAAATAACATTTTAATGAACTGTTTTGAACCTAAGACAAGAAGCCCTTTGGGGTCCTGGGCCAGGGAGAGGGCATCCAAGTCCTAAAAACCTCAACAGCCATTTATATTCACACACTTTCCACTGACTAGTTCCATAGCCCAAGAGGGGGAACGCAGAGCCCATCCCCTAGGGAAGATGAGCACCACGCTGTAAGAACCGAAGGTGTGTGCACACCTGCGTCACCCTGAGAGCAGAGGGCCACCTCAGTAGAGTCTAAAAAGACCCACAGGCTGGCCTTCCCTCAGGCAGAGTGAAGGAAACATTAAGCAGAAAACACAAAATTGACTGAGCCCAGCCAGAAGCTGAAGTGGGAACAGGTTTCCGGCTGCTTCCCAGATGCCGAGAGGGACAGACTCCCCATCTCCCTGAGAAAACAGTCAAAATAATAAGTGTGCATTTGCTAGATGCTGCTACTGCCTCCTCCTCCTCAAGCCACGCCTTCTGCGGCATGCCTACACCTCACCTCACCGGGGATGTAGGGAGCACGGACAGCTGTCTGTGAGCAGCAGGGCTCGTACACTCCAAGAACCTTGAACCACCCAGGTCCCCATAGTAAGGGCTCTGAGATATCCAATGTCTCTCCCACACCAAGGGCACTTTTGTGGGGTAAGCAGCTCTCTGAGCCAGCTCTCTGCCAACCCCTGGGGCTGCCTCCCTGCCAAGGGCTGTGAAGCGAGCACCAGAGAGCTGCCCCCCTTGTTACCCTTCCCAGACCTAAGTTCTCCATTCTCTGACCTGTTCTCTGGGTGAGCCTATGTGGTTGGGACATAACACCCAACGCCTCTCAGTATTGAGGATATGATTTCATCCTCCAGTTCCAGAGAGACTTCTCTGATTGCAGCCTGGAAGGCAGGTCGCAGCTGGCAACACTCGGGGAGGGATCTCTGGCTTCAATAGCAAAGTATGCCCCAAAAACTTTTCCGCCATCTCTGCCTCACCCAAGGACTCCACTGTCTAAGAGGAAACCGGATCTTTGCTTTGTTCCTTGTGACCCCACTGGCCTTTGCTGCAGAGGCTTGCTGTTTCCCTGAGGGAAGGATTTGTTTAGGATTCTTTGAATATGACAGAAAATAACAGACAGTAGGTGACTCAGGTGGGAAGGAAGACGCCAGAAGCCAATGGAGAATAGAGAAGCCTCTTGGCTGTGCTCACGCTCTACCAAGACAACCTCGATCCCAGTGATTATGCACAAAGCCAAAGAAACAGCCCTTCTCTATTTGCTCAGAGGCCCTCACTGAGTCCAGGCCTTCCTTCATCTCGGACCCTCCTCCGGCCAGGCCTTTGTTTATCTGTTCTGTCCCGGATGGTGGTGGGAATGGGACTCCTTTCTGTGCTGAACTGTTTCCATCAGGAGAGCGGCCGGCTAGCAGACCAGAAGCTACAGAAAGGATGTCTATTGCTAGAGTTCCTTCTTCGTTCCCGGCTCTCCCTCTAGCACCCGAGAGGCCCAGGCACAAGGCCAAGGCCAGGGAGGAAGGGGAAGGGAGAAGAGAGGAAGGGGAAGAAAGGAAATGCTTTCTGAAGTCCTAGAGATGAATATGGGACACAAGACCCTGAAGCAGGAGATTGACAGCGCGCTGGGAAGATGAGGGGAAAGTCAAGGGAAGTCCTAGGGTTCCCTGATCCAAGAGTCCTCTGAAGGTACCACATGCCAGCGTAATACCTTCTCCAGCTTTCCAAGGAGAGGAGAGGATAAGCAGGGGAGGAATGAACAAAATGGGGGCAGTGGTCTGGCCTAGATCTGGGGGACAGTCCCTGAGGGGCTTAGTACCTGGGGAGAGGTCTCCCCACATCTATGTGCTGCCAAAGAAGTGAGGACTATACGGAACTGGTGATCCAGGACCAGAACTGAGGGAAGACTGGCCCGTGACACCCAGAAGAGTCACCCCACTGCCTGGCCCCTGAAATGTCTACCTCTGGCCTCCGACCTCCGACCTGGCCCAGCTGGCCCAAGAGGATGCAGGGAGGGGACTGAGACCTTGGGGCCCCAGCAGAGACTCCATCTTGTGCTTGGAGGTAGTGTCTCAAACATCAAACTCTCCAAGGCGTTTGTAGGAGCAGCTACTTTCCTCTCCCAAGGTCACATTAGCCTCATGGGAGACGTAGCCCTGAGACGAGCCTGGGAGCCTCATTCCTTGCCCAGTCTGGTGAAGAAGGCAAGTGGTGGGTCCTGGAAATCCCTTTGTGTAGCTGAGGCCTCGCTCCAGGAACACAGAAGACTGGAAGCTAATAGGGGTGGCCATAAGAAGGCTCAAGAGGCGGATGCCCTCACGGCAGTCAGACTCCCGTTGGATGAAGACGGAGGCACAGGCACTGAGCTCCACAACAGTGAGCAGCCTCAGGCCTGGAGCCACTGGGAGCTGACAAGGAGGCCCTGGTTCTGCTCACACCGCTGTTTCCCGCTCTCTGTGAACGTCTTCCTTCTTCCTCTTCATCTTGCAGAAGCCGTGAAGACCACAGAAACAGGCGAAAGTGAACTGGGGCATGCCCTGGGCCAGGCGGGGAATGCTCACCAGATATCTGTAGGGAAAGGCAGGGTAGGAGAGTAGGAGAGAAGCAAGAAGAGAAGCAAGCTGGGGTTATCGTTCCCAGAACCCTTGGGGCTCCCCGAGGCTGCTGCCTGTCGTATCGTCAAGTAAAGGAGTTCCGCCACCAAACCACAGCTTCTCATTTCCTGCTACATGTGGAACTGGCATCACCTTAAGAGGAAGGCCAGCCGGGCAGTGGTGGCGCACGCCTTTAATCCCAGCACTCGGGAGGCAGAACTCTGTGAGTTCAAGGCCAGCCTGGTCTACCAAGTGAGATCCAGGACAGGCACCAAAACTACACAGAGAAACCCAGAAACCTTGAAAAAACCCAAACCCAAACCAACAACAACAACAACAAAAAAACCAGGAAGCCCAGCTGCTACCTGTGTTGTCCCTGGCCTTCCGCCTCACCTCATCCCCACACAGCTGCAGCTGATGAACAGGAAGCACGCAGGCTTAAACCAGTCTCTGGACATGCCATTTCATGCAGGTTCCAATATCACATGTGGGGGTGGGGGTGGGATGTCCACTGGACTCTTGAGATCACACATCCAACACTCCAGATGCGGGAGTTTACAGGCTGAAGAAGCCTCTACTTACATATCTAGAATGGAGTCTCAGAGTCTGTCCTTCCCTAACAATCCCAAGTTGTCTGAAACTCCTAGAGACCCTTACAAGGGACACAAGGCAGCACACAATCCCTCTAATGCTGTCCTGGTCGTGTGGAAAGCAGACAGAAAGGGAGGGCCTCCAGCTAACAGGCAGTGTATTTAGTTCCTGCACGGCACAAAGGGCCGGGAGGGTGGCATACCTTTCCTTCCTCAGGTAAAAGGCCAGTCTGAGGTGAAGGTTGAGGCCGGGGTAGGCCTGAGGTGGAACACAGGAGTCTGGCCAGGGGTTATGGGCCCAGGCTGGGGAAGCATACTCTTTATCCACTCATTTCAATTCTCCTTGTGTTACTCATCGGTATGGTCGTCATCCCCCCACCACACCCCCCTTTCACGTCTCTGCCCATCCTGTCCCTAAACAATCCTGCTGTGAGAGGGAAAGAGACGCCTTCCAGTCAGCTTGGAACAGGAAGGTAGGCATCCTACCCAGAGGTCAGGCCAGCACCACAGGCCTGCTGGGAATGGCTTCTCTCTCTAGGAAGAACACCGGGAGAAAGCCGGTGAGGGTGAGCAGAAGCACAAGGCACCCGCCTCCCCCTCATCTCCTGCAGAAATGGTACAGTTGGTGCCCTGCTCACTCAAGGCACACCTGTGAAGTAGCTTTCCGGTCTCTTGAGGAACCAGGCGGGACCCATGTGGTGACTGTCTGGACAGTTCCTGGGGAGCTCCTTTGGGACAGACTTCCAACGTGCTTGTCCTGCACAGCTGAATGCCTTCTATGGAGCTGGTCCCGTCAGGATCCACCCCCAGTCCCGGGTAATACATCCAATCACTGTAATTAATAGGGATACTGCATTTCCAGTGACCAGCTGGATGGGCAGGAGGCCCAGCTTGAGTCAGCACGGGTAGGAAGGCAGGCTGCTATTTAATAACCTGCTTTCCAGCACCACTTACACACCCACTCTGGTGGAGTATATATAGTGAGCAGAGAAGTCTCTCGGATATATATAGATAGAACCGAGACACAACTACTATATTTCTAGATCTACCGACTGCAGCAATCTCTGGATCCCCCTCATGACAAAGCAGGGGTGGGGGCCGTCCACGCAAGGTCCTATTTTTGACGCTGAGGTGGGCATCGATCTCTCTGGGCCTTGAGTCCATTTTTTTCTGAATACCGGGTGGCTAGTCAGGGCTTGACATTTACAGCCCAAACCTGAGGGACTACGTGGGCACTGGGAGTCCTACCTAGATCTGGAGGGGAGGGAGAGAGCCAGTGGGGTCCCTTGTCATTGGTAACTAATGCACACACTCCATGCTGGGGTGCAGGTGAAGGGTATTATCCAGAAAGCACTCTCAAGTCACCAGAAGAAAAAAACAGCAACGGACACACACCACGGAGGACACCACAAGGATTGCCTGGGGAGGAAACCCGCTCTTGAAACAGCGTGTCGCCCCCGCCCCACGGCCGGTCTAGCGTCTCTCAGTCCCAGGACACCCTCTTTCCTCTTCCCCTTTAATGCCTGTTCTTGCCCAGAGTCCTTAGGGGATGATGAAAACACTAGTTTTTACACACACACACACACACCCCATGGAGAAAGTCGGGGCAGGTGTAGGAGGAACAAGGGTTTATGGGGCACAGGAAGAGAGCCCCTTGCGACCGCTCAGTGGGACTCCTGGGTTCTTTGCTCCCAAAGGCAGCAAGATCAAGGCAGAGAGCCAGGCTACTCTGCCCAAATATTGACCCTCAAGTCCTCCGGCTTCTCCTTCTCATCCTTGCTAGGAGTCCCATACAGGGGTATAACCCCGGCAGTCCGGGCACAAAGGCCACTGGACTTAGTCCCCGAAGTGGGTAACGCATGGGGCAGAGAATTCCAGTTGGTGTGTCTGAGTGTTATGGCTTCATTCCTTTTCTCCCGAGGCCCCACCAGCAGGGGCCCTTGAGAGCCCCACTGCCAAATCTCTGCACCAGTGTTCTGCCCTGGCAGGCATGCACGCCCTTCCCTGCCTGCATCCTCCACACTTGGCAGTTAAGCTTTACTTTCAACATGGGCTGGAGGCCTCCTGGAGAAGTCAGATCCCATGACCCCCCCACCGACTGGGTCAGATAGATCCTGGAGTACCCTGCTTCATCTCTGCTCCGGTGGGAACCCCCCACTCCGTTCTCACCCAAGCCACTGTTCAAGAGTGGGTAAGGAATGGACAAACGGCCATCGAAAACTCCAAAATGAAGAGGGGGCTGACACTGGCCAATGCTCCTGTTGCCCCCCCTCCCCCTCCAACTCCACCTGGTTCTTTTTAGCTCAGTTTAGAATGGTCTGGGGTCTAATGACCAAGATGGTCCTCTGCCAAGCCTGCTTTGTGGGAGCCAAACAGAAGAGACGCCAAGTCACAGATCATCCATCCTTCCAAGCCAACGATAGACCCCCCCTAGCCTCTCGACTCATCCCTGCCTGCCTTTGACCCTCACACCACATTCCCTGTCTGACCCTCCCACCTCAAGGGAACAATCTGAACATGTGCAGGAACCAAGGGACAAGAAAACATTTCTAAAATGAGGGAGGAAGCCGGGGCTTCAGGCTGGCAGAATTAAAATTCTTCAGTGTCTCTAGAATTTTGGCAATGTCCTCCATCAAAGTGGGCGGTAAGGGGGGTATATGGTACTTGAGTGTTGGGACAAGCCAGGAATCTCTGACGATTGTTTCTTCCACCCCAACCCCTCATCTCCTGAGGCAGGAGAAGAGGCATTTCCAGCAAGACCCACCCCAGGTAACCAGCAGAAGTGACTCAGTGAGGAGGGGTGCCCTAAACCCCGGGGAAACAATGCAGAACCCTCCACCCCCTCCCTTGTGCCCTCCGCACCCGAGCCTCAGTAATTAAAATATGAATTCACCTTCCCTCCCAGAGCCATTCATCCCTGCAAAGGGAAGCAGCTGCGGCTTAGGAGACCGGATTTGGGGATTAGCTCGGGCGGTGCAGCAGACACACCAGGAGAAAGAATTCAAAAGGAAGGGGGTGAATTGGGTTTTCTCCCACCTCCTCCCTCTCCTCTCCCCTCCCCAGCCATCTCCGAGCTTCACACCCACCCCTTCCCCCAAAGCCTGGCCTCCAGGTTTCTGGGAACTGTAGTCTGCAAGGCAGTGTTGATAAACAGGCAGACCCGGGGTGGGTGGTAGCACAAACTACAGATCCCAGGGCCTCTTCCCAAGGCTGCCATCCGCCAAGCTGGGCACAGGGCACTCGTCTGGAGAAGTCTGTGTTCTCCTTGGAAGTTAACCCCTTCTTGGACTGTTAGGGAAGGAGCTCTGTGGACCTGGAAGCCTCTCTGCCTTCCACGGCCTGTAGAGGCCGCAGTGCCTGGCCTGCAGGGACAGCCAGCCTTCCCCCCTCTTAAGTGCCTTGCTTGTCTACCTACAGAAAAAGAGGAAAAGCCCCCTCCTCAAGACTACAAGGACAGCAAAGGATTTAATAGTGGTTCTGAGGGACTTAGAGGGAACAGTAGCTGGGAGCAAGAGTGAGACAAACAATACTCCTCAGTGATAATGTCTTTGCACCCTATGTAAGGGGCTCAGCAGCCTACGACTGACTCCCGGCACGGGGGAGCCAGGCACCTGATGCAGACTATTCCCACCAGAAGGTGTAGTCCCCTAGAAAGAGGGAACCAGCAGTCGTCCCCATCTTCTTTGCATTTAGAAGTGAAGCTTAGCAATCAAACTCCATTTCCACTAGACACAGACAAATACCACCAGAGAAATGTACCTGTCTCAGTGTAGTTAAACATGGACCTGTCTCCCTAGGGAAGCCTCACGCTGGGTCGAGCTGATGACTGTCGGAGACTTAGATTGCTCAGTTATGATATTTTGGGTTTCGGCTGTCTGCAGGCAGGGACAGGACAGACTGCAGGGCTGCTCTGTGAATCCTCAGGGAAAGAGGGCACGAGGCCAGCTTGCCTATTCAGAGGATCTCAACAATTACGGAGATACGCCATTGCAGATCTTCTCCAAGCCAGCCCCACCCATAGTGGCAAGGCACAAAGGCTGCCGGCAAAAGGAGGCCCAAGGTTGTGATCCCAGGGCAGCGCCCAACCCCCAGCCCCAGCCCACAAGGGGACCACCTCTCACCTTTTCCCCCGGCTCACCATTCCTTCCATTAACATTTATGTAGAGTCCTACTATGTGCCTTGCTTCACAAGAGGTAGACTCTTTGAAGCCTTTCACTTGCCCCCTACCTGGGTGCTGGGGTCTTCCTGGGCAAACTGGAAAAGGGGGTTCGTGAGACAGGCCCAGAGGCAGAGGGCAGCAGGGAGCTGACTGTTCTGCTCAAACTTTCCAGTTAGGAGGTTCCTAGAGCTGAACAAAACACCAGGCGTCTGGTCAGCGACTCTGGGAGGGGACTGGCTCAGGCTAGCCGCCCCCCCTGAGTCCTTCCACTAAGCCTAGCCAAGAGGGCAAGGAGCTTGATTGAGCCACAGCAGAACTCCAGCTGGTGTGGGCTTTCGCTTTCCCTCTGTTGCTCTGATTTACCTCTCTGCCCACACTGAATAAAAGAAGTCAGTGATTGCTGAAGCGTGAGAGAACGGAGTAAAATTTAGGGCCATGCATCCCCTAGAGACCGCCAGGGACGAAGTGCTAGTGTGCTTGGTACCACCCAGACTCAGGACACTGGTTTGACTCCCACAAAGCTCCAGCAGTGGGTAAGATCAAGGTTCTTGGCACCCGACAATCTGGGTTCAATTCCCATCTCCGTTCCTTACTAGCCATATGCCCTGGGACAGTCTTCCAGCTCCCTTATCCTTTATATTTCCTGTCAATAAAATGGGCTAATAATAAACAGGACTGTCTTGGAGACCAAACAGGTTAATATAGGTAAGTCGGCTAGAACTGTAGTAACTAGGCACTTGGTAAATGCTGGATGGGGAATGGGAGGCTCTAAATAAGACAAGGTTAAGTAACCGGCCTTCTGATTCTGAACATGCTTCAGCAGTCCATGTTAGACTGGAATGGGGAGCCCAGTGTAGGAGGAGGGGTGATTCCCTCGTCATTCCAGCCAGACTGCCCGCTTTATTTCCATCTCTGTAGTTCCCCAGGATGGCCCCGATGGACTCAGGCAGTTTTCTGAGTGCGACTAGAACCAGGTTGGTGGAAGAAGCAGGGAAGGCATTGCTCTCCAGGAGCCCAGCAGAGGGGCAAGGTAAGGACCAGAAGCTAGGGACTCAGGGTTCCAGCGTGGTACCCTGGGGAGCTATGGCCTTCCCAGGTTTATTCTGCAACATGCTATCACCACCACCACCACCAGCGTAGCTGGCCCGAATGCTCCCATTTCAGCCTCAAAAGAGCCCTAAGCATCGGGACAGAGCGGCTCAGGATGTCAAGCTGGAGGAGAAATAAAAGACCAAGACTACAAATCAGAGCGTGGCTGGACAGAGGAACAGGCCCGAGACTTAAGGCTGAAGCTGGCCCCCACATCTCCACTAACCCAGGCCTCAGTAGCTCCATAAGAGGGAACCGACTCCTCAGTAAGGCCTTCGTGCAACCTGACGCTTCTTCCTCTGGCCTAACCCTTCAGAATGAAGGGACCAGACTCAGGAGAGGAAGTGACGTGGCCAAGATCACACAGCCTAGCCCCAAATCCAGAGTTACTAATGTGCCGACCCCTCCCTCTGGGGCCCTCTGGGGCCGGTCCTTAGTGAGTGTGGTGGTGCAGGAGCTTGCCCCTCACTGTAGCCCATGGCTTTTAGCCCTACATGAGTTCGGAACAGCAATCACATAGGAATGAAAAGCCATAGGCCACAGCAGAGCTGAGGGGTCCAGTGGCAGCACTCTCAAAGAGCAGGAAACTGGGGAATCTCACACCTCCCTCCTCCCCACCTTACCTCCCCGGGAGCCCAACCCCCCCTACACACACCATTGCATTCTCTCACCACCCCCCACCACCTGGTGGGCCCCAAGAATACTAAAGCTACGGCAGTAATGAGTTTCCAGTGTAGCCCTTCAAAGGCCCCACACAATGGCCCTCGTGGTGGGTATGGGGAGGTGCGGCTTCCTGGCCATAAAGGACCTCCTCAGATTCCTCTAATTAGCATCCAGCCCCTTCCCAGGTCCCTAACTACCCTCTCCCCTCGCAAATAAGGGCAGTCTTTTCAAGATGTCCAGACCCCATAGTGGGCTCCTTTTTTTTTTTTTTTTTTTTTTTTTTTGGTCAGGCTTAATTAACCCTTTCCAGTACAGCAGTGTGCTTTGTTTAGAGGAGCAAGGGTTGCACTCCCCCCAGTTTAGGGGTGGCTCATGCTTCCCAAACTGATGCGGGGACCTGCACCATTCCCTAAACCAGGGGTTCTCAACCTTCCTAATGCTGCGACCCTTTAACACAGTTCCTCATACTGCGGTGACCCCCCCCCAGCCATAAAACTATTTTGTTGCCACTTTATAACAGTAATTCTGCTAGT
This sequence comes from Peromyscus eremicus, assembly GCF_949786415.1. NCBI lineage: Eukaryota > Metazoa > Chordata > Mammalia > Rodentia > Cricetidae > Peromyscus > Peromyscus eremicus. Next base: position 60,659,779 of record NC_081431.1, read on the forward strand.
TATGAGTCGTAATATAAGTATTTGATATGCAACCCCCAAAGGGGTCGAGACCCACAGGTTGAGAACTGCTGCTCTAGGCTTACAGGTGAGAAAGGGTCTGGGCTGAAATCCCCATCAGCTGAGGGCAGCCAGCTCTGAGCAATCCATCTGGGGAGTTGGAGGGAGGGGTCTCGGGACCCTGGGAAAAGTATGTCCTAAATACAAGTTAATTTCCTCTTCTCTCTCCCACTGTGGGTCAGCTGTAGGCATCTGCCATGAAAGAGTGGGTCCCCAAAGGCGCCTTCTCATCTAAAACCAGGAAGGCCTCAGGGGACTCAGACCTCCAGACTCAGTCTGAACCTCTCCCAGGGACCCCCAATGGGGGGAGGCCGGCCCAGATCAGAACCTGACTCTTTCAAGAAGTAGCTTGCACCCTACTTTAGCCCCAACCCCAACCTGTGCCAGGGCCGAGCAAGCTGGGGTAGCTCTCTGCAGGAGGCATGGTGAAGCAGTCCTCTTAACTGAACTCCCAGCATGCACCAACAATACACCACACACACACACACACACACACACACACACACACACACACACACGCACACACGCACACGCGCACCAAACTCACCGTACCTTAATGAAGCGTCACCCAGCCTCACACCTGAAGTCACCAGCCCCTCAGCTCGGTAGCCTCTCATCTCAGTCCTTTCGACTGATCCCTAGAATCCCAGCCCTGAGACCGACAGGAAGTTGTATGTATGCTCCGGGCCAAATGTCCACAGTCCCCTCCAAGGAACAGTGGCCAGGGGCTGGGATGGCAGGTTCACCGGGTGGGCCCCCACCGTTCCCTTTACAATTCCAGAAGAGCCACTTCCGGCTTCCCAGGCAGCTACTCACTCCTCGGCTCACTCCAAGCCCCGGGCCTGGCCCAGGCCTCCTCCCTCCTCCACCCACTCTTGGCCAGGCCTAGCTGTGCCCAACTTGCCTTGACTCTCTGGTGACCCGCCTCTCCCCCTAGCAGACTGGTGGGGGCGGGCGGTCAGTGGGCGGGCAGGCAGGTATTCCTTCAATTCCGACTTGGGCCTGGGTTAACAAAGGTCTCATTGAGCCTCTGGCTGTCTGGTCGGCGAAGCACAAACCTCTTGTATCTCCTTGCTTTTGATCTCGCTCCTCTGAACCAGCCGAGTATTACTCACATCCCCTGCAGGGCTATTGGTGTGGAGGGGCTGTTTGGGCCCTCCCTCCTCTGCCATTCTCCTTTTTCTCCTTCCGTCCCCTGCCACTTCTCTCCAGCTTTCTTTCTTTTTTTTTTTTAATGGTTTAATTTTTGGCAGGAGACCTGAGGCAGCTCCCTGCAGCCCCCCCACCCCGCCCCACCCCCTGCCTCTTTTCACTCCTCACCATACACCCGGTTCCCACTTATTCCCCTGCCTCAGAAAACCCGGGTCAGCACGGGTCAACCCTGTTCCTCCTTCAGACAGCTCAAGTGTGGCCTCCAACTCCCGGCCATCGTAGTCGGTCCTGACTGCCAGACCCAGCACACCCAGCAAACCCCAAGAAAGCTCTGGAATCGGGGTGCTCCCTAAGCTATTTCTAGGACCAAAGGGCTAGCGGGGCTGGAGTGGTGGTGACAGACATTTGGTCTCAGACTCTGGCCCGGCTGGACCTCACCTGAAATACGGAGGAAGGGCGGGCAGGTTAAGTGGGTCCCACCTCCCTTGGCCAGGAAAACCCTGAGTCCTCAGGTCTGTTTTCCGCCCCCAAGGCAGTACAAGGCCACAGTTCTGTGACAACCCAGGGATTCAACCTTTCACACAGGTGCCATTTCCGCCCTCTGATCCACCCCTAAACCTAGGGCTCTGCTAGTGGTGGGGGCCTGAGCCCGGGTTCCCAAAGGCACATTCTTTGTACCTAGGGGCCTCTGTCAGGGCCCCGGCAGCTTCTCCCTGTCCCATCACAGCCTCTGGTCTGTCTCTCCAGCGTTCTAAGAATTTCCGGGAAATGACTCAAGAGCCCGAACCCGGGGCTGGGGAGAAGGCTCAGTAGTTAAAGCTTTCGTCACCAAGTCTAGAGTTTGGTCTCCAGGTCGTCCTCTGACCTCCACATGTACGCTAGGGATCACACGGCCACACACAGACACGCTGTAATTTTTACAGTTCTGCATCCTGTCTCCGTCACCGCTCTGCAACCTTAGGCGGAGCGCACCTTCTCTGCGGGAGGTCTCAGGTGTGCTACTCTGCCAGGCTCAGGACTGGGGAAAGTTGTCCCAACAGAGGCCCCATTCTTCCTGCGGCTGGCTCTCAGTCCCTCATGACTCCACACATTCTTGGGCCTCTGATGAGAAGCTGAGACATCGGCTTTGCCCTGCTCTTGGCAGTATAACCCTGTGGCCTGCGGCAGGTGCTGGGGGGAGGGCGGGCAGGGGCCAAAAGAAGGCAGGGAAGAGAAAAGAGATGGGGGCCAAGGGCAGGAGGCCGGATGGGTGGAGGAAATGGTAGCGTCGGAACAGAATCACTGTTCTGCGGAATCACTGAGGGAAACTGCGGGGGATGGAGGGGAAGGTACATGGAAATGTTAGAACATCTTCCACAGGCAAAAGAACGCCTCTTTTTTGAGTGGAAACTCTCGTGCACGCACCCACCGTCTGTTAATTACGCTCAGTAATGTTAACACTACAGTTACTGCTAAGAAAACCGAGGCTTTCTGGGGATGTTTTTTCTCTTTTGCTAGAGGGGTGTGTGGTAGGGGAAGAGGGGAAGGGGATAGACGGGGAGGGGGAAAGAGGAAAACACGTGGAAGTATGGGATGCTGAAGCTGAGAGGTGACGGGCACTGGAGAGAGCTAGGGAAGCAGAAGAGTGAGGGAGCCTGTGTAGACTGAGGAAGAAGGCCCAGCATACAGGCCTCAAGTGTCCCTGACCCCTGGCCATTCCCTCAGGAGCCCACTGCCTGTTGGGAAAGCAGACACTGAGGGCGGGTGAGGTGCCCTTTCCTCACAAACTCTACACGAACTGGAGAACCCAGGTTGAGCTAGAACGGAAGCCTGATTCACTGGGAGAATGGTAGCTCTTTAGGAATTACCTCTCATAACAACACTTCCCTTCAAGGGCCTCAGGCTACTTCTGGGTCTTGGACTTAGGACGGGTCCAACTAAAGATAAGCCAAGCAGAGCAGGCCTCTCAAAGGAGAGAGGTGGGGATGTGCCAACAAAACACCCGCCCTCCACAAGAGAGAAGGGCCAGGGACAGACTGGGCTTAGCCCAAGGATAGTAGAATGGCACCCTTCCCACAGTGGGTGGGGACCCAGTGTTCCCAGAAACAGCCAAGCGCATGTGCGTAAACATTCTCCAGATCCACACTGGACACCCAATAGGCCCATAATAAACGGGATGCCTGTGTGGAAGGAAGTCTTTCATAAGTTCAATTAACCAAACCTATGGTCCCATCAAGATTCAAGAGTCCACAATGGAACTAATTCTCAGAGGTTATTCTCAACCTATGTGTCTTCTGGGGGTACTTTGGGCCCAGGAGACCTGCCTCCTCTGCCCATGGTGGCAGAGCAATGGGACATTGGGACGATACTAAGGCACTTGCTGTCACCAGCCTGCGTGCTTGTAGGTCCCAGGCTGTGGGATGTGATGAGGAGCAATATAGCAATCCGATTCCACCCACCATGGTGGGAGGCATTGCTGAAGGTTCAAAGGATCCTCAAGAGATTCAATCTGTTGCCTCTGCTCCAAATAGACCTCCCAATTTGGAACTGTGCTTGGGATGGATCTGTGAGTACAGCCTTGGCCCAGCACAGACCCAGACTAGGTCCTGAAGGACCTGTAGGTTCCTATACACTGTCCTCCAGACCAGAACCAGATCAGGAATTACCAGAGGACAGCACGGCCTCCCTCTCCCTAGGCCTAGACTAGGTAGCCTTTCCCATGGTTGGAGTCCGACATGCACACCCTCCATTTCTACCCCAGCTCAGGTTCTCTCTCACCAACACTTTGAGAGCCCCCCATCCCCCGCCCCGGCGGAGGTGGATGCTCATCCACTGAACAGGAAATCACAGTGAAGTCAGACATAAATTTTCTTTTGCCCAGGGGCTTCTCCAGTTGACCTTTTCTGAACATTTCCAGGCAAAGAGAGGCAACTTCTAACCTAGCAGGTCCTTGAGATCTTGGAGAAGGGAGAACAGGAAGAAGAGGAGGAGGAGGAGGAGGAGGAGGAGGAGGAGGAGGAGGAGGAGGAGAAGGAGGAGGCAACAGCAGCCTGATAGTAGTCTCAAGCAAATCATAGTAGAGAAGATGGGAGACAAGTCTCCCCAACCTTGGTACCACCAGCCTCCAATCCTTACTAAGCTGTTGGCTGGGTTATAGGAGGAAGAGTACAAGGAGGAGCTTCCATCACCAGGGTTCAAGCTCCCCAAGCACAGAACGCAGGCTACAGTTTTGGTTCCCAGTCAGCCATGCTGCTGGAGAAAAATATGGTAATGGTCCACTGGCGAATTTGCATGCAGTTTGCCTGAGAATATCATGAATAAATATCAAATGGTTCTCATCTCTGCCCAGGACTAATGCTGCCCTTTCAGCCATGTCCCCTAATCCTCCAAAGATGATGAGGTGTATGGGGACAGCTACTCCTTCAGTGAACGAACATTAAGTATATACAATGGGTCAAACACTGTGTAAGACCTTTGGATGGGACTCATGGCTGTACCAGTGAAGGACAAGCCATGTACGTGACTTTAAGGCAGAGCTGCTCTAGGTCTCTCCACCAATCAGTTTTGTGACATGACTCCAAGGGACAGGCCAGACTTGACCACACCTACTCTCGGGTCTCTGTGTCCTCCCTCATCATGCTCTTAGGAGAATGACCCTGCTTCTGAAGCCTGCATCCCGGACAGTCATATCTTTGTATGTGTGGTAAGAAGGCAGAGGCTGGAGGAAGTGCTCAGTAGCCCCTTGGAGGAAGCCTGAGAAGGGGTGAGTGAGTCTAAGAGCCTGCATCTGAGACAGCCCTGATGGAACTGGGACAGTTTGGAAAGCAAAAGCTGTGTCCAGCCTTGTGCCTCAGCTGGGGCACCCTTGAAGGTCTAAGTCCACAACCTGGCACCGTGGGGACTTCTTGGAGGACAATCCCTTTCTCACAATGCAGAACCCAGTCACCAAGGAGCTGACGTCCCCTGCTAAGTTCGCCCTGAACTAAGTTGTTCACCGGCAGAGGAAAGTACCTTTGAAAATTCAGCAGGGAAAATTAAATCAGATCAGGAGGGAAGACTCTGCTAATGAAGACTGAGAGATGAACCCTGGTGCTTCCAAGGGGAGGCTGTGGAATGTTGGTTAGGAAGGAGGGCTCTCCCTCTGGCCCCCTGGCGCCCTCTCCTGATCAGTTCTGGAGAGGCAGGGGCCTTCCTTTGGGGGCACTATGCGTGTTCAGGGACCCTTTCTCAGGAAGGGGAGTATCCTCTCAAGGCTGCTGGGCCCCTACCACAGCCAGGGTTCCTCCTCCTGGGTGGCTTCTCTCCGGACCTTGTTAGGTATGCAAGGGCCCTCAAAGGGGACGAGGGGTGGGAGGAAGCTCAGGGCGCAGAGGTCCTACCAGACCCCCAAACCACAGTGACTGGGAAGGAAGGGTTGGAGCGAGAACGAAGTAGGTGGTGTCTCCCTCCTCCCGGGTACACGTTCGCCCCACATTCGCTGGAGTTGGTTTTGCACTGGACATGGGCTCCTCCCGGCCTCCTTCACAAGGGCTTCCAGGACCTCTTTCTGCTCTTGGGGTACCAGACACCGCTGTTTCTCCCCTCTAGGTGCCAAACAAATGCACGGGTGCCGCAAAGTCCCGGTCCCTGCCTCAGTCACAGCCCCTTCTTCCCCGCATTCCACCACGCAGCAGCGAAGGAGAGAGGGAAGCTTTCACTCAGAGAGCGGCTTTCACTCAGCCAGGGGAGGCAGACTCAGCTTCGGAGAGCGAGCTCCCTCACATTCCCTCCTGAAGCCCACTAACTGTGAAATCCTTTAGAAGGAACAAAGGCCACCGAGCCTGGGTGGGGGGCTTCCTCTCTGCCTAGCCAGGGCAGGGGGTGGCACAGGCAGCAGCGGGTCAGATCTGGCTTTCAGGTGAGCCTTGCCGGACGGAGGTGGAGGGGGCCCGCCCAACCCAAAGCAGAGACGCCAGTCCTCGGCGGCTCCCGGCCCCCCAACCCGGCCCGCAGAGGGGTCGCCAGACTCCCAGCACTTTCTGCCTGTTTTCTGCTCAGTACTCACAGTTCGGATGCTGAGCCGGCTCCTCTCTCGCACTCACTTCCTTTGTCTCCCTCTTTCCCTCTCCCTCTCCAACCTCTCTCTTCCCTCCTCGTCTGATTCTCGGCTGTTGCTTCCAGCGGAGAAAAATAATTATTCTTCTCAATGGGTTCGCACGGGGCGCGCGCGCGTACACACACACACACACACACACACACACACACACACACACATACACACACGCACACACACGCATACACACTGCCCGGGTACCCAATCAATGCACAAATCTTCGGGGTCCCTTTAACCTCTGCGGATGACTCCAGGAGTTAATTATGAAGCCTATTTCGGCACGGCATAAATATGCATTAAGGGATGAAATGACAACCGACGCGCTGAACTTCAGGGAACTGGCATTTAGACAGACTTCGTCTCGCCCCCGCCCCCCTCCCGCTGGCACCTTGGCCCCACAAACCACCTCCCAAGCCTCGCGCCCTCCGGGGCTCGCAGGGACGGTCGCCGGCTCCTCCCGGAACTCGCCGCACCCTCCGGCGCCCCCTGCGGCGGGGCAGACCCTGGCGGGCCGCTCCCTCCAGTCCTCGGCCCGCAGACCGCCCGGTCCCGGCCGGGGTGGGGTTTCCATCTGAGAGCAGCCGTGAGCTGCGTCCCGGGAAGAGCCGGAGCGGGCCGGCTACCTGCCCGCACGCCCGAGTTCTTGCGCGGGCGAGAAAGACCGCGAAGCGGGTCCGCTCTCTGCCCGCGCGGCCGCCTCGCGCCTTTGGGTCCCGACCCGCGCGCGCGCGCACACACACACACACACACACACACACACACACACATACACACACACGCGCGCGCGGCCCTTGCACACGCGCGCGCACACACACACGCACACTCACACGCACCGCCTGGCGCGCATCGGCACTCCCGCGCGCGCTCACGCCCGCTCACACTCAGGCTGTAACAAAGGAAGGGGCCAGCGCTGCCTTACTTTTCTTCCGCTTCTCTTTTGCGGCCCCCTAGCCCCGGGCCGGCGCCCGGCCCACCCGCCCTCCACGCCCCCCGACGGCGGCGGGCGGCTGGCAGCCGGAGCGGCGCGGCGCAGCGGCAACTTTGCGCCCGGCGGGCGGGAGACAAAAGCGGCGGCGCTGCCGGAGGCCGCGCGGCCAAGGTGTGCTCGCTAATTGTCAGGAAATGTGTGTGTGTGTGTGTGTGTGTGTGTGTGTGTGTGTGTGCGCGGCCCGAGCCCGCGGGCGGGGGAGGGGTGGCCGCGGGAGCGGGAGAGAGGACGAGGGGACCACCCCACCCCCAGCCCACGCCACTCGCCCGCGCCCGGCACCCGAACCGGGATTAGAGAATAAATTATCTGCTGTCTTCTCATTGGGCCGCGCTGGAGGACGCCGTCGGCGGCGCCGGGCTGGGAGCTCGCCCAGCTCTTTGCATTCACTGCACAGCTCCGGCTCGCCTCCCTTCGCGGGGGCTGAGAGCCCAGGGCTGGGCTCCAGACACCAGAGGACACCAGCCGTCTGGCCAAGCCACCCCTCCTCCGAACTAGCCTGACCCCCACTCCCTTCCCAATCTGGCTGGTGTCTTGGGGGACAGGAGACTGGGGGAAAAGAGACCTCGGTATCTCTCCTCTGTCCCTTCACACCCACCCCTCCGAAGGAGAAAGTGCTGTGTAGCTGGGGACCAACACATTGGCCTCGCCCATCACAACCAGGGAGGGTTTACAGAGCTTCAGTGACCTGGGCCCTGACCTCCGTTCCCACAGGCAACAATGAGAAAAAAAAAAAAAGAGAGAGAGAGAAAGAAAGGTTGTTCCCATCTTCTCTCCAGCCTGCTCAGCTCCAACCCAGTCTAGCTGCACACTTCCTGGGCCTGCCTTGGACCCTCCAGGGAAGAGAATTTAAAACTGCCTGCTCAAGAAATGCCCTCTAAAAGCTCCTTGCGAAGAATCCATTCATTTATTTAGCAAGCAACATTCAGGACCATCCTGTGTGGTGGCAACTAGGGAGGAATATACCAAGCTAAGAAGCAAGACTAAGGAGGCAAAGCTCAGCCTGGGCGGTGGTGCTCCTCCTGTGTTCAGGCAAGGTCTGATCCCCGAAACAGGAATGACTCCATCTAGTCATTCATGCAACAAACGATCTAGCAGGTCTTACACGCCAGGCTCTGGAGTAAGCATTGAGGATGTACTGGTGTCCAGTCCTCTGGAACACACAGTCTGGCGGCAAGATGGCCACTGGTGTGATAGGAGCTAATTAGGAAGTGTGAGTGTGTGTGTCTGTGGTGTCTGTGTGTGAAATGAGCCCAGAAAGGTTTCTCTGAGAAAGGGAAGCTAAGGGATGAAAGATGAGATGAGGAGGGAAAAGAGAGAGCTCTAAGCGGAGGGACTTGTAGGTTCATGAGCTGCTGGTAACTGCTCATTCAGAGGTAACCAGATGTCCACCCGATAGACAGGATGCGCAGAGGCAGGGAGGCCTGGGGGAACTAGGGGTCCTTAGAGTTAACCTTCAGGGTCTGCAAACTAACACCAAATGGATGCCTGCGAATCCAGACACCCCAGGGGCTCACACCACTTCATCCGGTAACACTGGGCCATCCCACGGGAGGAGCCACCGTGCACTGGCCTGGACCCCTTTCCATGAGCTGGGATCGTTTGCTTGCCCGGCGCTTCCTCCTTTGTTGAGTCTGGGTTCTCGCAACAGTCCTATGACTAAGTTTCTGTCCTGCAGATAAATGAGAAACTGAGTCAGCTAGAACAGAATGGCCTGTTTGGTACCACGCACAGATTCAATGCCCAAGCAGAGTGTGTGGCTTTCTCTGCTGGTTCTCTGCTAGCACTCAGTGTGTCTCCCCCCGGCTGTCAGTGAGACTGAGGAGGGCAGGGCCTAAGGGGTCCTCTGCCTCTTCCAAAAGCCTTCGTTCAGCACCTGGGACAGGGCTCTCAACAGCCTTTTCTGCCCCAAACTGCTGCCGGGGAGGAGTCTAGTCTGCCTTGAAAGAAATGGGATAATTCCAGAATAAATTTAGGCGCAAGTTGGTGTGGACACTGGATGAACTTTGGACTTTGGATTTGCCGCTGTGACTACCCGCTCTTCACTTAGCCTTCCTGAGGCACATAGTTCATTCCTTCATCAGCCAAACGGTACTCACAATATGTGGGAGGTTCTCATGAAGACTGAGGCTGTAACGTGTGTGGAGTATCTGTGGAAAACACACAAGCTATTGGTTGGAAACAGTAGTTACTTCTGGGAAGGACTGGGTGTGGGGCAGGGCCTACCTTTTAGGGCTTATTGTTTAGTAGTTATAAGGCCTGTATTACCCTTGCAAAATAAATAATGCAGCATTTTAATGAGATAGTAAAAAATATGAGGACATCACTAACATGAGTACTTCAAGCCCCTTTGTTGAACTGGGTGGGGTTTTGTAGTTTGAAATACCAAGGTGTGCTACTGACAGAAATCATCGGCTCTTAGGAAGTGAATGCTGCCTGGGAGTTTGCACACAGGTGTCGATGGTGAGCCGGTTCACATAGTTTCTAGCCTAGAATCTCTGTCGTTCAAACCTTGGGTCACGGGGGAAACAGTAGCTGCAAGGCATACTGCAATACGGAGAGACCCAAATCCCTCCAGAGAACCAGACGGGTCAGGGGGCACCAGAGTGACGAGGTCTGGGCCACCCCACCTCCCCCTGGACGGGAGGCATTCGGGTCTGCAAACTTGTACCTCTCAAGCTCAGTGAGGCAGTTTTCTGCCTGCCTGGCAGCCTGTGGCCCCAAGAAAAGCTGAGAGCGGCAGGTGCGAACCTGGGAGGGAGGGCACCTTCTCCTGTTACCCTGCAGGTATTGAGTCCTGGGCCAGGACAGGGCACCCATTCATCAGCCAGCACAAAGAGACGCTCTCTCAGCTACACGAAGACCAGGCCAGGTCACCTCAGACACTGGGACATAACATCAGTGGGAACATTAGAGGCCTCTTAGAAGAAAGCTTTGGACTGGTGGCTGGTGGTAGTGGGGGAGGGGCTGGAATAGGGAAGACATCCTGGAGAAGGAGAAGCCCATCACGGTTCAAAGGAGGAAGCAGTTGTGATGGGAGAGACGGGAAGAGCAGAAATTAAAGTCAGTACGGGGGAGCTGGAAGATGGCTCAGAGGGTAAGGGCACTTGCGAGACGATCTTGAGGACCCCAAGTTCAGTACTGTGTCGGGGTAGATCCTCAGCACCCTTATCTTAAGTAGGCAGGGGAAGAATGGGCTGTAGCCAGTTCCGAGATGCAGAGATAAGATGGTCCTGGGGACTAGCTGGGCAGCCATGCCGCCTAGGCACTCAGTGAGTTTGTGAGAGATTCTGTTTCAGAAGACTAAGGTGAAGGGCTGCCGAGGGAGACACATGCACTGACCTCTGGCCTCCCTACACATGTACAGTGGGCATGAGCTCGCTCGCTCTCTCTCTCTCTCTCTCTCTCTCTCTCTCACACACACACACACACACACACACACACACACACACACACACACACACGAGAATAATCCTTCTGGAGAACAGCCAAGGACAGTTGTACAGCTCTGTAATTGCAGCATTTGAGAGGTGGAAACAGGAAGACCATGAATTCTAGGCCTGGGCTGTACAATGAGACCCTATCTTTTTTTGTTTGTTTGTTTTTTGTTTTGTTTTGTTTTGGTTTTTTTCCCCTCTGTGTAACCCTGACTATCCTGGATCTCGCTCTGTAGACCAAGCTGGCTCCGAACTCACAGAGATCTGCCTGCCTTTGCCTCTTGAATGCTGGGATTAAAGGTGTGCGCCACCACTGCCTAATAAGACCTTATCTTATTTTTTAAAAAAAGGGGTGGGGAGGGAGTGTATTGGGGTGTGTGGTGTACTACTTTGATCCTAGCACTCAGGAAGCAGAGGCAGACGGATCTCTGTAAGTTCGAGGCCAGCCTGGCCTATATAGCAAATTCCGAGTCAGGCAGGGATTACACAGTGAGACCCTGTCTCAAACAAACCAACCAACAAATGTCAAAAGCCTAGGCAAGTCTCAAATAAATTTTAAAAAAATAAATTAAATAAATAAATAAATAAATAAATAAATAAATAAATGAGTGAGTGAGTGAGTGAGTAAATGAATAAACAAACAAACAAACAAATAAATAAATGGGAGGCTCAGCAGCTCAGGGTTGGGATAGCTATCATCTAGAATAAAGAAAATACCTACTTTCTCGGCAAATTTCCAGAAAAAGGTCTGCACATTGTTTTACTGTGGGCCTGAGTCTGATCAGCAGACAGGAAGGTACTGCAGTTTCAACACTGAGCAGGTCACTTCCTCACCTGTTTTTTGTTGTTGGTTTTTTGTTGTTGTTGTTTTTGTTTTTTTGCCTCCTGTCTACCTTGTCCTAATTAAGGCAAAATCCAGCCAGAGCCCAGCCTTCAATCAGTCTTGAAAGCCATTGTGACTTTCACGGAAGGGACAAAGTACAAACGCTTTCCGAGTTAGTCAGAGGTACTTCGGGATTGTCATCACCCACAGGATTCTGGGAAGTCACTGTGTGCTCTTCCTGGGGCTAGGGCCTGTTCCAACAGCAGTACCCAGGCCTTACCTGTGGGCCGTAAGTATCTATACACAGCCACAACTTCGCCGTCAATGAACACACCATGTACCCGGCACAGCTCTTAACACAAAGTACAACAATTAGTTTTATTCAACTTTTTGATCAGTCTTCCTCCTGCCAACTAGCCGTGGACTGTATTTTAGCTTTTGTTTATTCCCTATGCTGAGGACCTAAACCCAGGCGGAGCGGCTTTAGTGACCCTGTATGTAGCCTTAACCGATCAACCACCTTGCTTGGCAACAGGGTCAGGACAAGACCCACTATGACTCTTGTCACAGTCCTGTCCTCTCCCATGTCCTCCCCAACCACGCTCTAGAACGCGCAGACCTCTCTTTAACAGCTGCTGATGAAACCCTACCCCCCCCCCCACTTCTCACTGCCTTCTCATTCCTTCCTGATGTGTCCTCCAGAACTGTCCCCTTTTCTGTCCTGCCTGACCACCGAAGACACACCTGCTTTGCTGCCGGCTTGGCCATTCATCACATGACCAGAAGCTCGCCGAGGTCCCCACCAATCTCTGCATTCTCAATACTGTCCTTTCCAGGCATCTGTCACTGATTCCCCCCACCCCCACCCCCACCCCCGCCTTTCTCCTATCACATTTTTTGAATGTGTTCCTCCCAACTACCCATCCATCTCACAGGAATCGACTTCATGCATCTTTCCTCCACTGACTTGCTGGACAAAGCTCCACTTCTGGTTAAACCCAGACAGCTTCTTGCCCTTCATCTATGTACTAAAGGACCATCACACTGAGTGACAAGTTGATGGACCAGCCTGACCCAATCTTAAGATTAAAAGCCACCTTGTTACAAGATCAAAAATTAAGTTCATTCCTGTGTCCTGTAAAACTTGGATTTGACCCATTTTCTGGAATTTGACATGTTCTACACCCTATATACCCTGACCTCCACACTGATAAGACGTTCTGCCAAGTAATTTTGAGATGTTCAGCCAAGTTCCTATATAACCAACATCCCTCTGGAAGTACCCCAACCCTTGGAAACCCCCTTGTCTTGCAGTTTGGAGGGCTATATAAACACTACCTTCTCCTGTGTTTGATGCAATTTTCTCAAACTCTATTTTAGGGAGATATCCCTATGGTTTTGTATGTCAACTTGACACAAGCTAGAGTCATCAGAGGAAGGAGCCTCAGTGAGGAAATACCTTGATACAATCCAACTATAAGGCATTTTCTCATTTAGTGATCAATAGGGGAGGGTCCAGCCCATTGTGTGGGGGGGCATCCCTGGGCTGCTGGTCCTGGGTTATATAAGAAAGCAGGCTGAGCAAGCCATGGAAAGCAAGTCAGTAAGCAGCATCCCTACATGGCCTCTGCATCAGCTCCTGCCTTTGGGATTCTGCCCTGTTTGAGTTCTTGTCCTGACTTCCTTCAGCAATGAACAGCAATGTGGAAGTATAAGCCTAATAAACCTCTTCCTTCCCAACTTGTTTTTTGGTCCTGGTGTTTCTTACAGCATAGAAACCCTAAGACACCCTGTCTGACAGAAAATAAAGCTTGCTTAATTGACCAAAGAATTTGGGTCAACATCTTTATTCTTGTTCAGTGGGACTAACAATTGGAAGCCCCAGTGAGATCAAGACCCCAACCCAAATTCTGAAGCCAGACCTTCACTCCAGGGCTCCAGGACCGGAATGCTGCCTCAGGAAGCTGTGTGCATCTTGAAGATGTTCCAAGGCTCCAAGGCATGCTTTTGGTTTGGTGGGTTGGAGCGAACTGCCACACTAAAAAGAAACCAGCAGTACCTGTCTGAGGAGGCCTCCATTGGTAGTCATAGGAGGCATCTCCTTGTATGATGTCTGGTACTGTTTCTGGTGGGATCCCATCTCGGGGGCAGAGAGGTACCTGACGAGGTACATGAACTCCTATCCAGGGCACTAGCAAGACATCGCACTGCCCGTCGGTTTTTTTGTTTTATTTTATAAAATTGTTTGTTGGTGGTGGTGCCTGGATTTTGTTCTGTGTTTTGTCTGTCTCCTGCCCAGGACACTAGTGAAAAGTCGCTCTGCCTGCCTGATTCTTGGGTCCTGAGAATGGAGATGGACATCAGTCAAGCCCAGTTAAATGTATGAATGAAGGTGGCCACCACAAGTTTTGTTTTTGACCAGTCTCTTTTGACTATATGAATGAATCTCTTTCCTTTGCTTTTTTTTTTTTTTTCTCCCTGATTTGTTTCTTAAATCTGCTGTCGTGGTCACAGCTGCTTTACTTTCCCATCCTGCGTCCACGGCTAGGTGCTGGCTGGGATAAAATGCCACACTGTGGCAGGCAGGATGGTGGGCAGAAGAAAGAACTCAGGGGCTGGAACACATCAGAGAGAAAAGTGCAGCCCAAAGTGGGGGAGGAAGAGTGGACCCAGTCTGGGAAGACCCAGCACCAGCCATCGTGGGTGCTAGGGGCTTGGTGGCTTGCCATGGCTACTTTACTAACCAGGGCCTGGAATTTCTCTCCCTGAGCATTCTCTCTTCTCAGGGCACTCCCCCGCTCACTGAATTCAAGTTTTTGATATTGAAATATTGTCTTTTGCTGTTCCGCTTTATTGAAAAACTGGCTCCGGAGTTGGGTGACGTCTTTCCCTTCTCTAGACCCAAACGTAGTTATTTAAAAGTTTTCTGTCTGCCCTCTGACAGGTGAGCTACCTGATTTTGTGACAAAAAAAAAGAGAGCAAAACAAAACAAAAATAGACTATTGATTTCACTCGACTTCCTCAGACTTTTGTTAAGATATAAACTTGTCTCAAGATTTATAAAACTATTACATGAACTTTCTGTACCCCAAATTTATAAATTGGGTATGGTTAAAAATTTATAAAGTCGATACAAAAGGTTAACTTAAAACTTATAACAAAAGGGTTGATAATTAAATATCTATACGTGAGTAATTTTAATTTACTACAACATACTGTACACATGACTTGGACTCAACTCTTGTTTGGAAAACACCACTAGAAGACTACAATAATTCAAGATGTAAAATGAAGTTTTGTTTACTATGGCCAATAACTGTTTGTTCTTAAAAAGAAACTAAGTAACAGGTCTTCTGGATGTCAACTTTATCCCAAATGTCATGGATTGAGCCAAAATGTTTACCCTTAAATGTCCTCAAATTCATTGAGTCTGCATTTAAAAACCAGAGATGCTGTCATTTGATAAACGCAAAAATTCCTCTAATAATTTTGCCAATTCTGGTTTACACTTTAAAGGGAGGAGTAAGCCTAAAAATAATCCGTTTCCTAAAAGTCAACACAAAATTGCTGGCAAACGCAAAACCAAGTAAGAGAGCAGGGAAAAGAAACTGTCTCACAGGAAAAGTCAGCCCAGGCCCCCTCCTGGCTTCGGGCCGCTGGCCTCTCTGGCCAGATTTGGATGCCCACCTGACAGTCACTAGCGGGAACCGCATCCTTAGTTGGGGCTTCTGATTAAAATATAACTTGGAAAGACCAACAGAGACTTAACATCATGACATAGGATCCGGCCAGGGTTTTGGACAGAAGAAGACTGCAAACATCTATATTATTCCAGATAAAAGATAAAAAGGCTAACGAATAAGGGCCACAACTATAAGCTCAAAAACTTAAGATAGTTCTGGTATTTGCTTTTTGATAAAGCACGCAGGCCCGACTGAAGTCTGTTACTGTGCCTAGAAAGTGACTTCCTCCAACTCATGAGTTACTTCCTCTTTGTTATTCTTACACACACTTAAAAAAAAAAGAGGACTGTTGCTGCCAGACATTGCTGGAGTGCTACATGAAATGGATTCCAGGTAGCCTTAGATATCTACAACTATGCATATGATTTTCTTCACCTGAAGAGCCAATGAAAATCTCAAAAGGTTCTCACAGAAGCAGGCTCCTAAACTAAGGGTCTAAGTGAAAATGGCTAAAAGGGATCCAGAGCACAACAGTAGGAAGATGGTGGATAAAGAAAAAAAAGAAAAAGAAAAAGAAAGAAAAGCAGCTTAGAGGGGAAAGAGGCGTGCTGGCCCCACAAGGAGCTCGAGAGCAAAGATGGCCTCTTAAAGTCTGTCTTGCCTTGAAGCCAAAACACTGACTTTGGCAATGTGCACGAGCCTGTTGCTGGCTCTGAGCACACACAACATGACAGGATGGAAGCCCAGACACTTTGATATGCAGGTGCTGGTGACCGGTAGCAAACTATGCAAAAGCTAAGGACTTGCTCTTACTGATGGATGTAGGTGGGGCATCCATGGCTGCTGTGTCTCCTGTTAAATTCTGCTGGGCCTGCCACACCTCATCTAAGATTCCCACTGCAAGTTCAACATTTCTATGGGCTAGTGTTGAAAATACTAATCAATTTAGCACAAAGTTTGAATCCTATAATCTTATAAAAGCTAATAACTTGTTATAGAAAGAATTAAGACATGCAAGTTAATGTAGTCAGTCACCTTATAAATGACCAAATTCTCTAATGTGCTCTAAATTATACTTATAATCATGCTAAGTACAAATGTAATTCATTTACAGGAATAAGCTTTATTTAACCTTCTGAATATGTTTTCAAGATTAAGCCTCAAACAAGTAACTAAAACCAAGTATAAAGTTTATTTAAAATCAGGTATACTTAATAGATGGCTCTCAAAACTTCAGAGATCTGCTGAATGTGGCATTTAAAATGTTTAATGAGGGGCTGGAGAGATGGCTCAGTGGTTAAGAGCACTGGCTGCTCTTCCAGGGGTCCTGAGTTCAATTCCCAGCACCCACATGGTGGCTCACAACCATCTGTAATAAGATCTGGCGCCCTCTTCTGGCCTGCAGACATACATGCAGACAGAAGGCTGTATATGTAATAAATAAATCTTAAAAAAAAAGTTTAATGGGACCAGGTGGTGGTGGCACACACCTTTAATCTGTGAGTTTGAGGCCAACTCAGTCTACAGAGCGAGTTCCAGGACAGCCAGGGCTACACAGAGAAGCCCCTGTCTTGTGAGGGGGAGAAGGTTAATGGAAAAAGCTTCCTATGATAAACAAAAATTCCAACTCTTAGAGGTCTCCAAAGAAGACAGATGGGGCGAAGATTTGGATTGTGGTGACACTAACCACTGGAAGAAACTGCTGCATACCTCGCTTGTTCCAGAGCCCAGCACAAACTGTGGACACTTTTACTATTTAAAGGAACTTGTTTTGCAATGATTGCTTTTAGTAATCAACCACCTGTGTCTCGTGGTAAATGACTAGATAAAAAGGTTTTGAATTCATGTAAGTTCTGAGGGCCTAAGAAAATGTTCTAAGGTCAATACAAGTTATAAAGATCTGAGGATATAAAAGTTTAAATAAGTTATGAAGGTCTAAAAATATAAATGCAAGTTATAAAGGACTAAGGAAATTATTTAAGATATTTTTTTAAATAAGAAATGTTAACTAACCTGGGCTCATGGGGGCTCACAGAGACTGAATCAATAACCAGGGAGCCTGCATGAGACTGACGTAGGCACTCGGCATATATGTTAGAGTTGTATAGCTTGGTCCTCTTATGGGACTCTTAACAGTAGGAACAGCAGTTATCTCCCAACTCTCTTACTGGTTTGGGGGACCCTACTCCTCATACTGTGCTGCTTTGCTCAGCCTTAATACATGGGGAGGTGCTTAGTGTTATTGCAACTTGGTATGCCATGTTTTATTGATCCTCATAGGAGACCTGCCCTTTCCTGGATGGAGACAGAAGAGGAGGGGATTGGGGGTGGGAGGAGGGAATGGGGGAGAGGGACTGGGAGGAGAGGATGGGGGGGAGACTATGGCTGGAATATAAAATCAATAGATGAATAATTCTTTAAAATAAGAAATGTTTCAGATTTCTTTTCCCCTCTATTCTATTGTTATACTAAGATTTTAAAAGTTCAGAGTTTTAACACTGATCAATGAAGTTCTGATAAGCTAGTAAAGCATTGACTACTGTTATCAGTCACAAGCTCAAAATGGTACATTTCCTTTGTCTTCTAAATACAGACTTGAAGATGCTTCTCATCATGCTAAATGCACATCTGTTCGATCTATATCCAGCCCTCTGGACAGAAAATAAAAGGATGTTCATGCTTTTTAACCCAAAGCCATAGCTTTTGCTATGATCAAAGGCATGCGTCTATTCCAGCTGTCCAGCTGTTTGACAGATCCCTATCAGCTGCTCTTTCTCCAGTATGGATTTCAATGCAGATTACAAACAATGGTAATGTTCGTATCTCTAAAAACTCTTATCTTTTTTGTAAACTTAATGGAATAAACTTCATGGAATCACAACTTGAATCTACCTGTTACAGATCAAGTGGACTCTAGATAAGGACTCCTGTAATGTCAATCATCAACCTAAGCATCCCTGACTATTGCCTGTTCCTGAAGAGGAAGCTCCAAATATGATTTTCCTTTAAGTTTGTTAACTTTGACTTCTGTTCCTAGTCTCTATCTGTCCCATCAGATTTCCACCTGGCTGACAAACACCATCCAGGAATCAACAGACTACAATTTGTTTCAAAGACGATCTACGGCATTGCCAGACCCAGGTAGTCCTACAAAATCAGAGAGCCCTGGACTTGCTGAAAGCTGATATGAACTTGTCCAACTGACATAATTGCTCCCGATCTCTTCAGCTGGGTCAGCAAACCAGATGCTTCTGACGAATGCCCCATGGCCTGAGTTCCTCCTGGCCTTTAACTAACGTTCCCACCTTCCTGGGCCCTGAATATCCTAATTCAGCTGAGAAGCAGTTACAGAAGAGAATACATTGTCCCTTATACTCAACAAAGACTGAAATGTTAGATCCAAAGGAAACTTCGTAGCAAAGGGACAAAATGGCTATATATAATACCTATGTGCATACCAGGCTCCCTTACTGTCGAAAAGGTATGTGTTAAAACCAAACAGGACAAGATCTATCAACAGGTAAATTCATTAGCTGAAATAGTTCTACAATATGATAGGACACTCAACCTGCTCTATGCAGAACAAAGAGAATGACTTTAAGAAAAATTTATACTTTCTAGCTAGACATTTCTAGACGTAATTAGAGAGACCCTAGCTGTGATACAAATTAGTCCCTCACCAAATAAAAAGTGCTAAAATATTCTCCCCTGACAGCGTTTTCAGCCCGTACACTATATAAAAATGGCAAAGCAATGGCTTAGCTAGCGGGTAAGAGCACTGGCTGCTCTTCCAAAGGACCCAGGTTCAACTCGCATCACACGCTTGGCAGCTTAAAACTGTCTGTGGCTCCAGTTCCAGGGGATCCGACACCCTCACACAGACACACATGCAGGCAAAACACCAGTGCACAGAAAACAAAAGTTTTAAAAAAAAGAAAATGAGAGTTCCCTATCAAGGATTTGAAAAGGACACACAAGACAAGAGGAAAATGATGGACCAGCCTAACTCCATATTAAGATTAAAAGCTATCTTGTTTCAAGGTCAAATAAGTTCCTTCTTGTTTTCTGTAAAATTTGAATTTGGCAAGGTCTTGGTCCATTTTCTGGAATTTGACATGTTTCACGCCCTCCACCCTGACCTCCACCCTGATAAGATGTTCTGCTGAATAATTTTGAAATGTCCCGACCTAACCAAAATTCTTCTGGAAATTCCCCAACCCTCGAAAACCCCCGGTCTTGCAGTATAGGGGTGGGGGAACTATATAAACCCTACCTTCTCCTGTGTTTGATGCTATTTTCTCAAGTCCTGCTTTAGGGAGATAGCCCCCTCTGACAGAAAATTAAAGCTTGCTTACTTTGACCAAATAATTTGGATAAAGGTCTTTATTCTCATTCAGTGGGATTAACATTTTAGATCTTAAAAAGCACCGACCCCTCCCTGGACAGCCTTCCACACCTCCTCAGAGTATTGCTCTTCCCTTCCCCAAAGACTGATCCCTCCCTTCTCTGTCACCATCCCCTCTTCAAGTCTACACCACCCTCCAAGAGACTGTCTCACCCTCCTACCACAGAGTCCAGCCGTCTCTTGAGAGATCTCCACTTGGCACATCCTTGCGGTCATGAAAGACGAAGTCTCTGGTCCTGTCTGATGCGGATCCCCGTCTACGTCCCGGATCCTTCTGTTTCTGCTGCTCCCGAGACTTTGCAGATACCCCCATGCACTCAGTCACCAGTCTCTCCTTCACCCCAAGGTCGTTGCCCCTAAAGGAAAACCATGCCTTCAAGTTTCCCAGATTTTCAGAACTACCTCCCAGGTGCTGGAGAGATGGCTTCCCAGCCAAGAGTATTTGTGCGTCTTGCAGAGGACCCTGGTTTGATTCCCAGCACCCACTCTGTGGCTAATAACTGTATGTAACTCCAGGTTCAGAGAATCCAACCCTTCACTCTGACCTCTGCAGACACCAGGCACATTCATACACTCAGGCAAAACATTCATGCACATTTAATAAAAATAAATAAACCAGCCGGGTGGCAGTGATGACGCACGCCTTTAATCCCAGCATTTGGGAGGCAGAGGCAGGTGGATCTCTGTGAGTCTGAGGCCAGCCTGGGTTACAAAGCGAGTTCCAGGAGAGCCAGGGTTACACAGAAAAACCCTGTCTCAAAAAAATAAATAAATAAAAATAAATAAATAATAAAACCTACTTTCCTTTGACTCCCATATCTTTGTCCAGGTGAAGCCTCATTTTTGTTGAACGCATAGAGACAGACAGACAGACAGACAGACAGACACACACACACACACACACACACACACACACACACACACACACACACCGGTACATATATGGATAATGTTTTAGAAAGCAACTTTTTTTTTCAGTGCTGAGGATGGAACCCGAGACCGCTCACATGCTGGGCACTCTGCCACTGAACCCCACCTATCTCTGCTAGGCTACAGTAAACTCCAGGCAGTTCCTGGAGTTACTCTGTACTGTCTTGCTCTTGTCTCTTTGGTTTACCCTAGTTTCACGTGTGACCCCAACAGCCTTTGGACTGTCCCTTTGTGAAGCCCATCCTCAGCCTCCATCTTGCCACATTTGAAGGCCAAAGCAAGCCTGATTCTAATCACAGTCCCTGGGTGCCATAAATTAGGACTCTCTTTTTCTTGAAATGTCCTTATACCCTGTCTTCCTGGCTGTTCCTATGCCCTCCCCACCAGCCACTCTTCCCAGCTTTCCTAATTCACTCTCCAGATCATTATCTAGTCCTATAGGTGGCCTGAAAAGCCAGCGTCAGGGCTGGAGAGACGGCTCCAGTGGTTAAGGGCACCAGCCAGTTTCATTTTCCAGTACCCACATGGTAATTCACAACCCCTTTGTAACTCCAGTTCCAGGGTATCTGACATCCTCTTCTAGCCTGTGGGGGCATTGCATGCATGTGGTGCACAGACATGCATGCAGGTAAAACACCCATACACTTACACTTTTTTATATTAAAAAAAAAATAAAACAACCCTCCTTGTAGTTAAGAGGTGGATCATGGGACTGGAGAAATGGCTTAGCAGTTAAGAGCACTGACTGCTCTTCTGCTCTTCCAGAGAACATAGGGTTGATTCCCAGCACCCACATGGCAGCTCACAACCGTCTGTGACTCCAGTTCCAGAGGATCCAACACCCTCACACAGACATATATGCAGGCAAAACACCAATGCACATAAAGTAAAATCATTATGCTGGGTGGTGGTGGCACACGCTTTTAATCCCAGCACTCAGGAGGCAGAGGCAGGCAGATCTCTGTGAGTTCGAGGCCAGTGTGGTCTACAAAGTGAGTTCTAGGACAGCCAGGGCTACACAGAGAAACCCTGCCTTGAAAAACCAAAAATAAATAATAAAT
Organism: Peromyscus eremicus; assembly: GCF_949786415.1. Lineage (NCBI taxonomy): Eukaryota > Metazoa > Chordata > Mammalia > Rodentia > Cricetidae > Peromyscus > Peromyscus eremicus. The sequence goes on from NC_081431.1 coordinate 60,681,384, forward strand.
AAACAAAATAAAATCACTAACAAACAAACAAAAGACAACTGTCCCCTGAGCTCCAGGCTCAACCGTCCCAGCGCTACTGAGACTCTTTGCTAGGATGCTGCGTGATTCTCCTGGTACTTCCACCGCAGTGCGGCACAAATGAAAGCATCCTGGAACAACAGACACCCATCGTCTTGTAGACATGGAATTCAGAAGTTCAGAACCCAAGTGCTGACAGACATCGAGTCCCCTGAGCCTCTAGGAAAGGATCCTTCTGCATCTCTTCTGGCTTTGGGTGGCCCTAGCCTTCCCTCGGTGTGTGGCAGTATTTTGCCAATCTGCCATCTCCATTTTTGCACGGTGGTCCCTCCCCGTGTCTGGATCTTCACATGGTGTCCTCTGTGTGTGCACCTGAGACCAGTTTCCCTCTTCTTATCCGGATGCTTCTCACATACCATCTCAGGACTACTCCAGTGGTCCCCCACTCACTTAGTTATATCCAACAAAGACCCTATTGTCTCTCTCCCTTCCCCCCACCCAGCCGACTGTTTCTGATAGGGTGTCATGTAGCCCAGGCTGGCCTTGAACACCCTGTGTATTCAAGGATGACTTTGAACTTCTGGTCTTCCTGCTTCTACCTCCCAGACACTGAGACCACAGGCATGTACCACCATGCCTGGTTCATGTGGTACCAAGGATGGAACTCATGTATGCTAGAGAAACACTCTTACCAACTGAGCTACATGCCGAACTCCCTTACTGCTAAGTCAAGTCACATTCACAGGTGCTGGGGGGTTAGGACTTTTAGGGGAGCCCGTAACCACAGACTACTATGCACCTCTAACTTAGCATGTCCGTAATAGAACCCCTGATTTCTACATCGCTTGCCTCTAGCCCGTTCCTCTCCCAATTTCCCCCATCTCATTTAACATTGTCAACAGCTCTGTTGAAAACACTGGGAACACCCTGATTTCTCTCCTTCACCCTTCATGTCTAGTCTACCAGTAAGACCTAATCCCCAGGTCTGGAGAGATGGCTCAGCGGTTAAGAGCATTGACTGCTCTTCCACAGGACCCAGGTTCGATTCTCAGCACCTACATGGCAGCTCACAACTGTCTGTAACTCCAGAATCCAACACCCTCACACAGACACACATGCAGGCAAAGGACCAATGCACATAAAATAAAAATAAATAAAATCTTTTTTTTTTTTAAAAAGGCCTGATCCCCGCCGGGCGGTGGTGGCGCATGCCTTTAATCCCAGCACTTGGGAGGCAGAGCCAGGCGAATCTCTGTGAGTTCGAGGCCAGCCTGGGCTACCAAGTGAGTTCCAGGAGAGGCACAAAGCTACACAGAGAAACCCTGTCTCGAAAAACAAACAAACAAACAAAAAAAAAAAGGCCTGATCCCCAAAAGATTCAGTGCCCCCCATACTCACAGAGTCTAGAAACCCCCTTCACCTGAGATGCTCCAGCCCCTCTCTGTTCGCCCACCTCCATCCACCTCCCTGTGTAGTCCACTTTCCTCCTAACGCCAGAATGAATGCTATAAAGCATGAATTAGATCACAGCCCTCCCACTGTTTAATGCCTTCCAAAGAGTTCTTACTGGAATTAGAATAAAACCCAAGCTTCTTAACTGGGCTTAGGAGGGTTTACATGGCCTGACCCCTCTCCTCTCATTTCCTACAGCTCTCTCACCCTATCTCTCCCCCAGCAGCCAAGTTCTTCCTGACAAGGGGCTTCACATTTTCTGTTCCTTTTGCCTCGAACACCCTTCCCCTCATTCCTTGTTCCAGTCACGTGTTCAGAGTCACTCCTGGGAAAGGTGCCCCGTGCCCACAGTATTGGCTACCCCACAACTCACACAGTCTCACACAACCTCACCTAAGATCACTTCATTTGCTGCCTTCTGTGTTTACAATATGACTCTTCTATCAATAGACCAGACCTCCGCCTCTGTTCCTGCTGGATTCCGACTCCCACTTCAAAGTGAATGTGTAGTAAGTGCTCTGTAATATTTATTAAGCAAATCAATTTGCTACTATGTTCCAGGCACTGTACTGGGTACCTAGGAATAAGCAAACAACACAAATTGGTTTCTTGTGCAAGATAACAACCGTTCCTTGTCACATGTTACGAGGAAAACCCACTGCTGAGCCACCTCTCAACCATGACGTCCCTGGGGATGGCATCCCCCTGTCCCAGAACTGCAGAAGCATTTTCAGACCCCTGCATCACCCCTGCCCCTTCCCGCCTCCCCATTGCAGGAGTTGATCTTGCAATAAAATAATAATAATAATAATAATAATAATAATAATAATAATAATAATGATAATAATGAGAGCATCACCTGCATTGGGTTGTCCTGAGACATGAATATGGCGTCCTTGGTCACAAGGCTGTTTGTCCAGGGATGCCCAGCTATCCTTTCACCAGCACACAGTCTGACTGACAGAGAAGACGCTGAAGCCGGGTCCCGCCCATCTGGATCTGCGGGTGCCTTCCCACCCAAGGGCGGGCCCCTAGACAAACCCCACATCTTGGTCTCTAGTCCCAGGGTTCCCAGCCCTGCTATAGAAAGGCGGTCCAATGACATTCTAATGGTGCCATGCTGATTTAATTCAGACTGTTCTTCCGTCTGACACTTTGTCCCTTCTGTGTCCTACCTGTTGAGTGTCCTGTATCTTCAGAGGTGACCGAAATAGACTTTTCCTTACTTGGAAAGAACGCTAGCTACACCAGATCCCTTCCTTCTACTGGAAAAATGAACTCAGGTATCCTGGACAGGCTGTCCCTGCCCAGAGTTCCCACAGTAGAGGGCCAAAGGTGGTGACTGGCTGGGGTCAGAGATTCGGAGAAATTAAGACCCTGCCCCACCACTCTCGATTGCAGCGGCCCAGCCGGACAGAGCTTCCGCTACCAGGACAGGCGCCCTCCTTCCCGGTGCCCTCCTTCCCTGACGCCCCCTTCCCTGGTGCCCTCCTCCCTGGTGCCCTCCTTCCCGGTGCCCTCCTCCCTGGTGCCCTCCTCCCTGGTGCCCTCCTCCCTGGTGCCCTCCTCCCCGGTGCCCTCCTCCCTGGTGCCCTCCTCCCTGGTACCCCCTTCCCTGGCACCCTCCTCCCTGGTGCCCTCCTCCCCGGTGCCCTCCTCCCCGGTGCCCTCCTTCCCTGGCGCCCTCCTCCCTGGTGCCCTCCTCCCCGGTGCCCTCCTCCCTGGTACCCTCCTCCCCGGTGCCCTCCTCCCCGGTGCCCTCCTTCCCTGGCGCCCTCCTCCCTGGTGCCCTCCTCCCTGGTGCCCTCCTTCCCTGGTGCCCTTCTTCCCTGGTGCCCTCCTTCCCTGGCACCCTCCTCCCTGGTGCCCTCCTCCCTGGTGCCCTCCTCCCTGGCACCCTCCTTCCCTGGTACCCTCCTCCCTGGTGCCCTCCTTCCCTGGCACCCTCCTTCCCCTGCAACCTCCTTCCCCTGCGCCCTCCTCCCTGGCGCCTTCCTTCCCTGCCTGACAGAGGTGATTTCTGCTTTTCTCTCCTGAGTTGCTCCTAGCAAGCCCATGGGGAAAACTCTGGATTCGAATGAAGAACATAAAAATGTGGTCAGCATATTGGCCTGGTTTTTCATCTTCTCCACGCAATTGGTCCCAGGAGGTGACTGGCTAGCTGACCTAAGTACACTGGAGATTGTACATCTCAGCCTGCCCCTGATGCCAGTGTCTCCCCAAGGACTTGGCAGGTCAGCAGGGAGCCTGAAGGCTAGGTCCCTACTGTGTTGGGAACCGGAGAGAGATGAGCAAGCGAGCAGTGTCACAGTGAATCGACAGAGGAATGGCAGGAGGGACCGGGTTGTCATTTGTGCAGTAATGGGAGTGTGGGTCATGCTTTCTTCACAGAATCCCATGTCCTCTTTGCAGGTAAGTTCAAACACGGGCAAGCAGGTGACAGAAGGTGGCAGGGCAGGAGAGCACAGTAGGGAACCGAGAGAAACCAGAGGGGCGAGGAGAAGGACAGCATACGGTCGAGGGGACTGCTCACCTCACGGCAGCCTGAGAGCGGGAAGACAGAGAAGGTCCAGAGACAAGACACACCCGTCAAAGGATCTCCCACCAACCCGGCCCCAACTCCGGCTTTCTGCCATCCCTCAAACATGCCATCAAATTATGAATCCATCACGAACTAGTGAATTGATTAGGTCAGAGCCCCCATCAGCCAATCACCTGTCAATGACTAGACCTACCAGTTGGGGACCAGGCTTTCAACACGTGATCATTTGGAGGACACTTCATATCCAGGCCGTAATAGGCCACCAGGGAAGCAGCGCACTGTAAAATCCCCAGCTCAATGCCTGGTCTCAGCGGGGCTCCCGCTTTCCTGAGTATATTTCCTGGGAAGCTTGACAACGAGTGGAGTCTGCCCTTACCTCTTAAACCATCCTCCATCCCTGGGTGGATTCCTGGAAATGCTATCTCCAGGGTAGGCAAGTGGCAGCCTGTGCAGGTGGCCTGGGTGACACCGAGAAGCACCATTCTGCTTTCTGACCTCTTTCTGTATCCCTTCCATATACCTTCACACACCCGTGGGGGCCCATAAAGGGTCACGACCTGCCTCTGCTCTCATACGATTCACAGGTTGACTACAGAAAAGAGACTCCAGGAGCCGTGAACACTAAGGCTTGACTCTTGGTCTGCCATAGTATTTAGACTCTAAATTTCAGAGGCTCCCTGGCCCCATGGAAGGCTCTGGAAGGAATCAAGGTTTGAGCAGGGTCAGGACAGTCAGGCTCAGGTGTTCTTCTCCCAAGCAGCCGAGATCAGCTTCTGAGTGGAGCCCAATTAGCCCCACTCATGAATTCTGCATGTGGTGCTGACTTTCATCCGAATCCCTTCCTCCCTTCAGCAAAGCCCTTTGCTTCCTGGGACGTAATTACAATATCTGGCCCATTTTAATGAAGGCAAAAAGTATTCCACATTTGTATTTTGCTTCTCCGGGGTGGGAGAAGGCTGGGAGGGCGGGGCAGGAAGGAAGGGCTTTGGGAGAGGAGGAGACAGTAAGAAACCTTCCTGGCATTTCCAGTGAGTGCCTCAGCTCATAAGTCTGTACACACACACACACACACACACACACACACACACACACGCACACGCTTCTCACGGAATCGCTGTCCTACCACGGCAGCCACGGCAGACATGTGCTTCAGAAACACCGGTGCCTGAGAGCTGGGACCGCTTGGCTTTGAAAATGAAGTTGACATCACATCAGCTAGAGGAAGTCAGTATTTCATCTCACACAGCTCATTCAGCTGGGAGTCAGTCCACAGCCCAGGAGACGGAGCTGACGTACTCCTCGGGAAGGTGCTTTCTCAGGCTGTCTACTTCTACCGCCCTCTCTTCCTGTTCCCT